>NC_053391.1:196415535-196719115 GCF_905171765.1 Bufo bufo | reverse complement strand
TTCCCCGCTGTGATCGCCGGTGAGAGCTCCGGCGGATGTCTCATCTCTCCTTCTGGTTTCGTCTCTGTGAGCCGCAGCGCCTCACAGAGGCGGAACTGGGCGGGAGATTAAAAAAAAAAATACATTGTATAAAAGTCAAACACACACATAAAGTTAGGTGATACAGTGGAATCCTGTCAGATTACACTATCACCTCAGATTTGACAGATTTGACATCTGATCATTCTACACTGCCCTGGCTGCCCTTTTAGCTGTTTTTTCTAAGCAAAAAAAATATATATTTTTTACCATGGCATCAAAGCGTCACTTTAGCATCACCAAAGCGGGTTTGGATCAGATAATTGACAGCGACAGCGACACAGAGCCCCTCGCAGAATTGAGCGACAGCGATAGCGATTCGTGGAAAGATTCGTCATCCGACTCTGACCAGAGAAGTGGCGACAGCGACGAATCTTCACTTGAGCTCAGTGAGGTGCGCTCTTGGTGCCCTATTGATTGCGGTATGGATGCAGTACCACCGCCAAGATTCCCGTCTACAGGATCGCCTGGGATGAAGGTAGACGTTGATCACAATGATCCTTTGGCGTACCTAAAATTATTTCTGACGGATGACGTCATTGAAAAGATTGTCACGGAGACAAACCGCTACAAAGAGCAGCAATCCACTACTCTGCACAGCAGATTTTCCAGAACCAGAAAATGGGAACCGGTGAGTAAGGAGGACATATGGAAATTTCTGGGGCTAATACTTCTTCAGGGGGTGGTGGGGAAACCCCTGCAGAAATGGTACTGGACTACCAATAAATTGCTGGCAACCCCATTTTTTGGCACCATCATGTCCGAGTACCGATTTTCCCTCATAATGAAGAATTTACACTTCACCAACAATGAGGAATTTGACGAAGCCACACATCCAGCGCCAAAACTGAAGAAGATCTGGGAAGTATTCCAAATGATCATAACCAATTTCCAGCAGGCCTATGTGCCAGACAGAGACATTAGCATTGATGAAAGTCTGATGGCTTACAAAGGACGCCTCAGCTGGATTCAATACATCGCATCCAAGAGAGCGCGGTTTGGAATAAAATCCTATATGCTCTGCGAGTCTACAACTGGCTATATATGGAATTCCATCATATACACCGGCAAAGGAACACAATTCAACCCCAGGTACAGCGGCTATGGGATGGCAACGTCATCAGTCCTTTCACTGCTTGAACCATTGCTCCATCAGGGGTATTGTGTGACAACAGACAACTTTTACACGTCGCCTGAGCTGTACGAGTTTCTACTAAAAAACAAGACTGACGCATATGGAACCGTTAGGGCCAACCGACGTGGCCTGCCATGTATGTTTTCCAAGAAAAAACTGAAAACAGGAGAAATGGTGGCCTGGCAGAAAGGAAAGATGATGGCAATGCGTTGGCGTGACAAAAAAGACGTGTGCCTAATGAGTACAGTACATAACACCTCCACTACCACGGTCCACACAAGAGGTGGGAAAGATGTCATAAAGCCACAACTTGTGATCGACTATAATAACACCATGGGAGGAGTCGATAGAGCCGATCAGGCGATGACATTCTATCCAGCTATGCGGAAGCAACAAAAAAAATACTACAAAAAAATATTCAGGCATCTCCTGGAACAATGTCTGTGGAATGCCTATATACTGCACAGAGGAAAGAGTGACAAGCCTCTTGTTCACTCTGACTTCATCTGGAAGGTGGCGGAGCAGATTTTTGTGAACTACCAAACGCCATCAGTGGCCGTGAACAGATCTGGACGTCGCGCTGTTGACGTTGTAAACCCAGAGAGGCTGACTGGTCGTCACTTTATGGATTACATCCCGCCAAGCGCAAAAAAGGCAGCACCTACAAGGATGTGTGTAGTTTGCTGCTCAAAGCGAGATGGAAATGGAAAAAAAATCTGAAAGGAAACCAGGTTCCATTGCCCTGATTGTGACGTTGGTCTATGTGCAGTCCCATGTTTCAAAATTTACCACACCCAGGATGTTTACTGAATCTTCTTTTGTTTGACAAATTTCATTATTTATTACATTACTGAATAAAATTATATTATTTATTAGATTATAACTCATGATTTTATTTTTTTGAACTTTATAACATCTGAGAGGTCTACTAGAGTCTTTATTGGTCAGGTTTAAGTAAGTAATTACTAAGAATTGCAGGCCTACAATACATAACACCAAATTTCCATGCAAAAAAATGGTACCGCTTTTGGAACAAAATTCCTGACATAATCATACCGCCAGGGAGGTTAATAATGAAAGGATGAGCTCTACAGATCTCACCGTTTAGAGTACTTAAAATTTACATGAATCCAGATAGTGAAATCAAAAGCATGAATCTTTTTAAGATTAAATAGTAATAACCATATAAAATATAATAAAAATGTTGGTAAAAAATATTGAGCAATAAAATCCAATAACATATGCCAAACTAAATGCTTGCTCAACTAAAATAATCAAGTTCACCACAGGGTCCACGTGGATATGTACTGATGCTGGATTGACAATCCCTAAACACATTATTGCCATACTTAGAAACATTTTTTATATTTTTTTCTATAAACAGTTGATATATTGATCTACTAGTTGTGCACTCTACTATGTGATTGGGTTATGTAATCCCACAGTGTCTGTACTATGTTAGATGCTGGTAATATAGCACCTGATGTGTTTTTAGAAGCCTTATCTCCCACTCTTGTTTAGATGTTGCCATAACAATTAGTAGATGCTGTATTTACTTTTTAACTCTGTAATAAGCAATAGCAATAATGTCATAGTCCTAAAAAAAAAGCCTCATCCCACACTGTCTCCACCATTTCACTGTGAGCTGAGCGTCAGGAGTGATGTGACAAGCGCTAATGCACTAGCAATAGTGTTGTAGAAAGCTTTTCAGTGTAGAATGTTAGATAGGGAGAGTGCAGGGACAGAGTAGGGAGATTGTAGGGAGAGTTTTTACATATTGTAGGGAAAGCATAGGGAGACTGCAGGAACCGTACAGGTTAAGCATAATTGTCATGTGCATCTTGTTGAACTGCTACCACAATCTCATTTAATCTGTTAGTTTTAATATAGAATTACTGGGCCTCACTATTAAAGGGTGGTCTAATTTATTGCCTTCTGCATCTTGTTGAACCGCTGGCACATTTGCAGTTAATCTGTTAGTTTAAACATAGAATTACTGTGCATCAGTATTAAAGGGTGGTCTAATATATCGCCGCCTATATCTTGTTGAACTGCGGCTATATTTGCAGCTAATCTCTTGGTTTATATATGGAATTACTGTGCTTCAGTTTTGAAGCGGCGTCCAGCCTGGGAAAACGAAAGTCCAAACGGGAAGTTCCACGTATATTGGATCTCATTAGATCGAGTGTCTCCGTCAGAGGTTTCATGGCTCTGCGCTTTCTAAGAGTGGACGGGGCCAGATCTTGATAGATTGTGACTTGTGCCCCCTCATAGGAGAGATCTTGGCGATTTCTTGCAGCCTCTTGGACCGCCGCTTTAACTTGAAAGTTAAGAAATTTACAAATTACGTCCCTGGGGGGTTCTTCTGGTTTGGGCTTAGGGCGTAGTGCTCTGTGTGCTCACTCTAAGATTATATCAGGATCATGATCTGGGCCTAAGATAAGGGAGCATATAGACTTAATTGTGGAGGGAACGTCTCCTGACTGAACGGACTCTG
Organism: Bufo bufo; assembly: GCF_905171765.1. NCBI lineage: Eukaryota > Metazoa > Chordata > Amphibia > Anura > Bufonidae > Bufo > Bufo bufo. Next base: position 196,715,405 of record NC_053391.1, on the reverse strand, counting down.
GGATCCCTCTAAAGCGCAGTTTGTTACGGCGCCCCCTGTTTTCCTGGTCTTCCAGGGCATTGTGCAGGTCGTTAAGGTAAGCGCTGCACTTTTGGAGGGAGTTAGTAGTGTCCGTCTGGTGATCCAGGATTAAAGCCTGATGTGATTCAAGTGTCTCTACCCAATCCCCCACTTGCCTCATCTCCTGACGGCCTTGCAGAGGGCTTGTTTCAGGTAGTGCCTGGTGATGGGGAGCGCACTTTTACCCTGCGGCTCCTCTGCATCGCTTTCCTCCTCCGATCTTTCCAGTGAACGCTCAGAAATTTTCTGAGAGTGAGCCGGCGCCATCTTGGATTCACGCGCCACAAACGAGGAGGCAGCTTTCTTTATAAATTTATCCATTTCTCCTGAAGTGGCTTGTGTCTTGTTAGAGGTTGGATGTTCTCTAGCCTTAGCGTTCCCGATTTTCACCATTGTTAGCCTAGTTCAGGCAGCTTGCTGGCAGTAGCAGGTGCTAATAGAGATCAGTATAACGGAGCTCAGGAAAGTGCAGCCATCTCTGACCGACACAAGCTCTGCCCCCACTGTGCTTCAGTTTTAAAGGCGGTCTAATATATTGCCACATGCATCTTGTTGAACTGCTGACACAATTCCCGTTAATCTGTTAGTTTATATATTGAATTACTGTGCCTCAGTATTAAAGGGCAGTCAAATATATCACTGTCTGCATCTTGTTGTACTTCTAGCACATTCACAGTTAATCTGTTAGTTGTTTATACACAGAATTACTGTGCCGTCTGCATCTTGAACTGTTGGCAAATTAACAGTTAATCTCTTTGTTTATATATAGAATTACTGTGCCTCAGTGTTAAAGGGCAGTCTAATATATAGCTGTCTGCATCTTCTTCAACTGCTGACACAATCTCCTTTTAATCTGTTTATCTATAGAATTACTGTGCCTCTGTATTATAGGGTGGTCTAATAAATCACCCTTGCATCTTGTTCAACTGCTGACACAATCCCCATTAAACTGTTGGTTTATATATAGAATTACTGTGCCTCGGTATTAAAGGGCAGTCTAATATATTGCTGTCTGCATATTGTTGAACCACTTGCACATTCACAGTTAATTTATTAGTTCATATATAGAATTACTGTGCCTCAGCACTAAAGGCGGTGTAATATATCGCTGCGTGCATGTTGCTCAACTGCTGCAACATTCATAGCTGATCCGTTACATTACTGGTACAGTTACTTTACACTATGGCCAAGAGACAGTTGCCTGGGCCCACCAAAGATACCGCTGCATCTAGAGGAGAATCCAACGGTGCAGAAGCTGAATGTCCACCTGGCCATGTTACTGGTACTGGACAGAGAGATATAGAAGGAGAGATACATACAGAGACACTACTACCAATTCTGTTGCACAGAGATATAGAGGAGCATGATCTTCTTTTCTCTGTGTTTGCTGGGAGACTTCATAGCAGCTAGTCTCTACTTACACACTCAGGAGAAAGACATACAGAATCTGCAGAGTGGAAAAATGATGAAAATGGCAGATGCAAGTTTTCTCTGGCCTGGGAGAGCAGGTCATATGCAGCAAGGACAAGAGGCCCTGATGATGCAGCAGAAGGACAGATGCAGCTGATTTGGAAAGCTGATTCTGAAGAATAGTGTACTGTAGCAGAGCAGATGATGTAGCAGAACCAAACATGTTGTACTGGTGATGCAGCAGAACTGGAGATTTAGCAAGACAGGTAAGGAAGCAGAGCTGGAGATGCAGCAGAGTTGGTGGTGTAGCAGGCTGAGGATATTACAGAGTTGGTATGTAGCAGAGGATACAATGATGTAAAGTTAATGGTGTAGTAGTGTTGAAAATGTGGGGGAGCTGTACAATGGATGCAGCAGTCCAGTAGTTGATTTTACAGTAGATGCAGTCAAGAAACAAATGTCCAAAACTGAGAAAATAGGTAGGGGGGCAGAGATATGTGCCAGCAATCTTGAATAACCAGGCAGCACCGCTAGAGACAGGTTTAAATAGCCCCTCAGTATGATATCGTTGGCTCATACTGGCTTGTCTTAGCAACCAGATGTGGTGGAGGAGAGGAGTGATGCCGAAGAGTGACTACAAGTCATATATTGGCAGATATAGTATCATTCCCCATCTACGCACACAACAGCCTATTTTGATTGTCAGGGTTACATATTAAGTTATGATTTTGCAGCAGAGTGATTTGAAAACCAGTCATTAGAAGTTCAAGTGAGTAAAAAGGGGTGGTAATATCAATTGTGATGGCATTAAACTAGATCAGTCTATCTAAGAAGATCAGGAATATATCTGTACTTTGAGCTAATATTCTACTTTTAAAGTATTATCAGTTCCATTGTCATTGTAATGTGTTACATCCACCGAAGAATAAAAATGCATACAAATGCCTGAGAGACAAAGGCAGTATTACAAATCATCAATATACTGTACATCAAAATACAAAACACATGAAAATCATCAAATATACCAAATTGCATCAAAATATAATCAGCACAGCTTCTTTCAAGAGACATTAAAGTAAGGTGGACAGAATCAATAGGAATTCAAAGCCATGCTAAAACTCTACTACTCCATCATGAATTGGTGGGATCTCTTCAATAAATAAAATTATATAAAGCAAATAATATTCCAAAAATAAAAAATATAATAAAAATTAAAAATAAAAGTTCACCACTGTGTTTTCTTCTTTCATGGCGTCGCAGACTACAGTGTGAAGCGGGCTTATTCACATTCAACAGACAGTTCAAAGGAAGGTGTCGCTTGGCTCCTGATGAAGCTGGTGTGGCAAAACCTAGGTCGAGCGGTGTTATAACCACAGAGATTTTATTCTGTTTTATGCCCATTGATCTTATACCCTTTTGAGGATAATAAAATATATTACCATTGGAAACATTGGTGGACCTTCACTATGTGCCTGCACCTTTATATCTACAGAGGGGTGGTTTTGTGACCGAGATTATCCTCCTGTGGAACCTCGTTGTTTGGCATCACCTAAAGGCCTCATGCACACGGCCGTGTTCCGCGGCGGAGAGCGGTCCGTGGTAACCCGGCCGGGATTCCTGCTGACAGCAGGAGCGCACGGTGTCATTGGTTGCTATGACGCCGTGCGCTTTATGCAGCGGCTGCTGTACAGTAATACACTGGTATAGATCATAGCAACCAATGACACCGTGCGCTCCTGCTGTCAGCAGGAATACCACTTGATCTTTTCCACATTTTTTCACATTACATCCACAAACTTAAATGTATTTTATTGGGATTTTATGTGATAGACCAATACAAAGTGACAAGTATGACATCTAATACATTTAAGTTTAAGGGTGTAAAGTGAAAAATATGGAAAAGTTTAAGGGTCATACCCCTTTTTCAAGGTACTGTATTCACTCAAACCTGACCACTGAGGCCAGGGATTGACTTCAGCAGTCACATGAACAATGAATGGCACATGATTGCTTCAATACTAAGATGCAAGGAACTGGGAATCAAAGCATTGATGCTGGAGCAGTGGAATATTCAAAAGATGGTCATGTTTTAGTTTTATTTTATACAGGTTGCTGCTCTTTGACATTTAAAATAAAACTTTGAATTATAAGTGTGTGTGGTCTTTAGATAATGAATAAAGCATGCACAATAATTGGGCTATGGAGCCAAATGCTGGATTCATGGGTTGCAGCCGAAACCACAGCAACATGCAGATAGGTACTGTTGGAAGTCAACATAAGTTTGATACAAGTTGATACACTTTGATGGACTTGGATGTGTTGGTGGGGGAGCAATGGGCTACTGTGATCCTGGTGTAAATAGCAGTGTCAATAGGCCTAACATCTGAATAAGCCTGAACATCTTGTTGTCATCCTGTCGTAAACAGCATCTGAATAAGACTGAAAGGTTTGCTATTTCTGGTCGTAAAAGCTGCAATAATGTGAATAACCCTGACATCTGCCTGATAAGAATGGAAATGAGATAGGGTTCCTGTTCCCCCCTGTCCTGATGACTCGAAACCAGCCCCTGCGGTGTTATACACAATGGACTGCGCTTTTGTAATAGAATAGGCATAATCTTCTTAAAAAAATGACCAAGTAACATGTTTTCCTAAAATTTACACCAAAACGTGAACTTTTATACCCAAATACCTTTTATGCCCAATTACAATAAGTGTACTGATTTTCGTGAAGTAGCATTGGAATTATTGGGTGTATCCAGCCAAATTTTATGGTACAGTACATACCTCTTTTACAGGGCTTGTCAGAGTTTAGAGCTGGACCCTGACATATTCCCATCTTCACCCCTCCGATGCCCTCCTTTTCCCTACACTGAATCGTGCAGGGAAAAGTAATTTTTATGATATCCGGTGGCGTACCGGGCTCTCCATAGGGACTGCTAGGCGGAGGATTCCGCCTAGCAGTGAGCCTGGTGATGTCTCCGGCACTAATGAGTGGGCTTTAGTGCTGCCCTAGCCTATAAAACGGCTAGGGCAGCACTAAAGACCACCCATCAGAGCCAATGATGTCACCAGGCACACTACGTTGCTGGGCAGAAGCCTCCACCTAACAGTGTACCAAAGTAAACAATAAAGCTCTTGCCCTGTGTAATACAGCGCTGGGCAAGGGAGAGCATGAAATGCTCCAATTCTTATGTCAGGGGGGTCGGAATGGTGAAGATGAGGATATGTCAGGGTTCAGCTTAGAACCCGGACAACCCCTTTAATGAGTTTCTTCAATTCAGTCATATCAATTGGCTGTACTGACAAAAAAATCTGGGTAGCATAGTACTTACTTCCATTTGAAAATCCCACATGGAATCCATGGCAGAAATTCAAGTTACACTAGGTTTTCTGCTTTGAATTTCCATTTGCAACAGCTGCAGGTCCACACATTCAGTTAAGCTAATATATATAAATATATATATATATATATATATATATATATATATACTAAAGGGAATATCTGTGTCTGTTATGGGTACAGTAGATCTTTGAGGGCATCCTTGGCTGCCCTCTGGTGGAAAACTGTGATTTGCACTCATGGGAGTCATTTTTGTCACGGATGCTGTGGACTATTTATGTGACATCTCTTTTACATTTTTTACATACATGAAGTATTATGCAGTTTGCAGCCTCAGTCGCCCCTTTTCATAAATTGTCCGCTTGATAAAGTCTCGCTTTCAAGGGGAGAACTTATTTCCAGAGGTAACATAGTAACATAGTTTATAAGGCTGAAAAAAGACATCTGTCTATCCAGTTCAGCCTGTTATCCTGCAAGTTGAGGAAGGTAAAAAACCCTGTGAGGTAGAAGCCAATTTTCTTCACTTTAGGGGAAAGAATTCCTTTCTGACTCAAATCAGGCAATCAGAATAACAACCCATCTCTAGTAGCTATAACCTATAATATTATTACAGTACAGAAATACATCCAGGCCCCTCTTGAACTCTTTTAGTGAACTCACCATCACCACCTCCTCAGGCAGAGAGTTCCATAGTCTCACTGCTCTTACCGTAAAGAATCCTCTCTATGTTTGTGTACAAACCTTTTTTCCTCCAGATGCAGAGGATATCCCCTCGTCACGGTCACAGTCCTCGGGACCCATGATAAATTTATACATAGTTATTAGATCTCCCATGAGTTGTCTTTTTTCTAAACTGAATAACCATAATTTTGATAATCTTTCAGGGCACTGTAGTTGCCCCATTCCAGTTATTACTTTAGTTGCCCTCCTCTGGACCCTCTCCAGCTCTGCTATGTCTGCCTTGTTCACAGGAGCCCAGAACTGTACACAGTACTCCATGTGTGGTCTGACTAGCGATTTGTAAAGTGACAGGACTATGTTCTCATCACGGCATCTATGCCCCTTTTGATGCAACCCATTATCTTATTGGCCTTGCCAGCAGCTGCCTGACACTGGTTTCTACAGCTTAGTTTGCGGTTCACCAAAATTCCTAGGTCCTTTTCCATGTTAGTGTTACCCGGTGATTTACCATTTAGTATGTACTGGTGACTTGCATTATTCCTTCCCATGTGCATAACCTTACATTTGTCAGTTTTAAACCTCATCTGCCACTTCTCTGCCCAAGCCTCCAATCTATCTAGATCCATCTGCGGCTGTATACTGTCTTCTTCCGTATTAATTACTTTACACAGTTTAGTGTAATCTGCATAAATTGATATTTTACTGTTCAAGCCTTCTACGAAATCATTAATAAATATATTGAAGAGAATTGGGCCCAATACTGACCCCTGTGGTACCCAACTAGTGACAGAGACCCAATCTAAGTGTATACTGTTAATAACCACTCTCTGTTTTCTATCACTGAGCCAGTTACCCACATACAGATACATTTTCCCCAATTCAAAGCATTCTCATTTTATATACTAACCTTTTATGTGGTACAGTGTCAAATGCTTTAGAGAAGTCCAGATATACAACATTGATTCGCCGCGGTCAAGTCTAGAACTTACCTCCTCATAGAAACTGATTAAATTATTTTGACATGACCAATCCCTCATGAAGCCATGTATCACGGTCGGCGTGGCTATCACATACGTGACACAGAGGGAGGGAACGAGGAAGGCCCTGCCCAAGTGAGAGGGAAGATGGTGACCCCTGACTCACCTGGCGGCTGGCACCTGGCTGCCCTGACGTCCCTAGACGGGTTCCTCACCCGTACGCCGATCACGTGCCTAAAGCCCTGGCTTTCCCTGAGCTGAGCCCTAGGTAGTGAACAGGGCGATGGGAGCACTAGTCCGCACCACTAACTCTAAGGGAAAACACCAAGGGGAGGACAGACAACACAGACTCAACATATATTCCCAGGTGGGCGACAACAGGAGACAACAATAAGCCAAGCAGGGATCCGGAGGGTAGCACACAGGAACGACAACCAGGATTAACCACTCCAGTGGGTCAGTATAGATGTCCAGGCAGGAAGCTCTATAACTGGCAACTAGAGAAGTGTGAGGGAAGAATATAAGGAGGTAGGGAGTGGCAGACAAGAAACAGCTGAGAAGGAGAAGCTACGGATCCCTGAGAGAGACAAAAAGGATAGCAAGGCAAACACAGAAAACAATCATAAAGAAACACCGTGATCTTTAGATATAGAGCGCGCAGCCACCCGCTGCGACTTCCTGACCCTGGGTATAACGGAGTCAGACGTGGGTCTTGATACCCTCGTGACACCATGTTGATATGGAGTTATTTGCTTATTTTCATTGAGGTACTCCAAGATAGCGTCTCTTAGAAAACCTTCAAACAGTTTACACACGACAGATGTTAAACTTACCGGCCTATAGTTTCCGGGCTCTGTTTTTGGACCCCTTTTGAAAATTGGCACCACATTTGCTATGCGCAAATCGTGAAGAACACTCCAGGTCATTATAGAGTCCTTAAATATCAGAAATAAGGGTCTGGCTATGACATTACTTCATTCTCTTAGGATACGGGGGTGTGTGCCATCTGGTGCCGGCGATTTGTCTATTTTAATATTTTTAAGATGCCGCTGTACTTCTTCACGGGTCAGACAGGATACTTTCAATTGGGAATTTACATTTACATTCTGCATTTCATCTGACAGCTTATTTTCTTCAGTGAACAGTGGCGAAAAAAATATTTAATAGCTTTGCTTTTTCCTCATCGCTCTCTGCAACTCCCCCCTCATTACTCTGCAAAGGGCCAACACCTTCAGTATTATACTTTTTACCATTTATATAATTGAATAACATTTTAGAGTTATTTTTACTCTCTTTGGCAATCAATCTCTTGGTCTCTATTTTGGCTGCTTTTATTTGTCTTTTACAAATTCAGTTTTTTTCCTCATAGTTTTTCAATGCTTCCTCACTACCCTCCTGTTTTAGTCATTATAATGCTTTATTTTTGTCATTTCTAGCATTCTTTACAATTCTATTTATCCACATCGTTTTTTTTTTTCTTATTCCTTAGCCTTTTATTCCCAAAAGGTATGTATCTCTCTCAATTAGATTTTAGGATGGTTTTAAAAATATCCAATTTTCTGGCTATATTTTTCAGGACTTTGTCCCAGTTAGTTAGGCCTATGGCCTCTCTTAGTTGGCTAAATTTAGCTTTTTTGAAGTTTGGTATTTTTGTTCCTTCCTGAAGAAACACTCTTTTGAATAACAATTGGAAGGTTATTACTTTATGGTCACTATTTCTCAGTGTCCTCCAGCCTGCACATCTGTTGCTCTGTTAAGTCTATTTGTTAATAGTAAGTCCAGTGTGGCCGTCCAACTAGTCGGGTCCTGAACCAGTTGGGAAAGGTAATTGTCTTTGGTTCTTGCCAAGAACCTGTTAGGTGGCTTATAATAAACTCATATTAGTATTTTATTATAGTTTTTTCCTCCATGTATTTCTACCCATAGTGACTCCACATGATCACGTCCACGTCCCTCACTTATATCTTCCCGCCGTGTGGGCTTTAGACAGGACTTTACATAAAGGCAAACCCCTCCCCCTCTCCGGTTTTGATGATCCTTTCTAAACAGACTGTAACCCTGTACGTTAACCATGCAGTCATAGCTATCATCCAGCTATGTCTCAGTTATTCCCACTATGTCATAGTCCTCCTCACACATCACTAATTCCAGTTCCTCAGTTTTATTAGTCAGGCTTCTGGCATTAGTATACATATATTTAAGAGCTTTATGTATATTTTGTACCCTACACTTTTCCTTCTGAGCTGTTCTAGTCCCTCCTTCCATTTCTCCCCTAGTCCCATTACCTTGCCCCCGGTCTCTATCTGCACTATCTTCCCCTCCTATAATGTAATTACCCTCCCCCACTCCTCCAACCTTCTAGCCATCTTCTCCCCCAACACAGCTGCCCCTTCCCCATTGAGGTGCAGCCCATCCCTACAATAGAGCCTATAGACAACAGAGAAGTCAGCCCAGTTCTCCAGGAACCCAAACTCTCCTTCCTACACCAGTTCTTGAGCCACTTGTTAATCTCCCTAATCTCCCGCTTACTTTCTTGTGTGGCTCGTGGTACAGTAGTATTTTGGAAAACACTACCTTTGAGGTCCTTGCCCTAAGCTTGTGACCTAAATCCCTAAAATCATTTTTAAGGACGCTCCACCTACCTCTAACTTTGTCACTGGTTCTGATATGGACCATGACTGCAGGATCTTCTCTAGCCCCTCAGAGTTATCTGTCAACCCGATCCGCAATGTGTCGAACTCTAGCACTAGGAAGACAACACACTGTTTGGCAATCACAGTCTTTGTGACAGATTGCCCTATCTGTACCCCTAATAATTGAGTCTCCCACTACCAGCACCTGTCTAGCCTGCTCTGCTCTCCTAGTCTCAATTTTAATTTGAATCCCCTATACAAAAGCTGTGATATTTATTATATCCTATTGTAAAACTTGTGTCTTCTTAAAAAAGTTGTCTGGCTTTCTCATACTGATAACTTATCCTCAGGATAGGTTATTAATATCAGATTGGCAGGGGTCTGACAATTGGCACCCACACTGATCAGCTGTTTGAAGAGGATGGGCTGCCTGTGCGTGCATAGATCTCCAATATGAGAAAACAGTAAAACTGCATTAAGTGGCAGAGGGTTGACAAAAAATGTTAGGAGTTTGACTTCATAAAGACAGAATGCTGGATGGCTGGGGAGTAAATAATGCATGCATACAAGATGACTTTAGTTTGGAGTGGTGATATTAAAATGGAGAGCTGAATTGGAGACTATCTTCTCTATAAGATAACACAATTCTCTATTAGTATCAGTTTTTTTAATGCTCATGGTTTTAGATATTGCTGTTATATAATTATTATAGCACACTAATTTTCTTTTAAATACCTCTCAGAAGTTGGTGGACACCCATGCCCAGTGTACCACTCTCAACATCTGGATCCTCTTAAGCATGTGTTGCTATGTGATGACTCCACAGCACATTTTCCACAGTAGATCATTGTGCACTGCAAAAGGTGAAATCTGTGGCAGATATCCACAACATAAATTGGCATGCTATGAACTTAAAATCAGTACCTCATGTCAAGTAATGTGTTTCCAGTGTGAACACTTTCCACAGTGTATGGATGAATTTTTTTTTATCTCATCCACTTTGCTGCTTTTGCATACTGAAGCACATTTATTGTTCGAAATGCACAGTTGCAAATCTCCAGTATATATGTCCCATGAGAGAATACCCTAAAAATGGGCAACAGAGTTGTTCTCACCAACGCAGAACAAATTAGGTGGAAATTCTGAGAATCAAAAGAACACCAGGGAGACACTATAACAAGTATCTAAAAGTGATATGAATACACCAGCACAAGTTATAAAATGTAATTGCAATATTGGTATTTTTTGTGTGATCAAACAGCCAAATGCCAATATTTGTGTTACAACTCCTTGAATAGCGAGGCATATTTAAAAGGGTATTCCCATCTTAGACAATAGGGGCATATCGCTGGATATGCCCCCATTGTCTAATTGGTGGGGCCCGCACCTATATCGAGAACGGAGCAGGGAGCGCTGTGGCTGGAGGACCCCAGATTTCTTGGGGTCTGTCCACCACCAAGCGCTAATCCCCGCCTCTCCCATAGAAGTGAATGGGAGCGTGCCGCGCCCATGCTCCCATTAATTTCTATGGGGCAGACGGCAACAGCCGAGCTAGTGCTCGGCTATTTTCGGCGGCCCCATAGAAATAAATGGAGGGCAGCTGCGCATGCGCAGTGCGCTCTCCTTCACTTTTGGGGCTCCGTTCTCGATATAGGTGTGGGTCCCTGCGGTGGGACCCGCACTTATAAGACAATGGGGGTATATCCTAGCGATATGCCCCCATTGTCTGAGATGAGACAACTCCTTTAAGCAATTTTATACATTTTCATTCGTTAAGCTAGTTATTTCTTGCTTCCTTTTTGTCCTTTTTGTTCTCAATTCCTATGATTTGGATGTTCAGATATTATTCAGTATTACCACGTATGCAATTATTGCATATGGCATTTTCCATCCGATGTAATGATCATAGCGTTTAATCAGCAACAGCAGTGAAAATGTTAAAGCAGTTCTCAGCTTTTTTCCAACTGTTATAAATAATAATTATTATTTTTAAGGAAAATATTTTTTTATTTGCTTTCTATATAACTAATAACCAGTAGTGGAATAAAGGTTGAATTTATAGTTTAAAAAAAACATACCGTAAAGAAACTGTATACTGTAAAATAAACAAGCCACACTAGGGGTTGAATTAAATGTCTGGACAATGATGACTATCTTTTTAATCATTCTCCGGCATCATTATATCAAGAAAAACATCATTACATGGTTGGCAGATCTTTTACTGAACTGCGGCTCCTGAAACACAAACCATTTCCCTTCTGACACAAAGTCTCCAGGGAGCTGCTCTGAAAGTGGCGAAGGTACCAGGATAGACGCCAGAAATCGCATCACTGCCTACAATAGTTCAGCTGTCATTACTTCAACTTTGTATCATCAGCAAGAATATGTTTACTTTATAAAATTGTGGGAGCTGCAGAAAATACATAGAATTGGAAACTGAATTTAAAATATTATCTGTCATACCGGCCAATAATGGGATATTTTATTGCTTATAACTTTTACTCAGGCTAAGATGTACATGTTGCCAAGAAGGAAATAACATTTGCTTTATGTTTTGTTTTTTATGTTGATTTATGCTTATCTTTGAAGGTTATGTTATCTAAAGTTTCTTCTTAAGGGCTCATGCACGCAAACGTATTTTCTTTCCTTGTCTGTTTAGTTTTTTTTGTGGACCGTATGCGGAACCATTCATTTCAATGGGTCTGCAAAAAAATCCGAAAGTACTCCGTGTGCATTCCATTTCTGTATGTCCGTATTTCCGTTTCGCAAAAAAAATAGAACATGTCCTATTATTGTCCGCATTACCGACAAAGATAGTACTGTTCTATTAGGGGCCAGCTGTTCCGTTCCGCAAAATACGGAATGCACACGGACGGCATCCGTATTTTTTGCAGATCCGTTTTTTTCAAACAGCAAAATACATATGGTCGTGAATCCTAAGGCATAGCTGTATAATTTTTTACTATTTTGATAGGTGCTGACTACAGCCTTATTCCAGGGGGGAAAAAATATATATATATTTTTTTTTTAACCAGTTTTACAAAACTTCTAGCTCTCTGCACATTGTTGTTTTCTTCCTCTGTCTAGGACCATTCTACTCCTAGGTGCAAACACATTCTCTCAACCTGACCCAAGCCTGGTAGTTATGTTCTGGCTTCATGGGCGGAACTTCCTAAGCACCTATTTGAATTCTCTGTGAGTAATACTAGTCTGTGAGGAGACTAAACTTATGTTAGACTTTATTTATGAGGTACAGCATTTTCTTATACCATCTAACAACATAGTTTTACAATTCTTCTCTCTTGGTTAATGAACTCATTATATAATTTAGTACAGCTACCAAAGACAATTCTCCATAGCAGACTCCCTGTATTGATGTAACAGATACAGTTATATGCAATGTGCAGTTGCATACCACTTTATTACCGGTCTGTGTACCCTGTGACACTTTGGACACAAGATACAGACTCACAGTTCAACAGTCACACCACATCACTGTGCTGTGCCTAATAACTCAAAATTATGAGACCCAGTGTTCCACCTTGTCATAAACCTCCTAAGGTACACCTGCTTAGAAGAATGCTGTAAAGATGCTGGTTGTTCACAAGATGGCAGAACTGAACTGCACCTACATCAGTCATCTTTCTCAAGTACTAACAGTGTCTTTTGGTACTCAGTACCCTCAGGACTTACAGTAGGGCTGAACTGCACAACAAACAGGCATCACAAGAAACATATATGGAGCATGTTTGAGTACTGTCTAGCAACAATGTACTGAAATAAACTCACTGATAGATCACAAGAACTGAATGATGACAGCCATAGTCTGGCAATGAAATACATGGCATATAGGTTGCCAGCAGATGACTGATAGAACTATCAATACAATAAACTGGCTCTGAAACACAACCCAGCGACACAGTCAAGACAAATAAATTAAATAAAAATAAATTAAAAAACACAGCAAGCAAGCAAGCTTCAATGCTTTCATTCAATCATGAAAGACCAGAAGAGCACAAGTCCCAGGATACAGTATATTGATAGAACACAAGAGATAAGGTACTAGAAAGAGAAGCATAAAGCCCAGGCAGCCAGAGAAGCAAAAAGCCTGGACATATAAAGGCTAAGCAATCAACAGCTCCAAAGGGCAAAGCTGGGGAAGGGGCATCGCCAACAGCTAAAACAAATTGAAGTTATGACAAGGCGTGTGTATCATCATTATTTAGGCATGTCCTCCGGCAGCGCAGGGGATATTAAGGCCAGTGCAGAACACACTGTTCTTCATAAATCTCCCCCCAAGGAATTAATTTGTATGGCCTTCAGAAATAACGGAAAGGGACTACATGATTGAAACCCTTAAATATGTTAAATAAATACATTAGGTTCATGAGGGAGTGAAACTGAATGTGAGCAGAAGGGGGCACAATCTGAAACTAGTTGGGGGGAAGATCAGAAGTAATATTTTTTTTACTGAAAGAGTTGTAGATGTTTGGAACAAACGTCCAGCAGATGTGGATGGAAAATCTACAGTAAGTGAATTTATACATGGCTGGAATAAATGTATATCTACATTAAGAAAAATGTAAAAAGAAAATGAGTCATAGTCTTGTGTGTTTCTATGTAGGCAGCAAGGGTTTAAGGCATTTAAACAAGCTGGTGAAAGTTGACATTTTTAGAAATGCTCTAATTCCCTGCACAAAAATTATTTTTTTTAAACTGAAACCATTAAAAATATGCTAAAGTGTTTTGGCTGTACTCAATAATCAATACTATATTGACTTCTAACTAGCTTATTTAAGCTTATTTATTCATCTAGTGGATATCCAGATACATTTCTTGATGCAAAGAGTTTATGTTAATGTTGACATTACAACACCTAAACTAATCAATACATTTTGAATACAGAGAATGTGAATGGAACAAGTTATCTGTTTGCAGGTTACTTGTTTGTTTTCTTTCTCTAATTTCTTAACATAAAGCCCTACAAACAGCCGCATACCTTCCCAGGAGACAGACCGAGTGACTGATATGGGGACTGGTGATTCTATTTGAAGACTATCTGAAGACTTTCAGATAGTTAAGTGAATTCCTGCAGCTGTCACTAGAGGGAGCTCACTCCATAGAGATTTATACAGCTCCTATTGAGTTCCATCGTAGCTGTTTAATCTCATATATACTAAGCTTTCTCCCCCCTTCCCAGTGGTGGCTGCAGGCAGTCAGAGCTTTATCATTTACCATAGGATATGGAGCCCACTGGAGGAGATTAATCAGTGTATTTAGTTTCATTTGCTTGAATACAGTATTGGAAAATGAAAAAGGAACACCTGGAAAACTTAATGTGACTAACAAAATTTAAACTGCTAGTGTTGCAGCAGGGTACAGTATATGCTGATGCAGGTTCACATTAATACTGGGTGGCATCTTCGCCTGCTGTGATACAGGCTGCCACTTAGGCACAGTAACGGTCATATAGATGCTGGATATCCTCCTGTGTAGAGTGGAGCGGACACCTGGATGTTCGGGTTCGACGGGTTCGGCCGAACTTCACAAAAAAGTTTGAGTTCGGGACCCGAACTTGACCCCAAACCTGAACTTCATTGAAGTCAATGGGGACCCGAACTTTTGAGCACTAAAATGGCTCTAAAAATGTCACTGGAAATATAACCTGTGATAACCCCCATCCAATTATGCTAAACACACGTTCAGACAATACACTGGCTGCAGGGCAGGCCAGCACCTCCAAGGCGTAAAGGGTAAGCTCAGGCCATGTGCCCAATTTGGAGACCCAGAAGTTGCAGGGGGCAGAACCATCAGTCAGTTCTTATAGGCGTGTGCAAACATACTGCTCCACTATGTTGCACGTCCCCGTGATGTTCACAATACAATTTGATATCTGCTCTATCAACTTTCGATGTTCTTTTCTGCGCCTACCATGTTGATCACGGTTAGCGGTGAATCAGGGTTCCAACCCGGAGAGGGAGCGTGAGAAAGAGAGACCACATCCAAGGGAGATCAATGCATAAAATTTAATTTTGATCGAGCGAAAATGTGGGAGAAGCTATTACCCGACTCGGGGAGGTAGTGACGATAAATAACAATACAGGACTCTTAAGATGACCTGTTATTAGAATGATTAATAAAAAATTATAGGGACTGTCAATGTGGTATTTTAGATTTTGAAACGTTAGCCAGGGGAGGCCCTGCTGTGACTTTGTTGACTCTAGATAACTTCTGCCTGATCGCACGTCCCTGTGACGTCCACCATCCACCATCCATTTGGATATCTTCTCTATCAACTTTCAATGTTCCTTTTTTTTTTTTTAAATACATCAATCATGAGAGATGCAGAAATCGTACATAGTCAATAATAAATTGTACAAGGTAGGTAATATGGAAGTAAACAGTAACAGAGAAGTGAAACTGTAAAGTGGACACATATGTTAAATATTAAGTGCAATCGAATACACACATTTCTATTAGAATCTGAAATGAGAATATATTTGTATTCCCTTACTTTTTTCATTTATTGGATAGATGACTATAATCCAGCTCTCTACTGACTGGAGAGTACTGAGTATATTCCTGTTAGCAAGAATTACTTATTTGATAGAGATAGTTTGCCCGTGATTAGAGTGACTGTGTTTCACCCAATTATCCCATCTACCTTAAAATTTTTGGTAATTGCGCGCTTCAGCAGCCGCCAGCTCTTAGAATCTGTATATAATATCAGTCTTTTCCCTCCATAGATCTGGGGACGGATGTTCGGCAGTGAGACAGAAACGAGGTAAAAGGAGGCGTGCAGCCATGAGAAGGGTGTAGCATAATGGAGGAATCCTAGAGGTAGAATCAGATGGTGGAAGACTTAACAAGGCTAACTGGGGGTTTGATGGTATTGAGGTTTTGCATATTTTGTTACTCCGGTTGAATATATCTTCCCACCATCTTAATACACGGGGGCATAGCCACCAAATGTGGAGAAAAGTTCCCCTTGATTCATTGCACCTCCAACATTTATCTGATCTAGAGCTATCGTATTTGGATGTGATGTCAGGGGTTTTGTACCACCTTGTTAGTCATTTATAGCTGTTTTCCTGAATGAGGACACACCTTGAAGATTTATGTGGGGTAATAAATAATTTGTTTAAATCTTGTGGTGAGAAGGAAATGTTCAAATCTCTTTCCCATAAACCCACAAAAGCTGGCTTTGGCATGTTAATAGGGGTATTCAATTTTTTGTATAGTTGAGAGATTGGCTTACTAATTGTAGTTTGGCTGCAGATCCATCCTTCAAACCAAGTGATTGGTCTGAGAAGTGTTTGGAGGGGGATGTGTTTAGTAATGTAAGTGTGAAGGAAAGATATTGGGGAAGGAAGTGAGTCCAAGGTGGAGAGTAATGAGGCAATTCCTTTTTAATTTATTAACTTCCCTTCTACATCAAACAGTGAAATAATAGGGGTTTGGGATGTTTTAAGTGAATTGGGAAGACACAGTTTCAATTCCAATGGCTAGCTCCAGCACATCTCTCACTTGAATCAGGGGTGAGGATAAGGGAAAACCCCAACTGGATTCTTGAAACCATTTCCATACTTTGAGCGAGGAATTTATAATCTGGTTGGTATTGGAAAGGGAGGAAAATTTTTCCTTATCACCCGTCAATAGTGCCCTGAATGAGAATTGGACTATGGAGGACTCCATGTCCACCCAGGATTTATGAGATGGCTTACGAAACCAGTCAAGAACTCTGGTCAAATGGATAGCTTTGTTGTAGAGTTGGGGGTTGGGAAGACCTATACCCCCCATGTCCCTGGGTTTTTGTAAAGTAGTTGTCGCCAATCTGGGGCTTTTTTGTTTCCATATAAATCTGCGGACCATTTTCATTAAAGGGTTTCTACCACCAGAAATACTGTTATGTAGCTGACTGACATTAGCGATTCGCTAATGTTAGCACTACATAACAGTATGTTTCTAACATTAGTCCCTGCAGCCGTTTTTGTTAAAAAAACACTTTTATAGATATGCTAATGAGCCTCTAGGTGCTATGTGGGCGTCATTAGCACCTAGAGGGCTCCGTCCACTAACCATTTCAGCCGCCCATCGCGGCCCTCCAGCCCGCCCCGCTCCTGTTGATTGATGTGAAACTTCTCAGTATCTCGTACCATTTCCCGCGCCTGCGCCGTGCGCTTCTGTATTCTCCCGGCGCCGGCTTCCTCACTGCGCCTGCGCCAACTACGTTACAATGAGGAAGCCGGCACCAGGAGTGCGGCATTCACTCACTGCGCCGAATACAGAAGCGCACGGCGCAGGCGCGGGAATTGGTACGAGATACTGAGAAGTTTCACGTCAATCAACAGGAGCGGGGCGGGCTGGAGGGACGCGATGGGCGGCTGAAATGGTTAGTGGACGGAGCCCTCTAGGTGCTAATGACATAGCAACAAAAAACAATCACATAGCAACAAAAATGGCTGCAGGGACTAATGTTAGAAACATACTGTTATGTAGTGCTGACATTAGCGAATCGCTAATGTCAGTCAGCTACATAACAGTATTTCTGGTGGTAGAAACCCTTTAAGGTTGCAATACATTTCGGGGAGGAGTTCTCCTCTCTCGGTGCAATTAGTCCCATAAATTGTATAAGACATCCCTCTGTGTCTAACAGATAAGGATGGCCTCCCTCATAGGTTAGAACGCCCGAGGGGAGCTGTGGATGAAGTACTATCCGGTTATATATAACAATTCCTAGGTTAATGGCACTGTATCCCTGTCTAAGATGGCCAGATACAGGTGCCAATGACGAAGCAGTGCAAGTGGACCACCCAGCAGTTGGTGTTATTGGCTGAAAAAGGAGATATAAGAGGACTTCCCATTGGCGGAGGTTGAATGGGAAGTGGCCGCCGTACAATGATGATACAATATGTTTAAGGTTGTCCGAGAGTTCACTTAGGACTTGCGTACACGCCAGAGAAAGTTGAGTTCTATCCTGTTCCTCCAAGAGACCCACAAATAACCTTCTAAACTTCTCTTGTAGAGCAGAAGATAGAGAGGTAGTGGCATCTATGTGCGAATGCTGCAAACCCTCAAGGACGTGGTTTACATCCAGCTGGGTCTTGAATCCTTCCCCGGCGTGTTGCGCAACATCCCCAAGTTTACTTCTCAGGACTTCCATATACATAGTGTTCAGGGCGCCTACTCCCGCCTAGTCCCATGGCTACCAGATATCTTCTTCCCCTGTGTTTCCTGTGTCCGAGATCATCCTTTATTACCTCTTGCCCCGCCTCTATCCAACCTCTTATGTCAATTTGGTTCCTCACAAACTCTCCACATCTGTGGTCCCAATGATCAACTCTGAAGTCATCCACGGAAATTCTCCAGGTAAATAGGACGAATTTTGCACCCATGATGATCTTCCATGGTGATGACAGTTGAGGAGCTATAGGATCTGCCAATTGATTGATAGGGGTGTTGCAAGAGTCCGAATGCAGTTTTACAGGTTGGAGACCTGTCGTTTTATAGGGGATCCTCACCTCTGTTACACAAACTTGCCCTCTACCTCTGAACGGATACCATTGGTCACTTTCTCCAGCCTGTAGCACTAGTTTTCCTACAGGTTTGGATTTGGATAGACCTTCTTGTAAATGTCCAGCACCCTTCATCTACTGCCTCGCAAAAAGGCCATTTAAACGAACCATCTATATTGATGTCAAAGTTAATATCCCTGCCACTGGGGTCTTTCCAATCGGAAGACAGATACCTACCGTGGTATTCCTCAGTCATAGGGCTACCGTCCATCCATACATCCACAGTAGGGGTATCCACCCCATTGCACACTAAATCCCAACTCATGGGATTAGTGTCCAACATTACCATCTGGGTATCTTGTTCCCAGTGGGCATAGGTGATAAAATAGTACCCCGTCACCTCCTGAACACAATTATCTCTCATGATTGTTATCATGAAAGACTGTATGGATGGAGATCCCTTTAACTGAGCATACCTAGGATCCTTGGCATCACTCCGTACCTTTAAAACTGTGGCTCAGTAAAAGCCTTCTAGTTTTACCGGACCACTATGGTCATTCCATATGGCCTGACCAGAGTTACTGCAGTTTAACTTTAACATCATTATACTGGTTCTTATGTAATCTGTGGACACATGTCCCTGAACATAACTGGATTCCCTAGTAATAATCATCTGGGAATCCCTCAACATACAATAAGCTTTTAGGGTACCCTTTACCGGAATGGGTCTATCAAAATATGTCCTTACCCTCAACCCATCATGGCTGTCCTTCCTTTTGAAGGTAGCTTTAAGGATATACCAGCCACTATACTCTGCCTCAGTGACATCTTCAGGATTCAGAACCCCTTCCTTGGTATACAACACCGTAGTAGTCTTGGCTTCCACTTGTCTGTAAGGGTGCAAGTGAGGGTTCCTAGACACCCATCTTAAATATTTGATTGGTGTCGGGTCTGAGTCCTGAAAATGTCTGAAATACTTGAGGCAGAGGGCATGTAAGTCATGTTGCATGGCAGACACATTCTCCACAGGGGTATAATGTTGAATTACACCTTTGGCAAAACCCTCCCTCTGGAAACCATACAGATACCACTGTCCCGGTGTAAAGGAGAAGTCCTCGTATGGTTCCAGGATTTTCACCATTTAAAGACCGGGTTTACTAATTGATATGTTGGCCATACCATTATTAACTCCCAGGCCCTTCCCTGAAGAGGTTGAGCCTCTCATCATCATGCTTACCACCAGTGTCACAAGTTGGAGATGTGCTATGTTCAGAGGATCTGGCTAGTCGGAACCTTGGCGAGTCTCCCTCCCGTGATCTGTCAATTCAATGTATATGTAATTAGTACTCATGGATCCACCATCGACCCACCAACCCCCCCCCCCCTTCTCCAACTCTAAGCAGGTAGATGTTATTGAGTTGGGGAGGCTCAGGTGGCCTTAGCCTGGTCGATATGGATCCACAAAACTTACTGCTGCCTACGTGACTTTTCCTTGATCGTCATCGGCCTTTGCACCTTCAGCATTGTGTCACCCATTACTTCAAGGACCTGATAGGGTCCTTCCCAGTTTGCGTCCCAAGGACCGGCCTGACTGAAGATTTTTAGCATCACTAGCTCTCCTACAGAGCGCATCGATGTCTCCCCCTCTAGATACGGTTTGTGCAGCCGTATCGCTGCATGAGGCAATAACTCTTTTAGGCTCTGTTAAACCTGTTGGAGAAACATGTCTCTAGCGATGGTGTTCTTCACGGGCTCTGACACTAGAGGTTCATTGGGCAGGCATAGGGGCATTTTGCATCCGGTCATGAATTCAAACGGTGTGATACCGGTACTGTTTGCCTCGGTAGCTCAGATTCTTATTAGCACAGCAGGAAGAGAGGTTACCCATGAGGTGCCTGGTGAAAATAAATGGGACTACTGTGGAACCCCTGGGGAAGTACACCGAACATGTACTGTTTGTCCCCCACTGTAAAGGCAAATTTGTACCTACAGTTTTTGGTGAGTTCAATTGAAAAGAACCCATTGGCGACATCTATGGTCGAGAGTATGCGACTTTTGCCGCTTATTCTGGCCATGATGTCGGGAGTCTGTGCCACCACTGGAGCTGACATTGGGGTGTATTTTCTAAGGACCCGGAGGTCTATGGTGAGCCTCCATGCATTGGTGTCCTTTTTCTTTACTGGCCAGAAGGCATTGTTACATTTAGAATTACCCTCCATGACCACACCCCTAGTTTTCAATTCCTGGACGGTGTCCAAAATTGAATGGGTGGCTTCTGGCGGAAAGCAGTATTGGCGTTGAGCTGGAGGGTCAGGACCTTGTATGTCCACCTGAACTCCAATCAGTCTGCCACAATCATTTTTGCTCATGGTCCACAGATCAAGGTACTCATACACAATAGGCTCAAGGTCTAGAAAATGCGAGACCTCCGGCCATTTGTGTTTGAGTACTTCAGTAGAATTCTCTGCGGTTGGCAATGGTGGTCCTAGACACTGGCATTGGATGACAAACAGATTGGATTGCCTGGGACCCTTCCATACAATACCATTTGCCAGATCCAGGATCCACCCATTTTGTGTCATTACGTCGGTTCCAATAATGTTGTCAGAACCGGGGTAATACCACATTGGGATCCTAAGGGTCATGTAACTGGCAATCTGGACAATTACCTCTTCGATTTTGGGGGCCTTCACCCCCCTTGTTGGTGATCAAATCCTATCACCACACACTGAGGGCTGTTGGGATGTAAATCATGTTTGACATTGGTAATGGAGATTTCCGCACCAGTGTCAAGCATGATTTCAGCATCTTAGTTCTTTATTTTGGCTTTTATGTGGGGTCTCCCTGAAGAATCCAGTATGATGGGACATACTGGCGTCAGATCTTTAGGGAGCCATGATCTTCAATCAATTTCTACCAGACTCCCAGTAGGTACCTGTGAGGTACATACTGCCACTTGTGGGTTCTTCCACACCCCTTACTGAATGCGCTGGGATATTCACAAAAGCCACACGTTTTGGTGTCTGGCCTTGTGAATGTCCCAGATTTTTACGTGGCCATTGTGGACAGTTCCTCTTTATGTGCCCGTATTGTAAACACAGGAAGCATCGAATTCCTCCTGTCTTTTCCAATGGCGGGGCCGTGGGGCGAACAGCTGAATTAGCCTTCGTGTGCTGTACCCGTTTAATTTTGAGATGTAACGTGTACAGGCACACGCTCCCTCACTTTGACGGATTACTTATTGTGCAGTGTATCCACATCCGTGAGGGATGGCTCCCTAGCTGCACTCAGCCGGATTGCAGTGTCAAGGTATGCAAATTTTTCCACAAACATATGTATCATACCCTGTGGAATTCCGATACCGTGATTCTTTGTAACCCTCCTGTACATTGCTTCAAACCGACTACACAGAGACAGAAGTTCGTCATGTATAGGGGATCTGAACTTAGGATATCTGGAGTGATGTCCCAATGGCCCGTTGCCAGTTTCATAAGTATGGAGAGACGTTCCTCCGTGCACTGAGCGTTTTCTTGTAGTTGTGTTTGTAATGTGCGTAACTGTTTGATGTTCTCAACACAACAATTGCAGTGAAAGTTTGCCATGTTGGAAACTTCCTCTGCCTTTGTTGTGCTGGTAAGTGTTTCAAGATGTGATGGCTTCCAAATGGTATCCTCAAATGTGTAAACCAATTTGGCTAACATTTGGAGCGGTTTTTAGTTTTTTTTTAAAACACTATTATTAATACAGATTTTATCATGAGCGTATGCCTGGTCCAATAAAGTGGACCATAGCAGCTCAGTGGATTTGTAAGTGGTGGGGATGATGGGGTTGAATGTGCTACGTTTTCTGAGGTGTTGCAGTGTGAAGTCCATACTCACTTTTTGACGAGAGGCCATCTTCTTTGGTGTCGTTCTTTGTTGTCCTATGTTACTGCGTGAAGGAGGTCCTTTAACCACTTCCCGCCATGCTAACGCCGAAAGGCGTCATTGCTGCGGTGCTCCCAGGCTACACTAACGCCGATTGGCGTCATCTCGCGTGAGCCGAGATTTCCTGCGAACGCGCGCACACAGGCGCGCGCGTTCACAGGATCGGAAGGTAAGCGAGTAAATCTTAAGCCTGCCAGCGGCGATCGTTCGCTGGCAGGCTGTAGATGCGAATTTTTTAACCCCTAACAGGTATATTAGACGCTGTTTTGATAACAGCGTCTAATATACCTGCTACCTGGTCCTCTGGTGGTCCCTTTTGCTTGGATCGACCACCAGAAGACACAGGCAGCTCAGTAATAAGTAGCACCAAACACCACTACACTACACCCCCCCTGTCACTTATTAACCCCTGATCACCCCTGATCACCCCATATAGACTCCCTGATCACCCCCCTGTCATTTATCACCCCCCTGTCATTGATCACCCCCTTGTAAGGCTCCATTCAGACGTCCGTATGATTTTTACGGATCCACTGATACATGGATCGGATCCGCAAAACACATACGGACGTCTGAATGGAGCCTTACAGGGGGGTGATCAATGACGGGGGTGATCACCCCATATAGACTCTCTGATCACCCCCCTGTCATTGATCACCCCCCTGTCATTGATCACCCCCCTATAAGGCTCCATTCAGAGTCCGTATGATTTTTAAGGATCCACTGATACATGGATCGGATCCGCAAAACACATACGGACATCTGAATGGAGCCTTACAGGGGGGTGATCAATGACAGGGGGGTCATCACCCCATATAGACTCCCTGATCACCCCCCTGTCATTGATCACCCCCCTGTCATTGATCACCCCCCTGTCATTGATCACCCCCCTGTCATTGATCACCCCCCTGTAAGGCTCCATTCAGATGTCCGTATGTGTTTTGCGGATCCGATCCATGTATCCGTGGATCCGTAAAAAACATACGGACGTCTGAATGGAGCCTTACAGGGGGGTGATCACCCCATATAGACTCCCTGATCACCCTTCTGTCATTGATCACCCCCCTGTCATTGATCACCCCCCTGTAAGGCTCCATTCAGATGTCCGTATGTGTTTTGCGGATCCGATCCATGTATCCGTGGATCCGTAAAAAACATACGGACGTCTGAATGGAGCCTTACAGGGGGGGTGATCAATGACAGGGGGGTGATCACCCCATATAGACTCCCTGATCACCCTTCTGTCATTGATCACCCCCCTGTCATTGATCACCCCCCTGAAAGGCTCCATTCAGATGTCCGTATGTGTTTTGCGGATCCGATCCATGTATCTGTGGATCCGTAAAAAACATACGGACGTCTGAATGGAGCCTTACAGGGGGGGTGATCAATGACAGGGGGGTGATCACCCCATATAGACTCCCTGATCACCCCCCTGTCATTGATCACCCCCCTGTAAGGCTCCATTCAGACATTTTTTTGGCCCAAGTTAGCGGAATTATTTTTTTTTTTTCTTACAAAGTCTCATATTCCACTAACTTGTGTCAAAAAATAAAATCTCACATGAACTCACCATACCCCTCACGGAATCCAAATGCGTAAAAATTTTTAGACATTTATATTCCAGACTTCTTCTCACGCTTTAGGGCCCCTAAAATGCCAGGGCAGTAAAAATACCCCACATGTGACCCCAATTTCGGAAAGTAGACACCCCAAGGTATTCGCTGAGGGGCATATTGAGTCCATGAAAGATTGAAATTTTTGTCCCAAGTTTGCGGAAAGGGAGACTTTGTGAGAAAAAACAAAAAAAAACAATTTCCGCTAACTTGTGCCAAAAAAAAAAAATTCTATGAACTCGCCATGCCCCTCATTGAATACCTTGGGGTGTCTTCTTTCCAAAATGAGGTCACATGTGGGGTATTTATACTGCTCTGGCATTTTAGGGGCCCTAAAGCGTGAGAAGAAGTCTGGGATCCAAATGTCTAAAAATGCCCTCCTAAAAGAAATGTGGGCCCCTTTGCGCATCTAGGCTGCAAAAAAGTGTCACACATCTGGTATCGCCGTACTCAGGAGGGGTGTCAAAGGGTGACACCTTGGGGTGTCATCTTTCCGAAATGGGGTCACTTGTGGGGTAGTTATACTGCCCTGGCATTCTAGGGGCCCTAATGTGTGGCAAGTAGTTTGAAATCAAAATGTGTAAAAAATGACCTGTGAAATCCGAAAGGTGCTCTTTGGAATGTGGGCCCCTTTGCCCACCTAGGCTGCAAAAAAGTGTCACACATGTGGTATTGCCGTACTCAGGAGAAGTTGGGCAATGTGTTTTGGGGTGTCATTTTACATATACCTATGCTGGGTGAGATAAATATCTTGGTCAAATGCCAACTTTGTATAAAAAAATGGGAAAAGTTGTCTTTTGCCAAGATATTTCTCTCACCCAGCATGGGTATATGTAAAATGAAACCACAAAAAACATTGCCCAACTTCTCCTGAGTACGGCAATACCACATGTGTGACACTTTTTTGCAGCCTAGGTGGGCAAAGGGGCCCACATTCCAAAGAGCACCTTTCGGATTTCACCCGCCATTTTTTACAGATTTTGATTTCAAACTACTTTGCACGCATTTGGGCCCCTAAAATGCCAGGGCAGTATAACTACCCCACAAGTGACCCCATTTTGGAAAGAAGACACCCCAAGGTATTTCGTGATGGGCATAGTGAGTTCATGGAAGTTTTTATTTTTTGTCACAAGTTAGTGGAATATGAGACTTTGTAAGAAAAACAATCAAAAAAAAAAATCATCATTTTCCGCTAACTTGTGACAAAAAATAAAAACTTCCATGAACTCACTATGCCCATCAGCGAATACCTTTGGGTGTCTTCTTTCCGAAATGGGGTCATTTGTGGGGTGTTTGTACTGTCTGGCCATTGTAGAACCTCAGGAAACATGACAGGTGCTCAGAAAGTCAGAGCTGCTTCAAAAAGCGGAAATTTACATTTTTGTACCATAGTTTGTAAACGCTATAACTTTTACCGAAACCATTTTTTTTTTACCCAAACATTTTTTTTTATCAAAGACATGTAGAGCAATAGATTTAGAGAAAAATTTAGATATGGATGTCGTTTTTTTTGCAAAATTTTACAACTAAAAGTGAAAAATGTCATTTTTTTGCAAAAAAAACGGTAAATTTCGATTAATAACAAAAAATGTAAAAATGTCAGCAGCAATGAAATACCACCAAATAAAAGCTCTATTAGTGAGAAGAAAAGGAGGTAAAATTAATTTGGGTGGTAAGTTGCATGACCGAGCAATAAACCGCTAAAGTTGTGGAGTGCCGATTTGTAAAAAAGGGCCTGGTCACTAGGGGGGTATAAACCTGTGGTCCTTAAGTGGTTAATATCCGGAACGCCTTTCCCCCGACCAGCCAGATGACTTCTGTTCAGCTCCAACGATGATGTATCTCTATTCAGTGATGTATGTGATGACTTCTCTCCAGTGTTCAGTGGGCGTGTAAAGGAATCAGAAAAATTACACAAATCAGAAAGATTTAAATTCTCTGCTGTATTCTGTGCTGTAGATTTTGGGCCGTGCCTAGCTTTGGTTGAAAAATTGCGTTCTGTCCGAATTATCAGGCCCTGGACGCTCAGACACCACTGACCGCGTCTCTCTTGCCTGACTAATTCACAGAATAAGCGACTTCCTTCACCAAAGCCAAACACGGACACAAATTCTTAGCAGTGGGCCTGGCTCTCCAATGTTAAGGGAGATATTAATTATTGATATTTTGGGGAATACCAATAATTAATCTTCATAAATAGGTGTGAGTCGTCTAGTGATGCCTCAACCTGTTTATACCTTAAATACAAATACACTGATTGCCTCACTCTATACTGAACTACTACTGCGGCAGCGCCTAATACAACAAAAAGACTACACGCTGTGCTTAAATGAAAGGTATTTATTAACACACTACAATTCTACAGTCTAATTATTGCTTATAATTATATATATCTATATCAATGGAATAGATATATATATTTATAGCAGCACACAGTAATATAATATAATCACACTGCAACAACACACTAATACGGTCCTAACTACGCTAACACAATCCCAAGTCCTCCCCAGAATCTAACTACAATTACAATTACTTACACCCTATGTTGTAACAGCCCACCCAACCTAGCTTTACACTTTGTCCCTATGGGGTATCAAAGGGGTTAATAACACAATCAGGGCAGCATTTAGGGCAGCATTTCATTGGCATTTTTTGGTGCATTCAGGGTATCGGAGTTGGTTGTGAGGAGTAAACTTGGGGCAGGTGGTTTGCAGCGAGGGGACGTGGTACTGTGTGCGGAGGGGTTACGGTGTTTTTTGCGGAAATCAAAAACAGACCCAGAGGGAAGGGGCACTCATTTTGTGTTGCGATCACTGGGGGAGTCAGTGGTTTGCCCGGTTCGATGTTTTGGGGATTTTTTGGCGGTAGGGCCGGACATGGCGGGACCCTTTTTAGTACATCAAAACGGGGCGGCATTGTCTCGTTTTCAGTTCGTGGCGATATTCGGGAAATGCCTGGCAGCGGAAGGCCTGGTGGCAAATGAGTTTGCGTCTCACTCATTTAGAATTGGTCCTGCCACCGAAGCATCGAGGTGGGGTCTGGGAGAGGCTCTGATTAGGCGTATAGATAGATGGGAGTCGGCAAGTTTTCATTCCTACATCCGTCCGCATTTGTTGTCTCATGTGGGCTGAGGGATGGGAGGATGGTGGTTGTTGGTTTTTAGCGGTGGTTCTAAGGAATGATTTTGTGTATGTTGCTGACGGTTTTCTGTTATTTTACATTTCTTTCAAGGCCTGTTCCATGTTTAGCCTGGACTTTTGGCAACTCTTATGTGTATTGGGGGGGTCAGAGAGCGGACGTACGAAGGAACGGTAGGCAGTTGGGGTTTGATGTCGGAGAGTTACAGGTTCAATAGATAGGTATACAGGGTTTGATGTGGGGTCGAGTGCTTCCTGAATTTTGTCATCACGCAGCATTGCATCGACCCCCGGAAATAATGGTGCTACACGTGGGAGGGAATGACTTGTCCATTCGTCGATCCCGGGATGTGATCAGGGACATCAAGTTGAACTTGTTGAGATTGTTAGCGGATTATCCAGGCTTATTGTTGGTATAGTTGGACATTGTTGCCCGGCAGGCTTTTAGATTTGTGAGGTCCGTGGATAAACTTAACAGAGCACGGGCGAAGGTTAACAGGGAAGTAGGTCATTTTGTGAGGAGACAAGGGGGTTTTGTAGTGAGCCATAAGGAGTTGGAAGGCGTGTCCAGTATGTTTTTATGGCGTGATGGGGTTCATTTGAACGAGTTAGGGACTGACATGTGGACTTTGGGCTTGCAGGAAGGTTTGGAAGTGGCCTTTAAGGTGTGAAGGGACGCTTATAAGTGAGGGGACCCCTGTGTTCGTCTGGTGGCAGGTTAAAGAAGGGATCCTGGGAGGCAAAACTTGGAATAGGTGGGAGGCAAAACTTGGAATAGGTGCATGGCTATATCTTTTGCGGCGTGCATCTAGGACGTTGTGGTGAATGGCAAGCTGGGGGATCCTGTTTGGGCTAATAGCCTGACAGGGCTTTAATTCCAAGAGTTGGTGCCCTTGGGTCGGAGAGTGCGGCCGAGCGTAAGGTTGGATTAAACCTGGATCATGTGAGGAGGTTCGCGAGGGGCGAATCTGGTTACTTGGATTGCCTTCTAGGATCCCTTCATGTTTAAATGTTACATATTGTTGTGATGTTGTATTAATATAGGATTGTCGTGGTAATAATGTTTGGTGCAATTTATTGGACTATTTGTTATGCTACTAGGTATTTGTACAATACTTAGTAATTTATTGTATTAATAAATGAAGCTACGGCCTTTTACCCAAGTCATGTGTTTGTGTCTTTCTTGGGTTATATGGGGTTAAGTGGTTGGAGAGCCAGGAAATCTTCCATCCCACGAAGTCAAGCGTAATTGAAGAAAGATTTGGCTTTCTGTCAGAAATATGCACACTAGCAACAGATAATCTACGCTCCAAAGCCAGAACACTAGTAACAACATCTCCTGAAGATCTTGACCCCCTGTTTGTTGAAGAAGTTGTACAGTTTGCCTCTGTTTTCAAAATGTACCAGTCTTCCCCTACGAATAAAGACATTCATGAGAGTCAAGAAATACAAATGTACAAGTTTCTGATCACACAATCCCTAGTTGGTGCATTTCCAAACACATATGTGACCCTTCGCATGTATTTGTGTTTAATGGTCAGTAACTGCAGCGGTGAGCGTTCATTTTCAGCTTTAAAATGTGTGAAAAATGAACGAAGATCTTCAATGGGTCGGGAGCGTTTAAAGGCACTCTCTCTGTTATGCATTGAAAATGGGTTGCTGAATGAGCTTAATCTTGATTCTACAATGGAAGAATGTGCAAAAAAGCAGGAAAAGCAAATGTGTAGTTTCATTTTCTTCTGCCAGTTTAATTTATTTAGATTAAGACTCAGTTTAGAGTTCGGTGAATAACACTGTGTGTTTAGGTTACTCTCAACACCATAACAGCAGGCCTATGTGATTATGATGCTTAGGGTAATACTTTAAAGAACATATTTATATGAGCCATGTATCTTACATATATATTTCATTTATTTATATGGTTTGTTATAGTTATAAGAAATGGTTGTTGGGAATGTTGTATTTATTATGGCTTTATTTAATTGACCAGTTTTCTATTGTTCACAAAAAAGAAATATTTTCAATATGTTCCTGTTATGGCACTTTAATGGTAATTAAAATTGTTTAAAGTGCATACGACATATGAAAACGCACATGAAACCGCCGGCACAGCCAAAAAGAGGTTAGTGTATAGATACTTTGCATACCTAGATATTATAGATCTTGTTCTTGCCTTTATGTCACTAAACAAAAAAAACTTTATGGGGGCCCAGAGTCTAACAGGTGTGGCTGGGGGTGCGCTCTTCTCCTGGGCTGCAACACTTCTGCCCTGTGAGGTAATGCCTGCACCTTCTTTGACACACACACATCCCGTATGCGCTGTGAATGGGGATTGCGCATGCACAGTCTCAGGTTCCTACAGACTCCACATTTGTGTACTGCAATCCACATTCACCTATTCATGGCACATGCGCAGGATCTCAACACGTCGCTGTCAAGTGAGCCGTTGCTGTCAATTAAAGGTGAGGGCGTGACTTCACATGGGAGAGGTTTTACGGTCTGGAGGGCACAGAGGAACCCCTACCACGCCTCTTTTGACACTCTGGGCCCCCATAAGTGTTTTACCTAAAAATTAATCTTTTTTTTTTAAGCTAAATAAAGGCTAAAGAAGAGATTCTATAAAGGTAAGCAAGGTATTAATACATCAACATCTATTCAGCTATGCTGGTGATTTCATAAGCATAACTTATATGACAGATGCACTTTATTTGTTGCGTTTTTATTTTCTATAAAAAGGCCCATTGAAATCTTCAGCACCAGGCCCATGATGCTCTTATCCGGCCCTGCCTCTCCTGACATGTCTGTTTAAGGCTACTTTCACACTTGCGTTCAGAGCGGGTCCGTCTGGTATCTGCACAGACGGATCCGCTCCTATAATGCAGACGTTTGGATCCGTTCAGAACAGATCCGTTTGCATTACCATGAACAAAAAAAACAAACAAAAAAATTTTTTTTTTTTTTTTTTGTTCATGATAATGCAAACGGATCCGTTTTGACTTTACATTGAAAGTCAATGGGGGACGGATCCGTTTGAAAATTGAGCCATACTGTGTCAACTTACATTGTAAGTCTGGACGGATCCGTTTGCCCCCGCACGGCCAGGCGGACACCTGAACGCTGCAAGCTGCGTTCAGGTGTCCGTCTGCTGAGCGGAGCGGAGGACAAACGCTGCCAGACTGATGTATTCTGAGCGGATCCGCCTCCACTCAGAATGCATTGGGACTGGACGGATCCGTTCGGGGCCGCTTTTGAGAGCCTTCAAACGGAGCTCACAAGCGGAGCCCCGAACGCAGGTGTGAAAGTAGCCTTAGTGACTATTTGTATTCCCATAATCTAATTCCAGAGAATATTTCTAAGAATTCTGTATTGTTCTGTTACTCTTTTATTCCTGCTAGAAATGTATACAAAAATAGGCATTTATAAGGCTGTTACCAGGTGGAGTTTACAATTGCAGAGTCTGACACTGGGAGCTGTGCAATCAGTGCTGACAGTATCAGACTGTGGGGACACGCACCTTTGACATGAAACATGGTAGCATCCAGTTTGTCATTTATTGATATGTTTCTAGGTGGAATAGCAGAGGAATGACACAACACAGGGATAAAGAAAAGATTCTCCAGATAAGTTACTTCATGGGGACATGTCAGGAGGGGTGAGGGCTCCTCTGTGATGTGCTGTGGGTGTATCTGTACTTGGCCATATAAGACACTCAGTTTATAGAACTCAGTTTCTAGTATTTATTATTGGAGTAAATCTCCAAAAAGCTGATGAGGGAGCGACCGCCAGAGATTTAGAGGAAGGAGCGGAGTGGGATGGAGGAAGGCAGGGACCATTTCATCCCCCAGATCTCCGGCTCTGGTGTTAATTTCCCAAGACGATTAGGAACAGGCTGACAGCAAATGTGGGGGTGTTCCAGTGGTGGGACCTCCATGAATTAGACCCCTATGCTGTATCTTGTGGATAGGCCATAAATGTCTGACATGGAAAGACCCCTTTAATCCTGGGGACTGTCAAATGAATGCATTTGGAGGTGTGGTCTATATAAATGGGAGTGGTCTGTGTGAGTTTTGTCTCAGCTGTCCAGAAAATATTTAAGGGCGGTGGGCGACCCCGCTACAGGAGCATGTGATTGGTCCATTATAGGAGAACATGTGTGCGGATTACTGATCTCTGAAGACGTTATCAAAAATAGAATGTTATATATTATTTATTATATATTTATTTTTTTACTATATTTTTTATCAATTTATTTGTATTTATTTTAATCACTTTGCACATTGTCTATAAGGTCAGTCACATGACTTCCTAGCCCCGGGCCCTGCATAACACATATCATTCAGATAGAACACCCAGAGGTTGGGGCTATGCTGGGAGGAGTAATTCCTTAGAAGGTAGAACATCATTGGTTGCTGTATGTTATAAATCCAGAGGTCGAGCTCTGCTAAGAGTTGTAGTTAGAATGTACTGGTTTGTAAAAAAAATAAAAATAAATGTTTTATATTGTTTAAAAACTTCCATTAACTGGACTGAGCCATTGGCTGCCGATAATTGTGATGTCATCGCCTTCTAGAATGGCTCCGCCCCCAAGTGACTGTGACATCACTCAGGAGTTCTATGTCTGGCATTGGAACCATCATTTCTGTGCAGTTGTATTGGTATGCTCAGGAGACTGTGCATATTATTGATTGCTCCCCATTTTGGAGAATCTCATCGCGCATATTTTGCATCCAGAGTCTTTAAAAATGGAAAATCTCAGAAATTCCACCCGAAGAGGTAAGTGATCTCCTACGTACATAACATACATGTTCTGGTACCTAACAATCACCGGCCTCAGGTGAGATTGTTGGGGGTTTATATGGACTTTTTAGTCATTTATATGATGTTTTGTTATTAGGACACAGATCGGGAAGATCAGCCCCGGAAGGTGCGGCTCGTACCCGCGGTCTTCCTGGAGGCCAGAATTCCAGAGCACGTCATGCTCGACCGGTGCCATATGTACAGCGGACAGCCATGACTGGAGAAGAGCGGGCGTCCACTCCAGGGAGACGCAGAAGAACATCTACTGCCCCCAATAACACCACTGGCTGGAGGAGGACACGGCAGGCAGTGCGCCAGTTACACCAGGCGCTGGAGGAGCTGCCCATTAACATCATGGGCACAGCCGGCTCCAGAGGAGGTTGTGTCATCTGCCTCCTGGAGTTCGAGGTGGGAGAGTCGGTCACCACTCTCCCCTGCTCCCATGATTTCCATGGAGCCTGTATAAGACCTTGGCTCCTGGAGAATCCAGTCTGCCCCCTGTGTCGCTCCCCGCTGCTGACCAGATAATGGAGGACTGATATGGTATGTGGATTGTGTACCCTGTATAGAATAAGCCCCTTACACAGATGTCACCTCATCAGCCGACTACCAAGGAGCTGGAGGGTTGTCAGGTGGAGCATTCGCAGAATGCACGGCCGGGTGCTCTATTTCACTTCCTTGTGTATTGGCCCCTGGACCAGTTATTGGGGTCTTTTCCCTGACCTGGTAGCACTGGTTCTGATCCTTGATTTTGTATTTGATTTTAGTTATGATCCGATCTGTTTTGACTATGATTTTGGATGATCCCTCTGTACCGCGCACTCGGCTCTGATTGACCCCCGTTGCTGACCCTGGACTGTATGACTATTCTTCTGCCTCCTGATTCTGTACCGCGCACTCGGCTCTGCTTGATCCTCGTTGATGAACACTGGACCGTACGACTATTCTTCTGCCTCCTGATTCTGTACTGCATACTCAGCCCTACTACATCTTCATTGTTCCTCTTCGGGTTGTCTGACCATCCTCCTGATCACTGCACCTGTTCTACAATCTCAGCTCTGCTAGTCCAATACATCATGGTAGGTGAATAGACTTTCCATTCGGTGTCCCTCATTGTACTCGTACCTCTAATCCTCCTAATAAACCAGCGGGCAAGTGACGAGCACCAAGTCCTGGCCCCAACACAGAGCCTTACACCCCAAACTCAGTCATGAGAAGGGGGTGCAGGGGAATTGTGCCGTCCTGGAGGAGATTTCTCTAGACATGGGAGACGCAGATGGTGACAATTCTGCATCTTCCATCTTCATTTCAGCAGGTTCTGAAGTTCAGATCTGGAGGATCCCGTAAATGCAGACGTTACTCCCAGGAGATGTTGTCGCGTCTATAATGTTGTCTTTTCTATTTTTTCAGATTCTTTGCGGATAATTCGTGGCTTCAAGGGGAAGATCATCTCCAGTTTTTTCCAGTCCCTGCTGTGGACACAACGCGTTCAGCTCGGCCACATCCAGTGACTTCTGCGCCATCTTGCTATCTGTTCCATGTCGGCAGCTGCTCCAAAAAAGAGCAAATATAAATGTGGACTTTGTAATGTACTATAAAGACATTCTAGCCAAATACGTCACATATAATATATATATATATCACTGGTCTGGGTGAATAATGGGTGTTGCCACTTTTCGGTGCTTGACGGGGAAGCATGGGCGACAATCATAAGTAAGGGCAATAAAGTCCATGGCAAGTAATAAAGAGTCCCAATAAGTATTGGCATATATCAAAGTGCAAATATAGTATTTTAGCATATAAAAGAGATGATCACAGAAAATGTGCTTCTGGGCATATGGCTTAAAACATTATAAAACATGTCCATAGCAAAATCCCAAATCAACCTGAAAAAAGGGTTAAAGGCAAAACATGTGCAAAAACAGGCACAAACGTGATGAAGAAAGTCTTGTCCGACAGAAGATAATAGGTCCAATGAACGCAGCTTTCTCCTGGTAGGTGGTTCCGATGGGCTCCAGTGGGACGTCCCCTCTTGTTCAGGCTCTGGGAGAGAAGTTTCATTGAGTCCTCCCAATTTTCTGACTTAGGCCGCAGGCTGGTCACCGCTGTAGCGTACGGACCTCTCAGGCCCTCAGCAGGGGTGAATTCCACTTGTTCCCCCTCCCGGAGGTTATGCATGTACCCCGGTAAGTAATTACGCTTGACGGACCTTCGATTAACATATAGGTCCCGGCCTGTAGTGTGATCTTTGATGAATCCAAAACCCCGGTCCTTATCAAAGGTGACGACCGTGCCCGACCTCCGTTCCAAGCGGGACTGATAGTCTCTAGGGTCCTCATGGATGGCTTTGGCGACCTCCTCAAAGTAAATTCTTGTTTGAGTCGTCTTGAGCACCGCAGCGGCGCCTATCTCTTCCATGAGAGCAGGCCACAAAGGACTCAGCCTGAGAAAACTCTCACATGGCTGCCGGCAGGGGTAGGGCGACATCTCCGATCCCGGAGAGTAGGCATATGGCTCACCAATCTCTTGTCCTGTCCCGGGCTCTGGCCCCCTAAGTGCAGAAGTCTCTCTTGTTGCTCCAATCGCTGACTTGTCCGGCAAAGCAGTCACTTCCAGTATCTCCGAAGGCAGACTCCGCCTTGTCTCTAGCACGCCCCCTAGGTACTCCAGTATAAGGGTGGCGGCGCGTATATTGTCCATGCAAATAAGGTTATGGCACAGCAGAAATACCATTCCCGCTTCTCAGCACAGTGGCGCCAATTTTTTCACGCTTTGAGGGGGCTGTGACTTAGTTTTTACCGCCAAGCTTCTCTGTGATGGCGCAGCAAACAACCACAAGTACTTCAGGTGGCTATTTTAGGTGTTAAACAGTCCATTCATATAAAGCAAGCAGCGCTATTGACTTTTGAAAAATCCACAATTTTGCAGTTTTAAAGATGCGGTTTTGTAGTAGAAGTGTAGCGCAATACATGCAGACAGTCTCTAAACAGCCTAAACAGGGTTTTTTTGGCCCAATAAAAGCAATCCAACAGTTGGGGCTCATTCACAATAGGCAGTCTGTAATGGCGCAGGGGTTTGCAAATCCTGTTCACACAGTTCAGTAAAGGCACAAAGGAATTAATTCTGTTTGTGGTGACGCCAAGATTAATTATGCGGTATGCCAGATAGAGATGGCCTTGCGGTTCGCCCGATGGTCGTATTGCGGAGAACTTTGCGTGTTCCCGATTCGTCGAACATGCGAACATATGGAGAAATTTGCGCCCGCCATATTCTTTTACATTATGAAGAACTTTGACCCATGACACATTCATCAGGTGGTACAGGACAGCCAATTGAGACATTTCAGCACATGGACATACCCCCTACCTTATAAATAAACCTGATCTGGCAGCCATTTTACATTCAGTGTTTTGCCAGTGTAGGGAGAGGTTGCTGTGTGGAGCAGGGACAGGCTGTTAGGGACACCAAACGCTAGCTACTAGGGCCACAAAAGTCTTTTTAAGGACTGGAATAGGTGTGCTATCGATAAGTGTGATACACAGAGGGGTGCGATATACTTATAATATACTTTTATAAATGAGTCAAAAACACATAGATCTACAGGGTGGGCCATTTATATGGATACACCTTAATAAAATGGGAATGGTTGGTGATATTAACTTCCTGTTTGTGGCACATTAGAATATGTGTGGGGGGAAACTTTTCAAGATGGGTGGTGACCATGGCGGCCATTTTGAAGTTGGCCATTTTGAATCCAACTTTTGTTTTTTCAATAGGAAGAGGGTCATGTGACACATCAAACTTATTGGGAATTTCACAAGAAAAACAATGGTGTGCTTGGTTTTGACATAAATTTATTCTTTCATGAGTTATTTACAAGTTTCTGACCACTTATAAAATGTGTTCAATGTGCTGCCCATTGTGTTGGATTGTCAATGAAACCCTCTTCTCCCACTCTTCACACACTGATAGCAACACCGCAGGAGAAATGGTAGCACAGGCTTCCAGTATCCGTAGTTTCAGGTGCTGCACATCTCGTATCTTCACAGAATAGACAATTGCCTTAAGATGACCCCAAAGATAAAAGTCTAAGGGGGTAAGATCGGGAGACCTTGGGGGCCATTCAACTGGCCCACGATGACCAATCCACTTTCCAGGAAACTGTTCATCTAGGAATGCTCGGACCTGACACCCATAATGTGGCGGTGGGTGCATCATCTTGCTGGAAAAACTCAGGGAACGTGCCAGCTTCAGTGCATAAAGAGGGAAACACATCATCATGTAACAATTTCGCATATCCAGTGACCCCCTTAGACTTTTATCTTTGGGGTCATCTGAAGGCAATTGTCTATGCTGTGAAGATACGAGATGTGCAGCACCTGAAACTACGGATACTGGAAGCCTGTGCTAGCATTTCTCCTGCGGTGTTGCTATCAGTGTGTGAAGAGTGGGAGAAGAGGGTTGCATTGACAATCCAACACAATGGGCAGCACATTGAACACATTTTATAAGTGGTCAGAAACTTGTAAATAACTCATGCAAGAATAAAGTTACGTTAAAACCAAGCACACCATTATTTTTCTTGTTAAATTACCAATAAGTTTGATGTGTCACATGACCCTCTTCCTATTAAAAAAACTAAAGTTGGATTAAAAATGGCCGACTTCAAAATGGCCGCCATGGTCACCACCCATCTTGAAAAGTTTCCCCCCCTCACATATACTAATGTGCCACAAACAGGAAGTTAATATCACCAACCATTCCCATTTTATTAAGGTGTATCCATATAAATGGCCCACCCTGTATATAGTGAATACCTGGAAGTCAGGGGCCTAGGGGCTAGGGGCTTACTAGGGCCTTTTTTATATAGGGTAAGGTTCCAGACGGGGTCGCTCTTATCAGGGCGGGAGGTCTCTGGTTAAGCCATCAGGCCCAGAATAGCACCCCCCTGTAGGGCAATATCAGGGACAGTTCTTTGCCCACCCTGTCCTTCAATACCACATCATCTAGCTCAGGGATAGATGTTTTTTGCTTTCCCTCCGGGATTCATCGATGTGCACTGGAACCCCCCGGGTTGTGGTAGGACATATGGTTTCTGATTTGATGCCGCCGAGCACCTGATTTAGTGCCGCCGAGCACTTGTTATTGCCTATCACATCTATGCTTTTTGCTTAACTTTAATAATTAAATTTATTTTCATTTTGAGGGATATCTTTTCCATTCACACGTCCGCAAAATGGGTCCGCAACCGTTCCGCAATTTTGCGGAACGGGTGCAGACCCATTCATTTTCAATGGGGCCGGAATGTGATGTCCGCATACGCATTTGAGGATCCGCATCCGTGCTTCCGTTTCCGCAAAAAAATAGAACATGTCCTATTCTTGTCCGCAATTGCAGACAAGATTAGGCATTTTCTATTATAGTGCCGGCGATGTGCGGTCCCCAAATTGTGGAATGCACATTGCCGATGTCTGTGTTTTGCAGATCCGCAAAACACTTACATTATTAAAGGTTACGTTTTATCTTCATGTATATTCTAATGGATTGCCTTCCTTGTACAATGTTATAATATACTTTCTATGTTAGAAAGTATATTATAGTGCATTTGTATTGTGCGGCAGTTGTGTGCGGTTCTGCTGCGATACTGCAGGTATATAGAGGGACAAGTGTTATTGGAACAAATCATTTCTACTGGTGTGATATACCAGTCGTCCCCCCAAAAACTGATTGAAGCGGGGTGTTATATGCCAATATACTTTCTTTATAGTGCATTTGGGTACTGTATAGTGCATTTGCGCATGCGCGTACGCGAAAATTATATTGCCGATATTTCGCACTGAAAAAAATAATAAATGGAGATCGCAAATTCGAATAATACATCTGGTATGTCACTGTCCATGTTGTGGGACTATTTGTGCACTTCTAGTAATTATTTCTTGGCTGCAAATATCAGCTGAAGGTTTTTCAGGTTTGCCTGCCATTAAAATGAATGGGACCCGCCGTGAACTTGCGGTTCGCGAACATTTGATCGCGTTCGCGAACCGTCCCGGCAGATTAATAATGCCAGACCAACAGGGGAATTATACGTGAGGTCACGGTGTGAGCAATAGGTGGGCCGAGGTACCGTAAATACAGTTCTGGTTACTCACGAACAAGTCGTCCCTGGGCAGGTCTGCACAAGTGATGAGGAGAACGGCACAATAATTCTCTGGGGCACACTCTGGTGTAAGGGACACAGGCCAGATGGTGGTTTGTGGTGCCCTTGTTGTTCTGTATTAATGTGCCTATGGCAATGTCCCTTGTAGTCGTGATGCCAGTACCTTTTGTGGTGGTACAACCATTTACTGTAGTGTTAACTGAGGAACCGAAGACTGAGACAAGGATGGTGCAATCCAACTTATTACTTTTACTAAACTTTGCTCCCGGTAACATTACATCTAAGTAATAAAGAGTCTGTTGGTACATCCAAGTATGAAATACAGTCTCATGCATACATGTCCTCAGAAGAAACAGGCTCTTAGTCCTATATATATATATTTATGGTCAGGGCTAGGAAAGACGTCGGCGTACGCAGAGACTCCCGCCCTGAGCAAGGTGGCTGAATTATGCCGGGAGCCACGTCGTGGGTACACCAAGAAAGGGGGCATACCCAGTGGAAGCTGGAAAAAGGGGCGGGAGGGAGGGGCGTGATGCTCGGGCACCTGGCTGGACGGTAACGAGGGGCATAAGTAGCCAGACGCCCCTCCCACAAATGCAGGCTGGTAACAGCCTTACCTATTTATGGTCAGGGCTAGGAAAGACGTCGGCGTACTCAGAGACTCCCGCCCTGAGCAAGGTGGCTGAATTATGCCGGGACCCTTGTCGTGGGTACACCAAGAAAGGGGGCAAAAACAACAATTAGGAACAACTCTTTATTATAAGAATTACAAAGCCAAGGAACAAAAGGCACGAGATATCTCTACTTGAGGGTTGGGGATGTATCTGGTGAAACAAGAGGACCGCCACCGCCCCATGCACCGAATAACATGAGCTGGCACCTGATGCAGAGATGCTGCGGAGGCCGCCCCTATGCGGAAAGAATGCCTCGATATTACTTTAGGATCATAACCTAGACCTTGGGCAATGGCACGGATATAGGATATGAACTGCAAAGTATTGAGAGGTTTGCCTGCGTGTGACAGGAGCGGGCTGTCTGGAAGTGAGTCCTGAATATGTAACAATAATTGGTGCAGCACCTGAATCGGGCACCAATTGTTGGTGGTCGGGTAGAATTTGACCTCAGTGGGTGGACCCGTCTGGCTGGTTTTGGTGGAGGGTAGGAGGAGAGTATAATGACCACGGCCCCATGACAGATGTTGCTTCAAAGGATGGCTCTGACAGTTTGAGCCGGCTAGAACTTCCCCGGGCCTAAGGAACCCATAAAAAATTAGATACATGGCCGCTTTCAGAATCAGGCTAGTGGAGGGCCCAAAAGGATTACCGTCCAACGATAAGGAGAGATCCCTAAAAAACTCGCTAGACACTGGTTGCCTACGGCTAACGGACCCCTTACCCTCCTTTTGAATACCCCGAAGGGTGGCCTTAATAGCCTGGACGGAGAAAAAGGACCTGCGGTGAGGATTAGTCAGCATGAAGTGGTGTTGTAGTCCGGCTAAATAAAGTTTGATGGTATTGTGCGACAGAGATAGTTGAGAGTGACAATGAGCTAAGAAGGACATGATATAGGAGGTTTCGGAATGATGACCCCCTCGGATGAATCTTTGAGAATTTATCAAATGCTCTCAGGCCGGCCTGATAATTCCTCGCCGTATTGCGCAACAGAGATTTTCTGACCAGACCCTTGGCTTCGTCTATGAGAGAATCTAGACCAGAGTGAGGGTGCCGAATTGAGGCACGGGCGCACCTGACCGATCCGCGTCGGGCATTTCCTGAAAAAAAAAAACGGAAAATGAAAGCGGGAAAGAGCGTCCGCGGCCCTATTCTGTTCGCCTGAAATGTGGACACATTGCATATGAAAATTGTGGCGGAGGGACAACCAGACTAGTTTGCGCAACAAGGCCATGATCTTGAAGGACTGGGCCCTGCCTTTGTTAACAATGTCCACCAAGGTCTGACTATCCGTGATGAAGGTCACAGACGCGTTAGACCAATAGTGACCCCAAACCTGAGCTGCCGCCACGACGGGATACAGTTCCAGAAGGGGAGAAGATTTGAGAGCTGCTGAGTCTGAGGCTAATTCTGGCGGCCATGCGGCGGCCAGCCAGTGGGACCTGAAAATGGCAGCGAACCCGGAGGAACCCGCGGCATCGGAAAAAACAAGGGGAGAAGAAGAGTCCCACTGTGGAACGAACAGGGAAATGCCATTCCAGTTGGAGAGAAAACTGTTCCACATGACCAGGTCCACGATGGCCTGGCTGTCCAGATGGACGACAGAATCCTGCTCTGGAGCAGAGGGCAGAAGACATAACAACCTGGAAAGAAAGGCCCTGCCTTGAGACATAATTCTGGTGGCAAAGTTAAGCATCCCCAGCAAGGATTGCAACTCGACCTTGGTCAGAGAGTGGGACCGGACCGCACCGCCTGAGAGATAGCTGAGCGGATCCTAAGCAATTTCTCGCTAGGGAGGCTGGCCTCCATCTTGACTGTATCCAAAATGATGCCCAGGAAGGTGACCTTGGTGGCCGGACCCTCAGTCTTGGCGGCAGCGACAGGGACCTGAAGACGGGAAAAAATGTCCAGCAGTGTGCGTGGAATGGATGGGACCTGTCTGGGCCTTTCTACAATAAGGAAGTCATCCAGGTAGTGGACGACCATGGATAAACCGCCGTGATGGATGAGGATCCAATGCAGGGCTTTGGCCAGTTCAAAAAGCCACGGGCTACTTTTAGACCCAAAGGTGAGCCGGTTGGCGAAGTAGAATTTATCCGCCCACTTGATGCCATAATACCGCCAAAGCTGCGGATGGATTGGAAGCTGTTTAAAAGCATCGGCTATATCTACCTTGGCCAACCAAGCCCCGGCCCCTGCTTGCAGAATGTACTGAATGGCCTCATCGACTGAAGAATATTGCATAGAATATTCCTTAGAGGGAATGAGTGAGTTGAGACTGGGGATGGACGACATATGAGGCGCAGAGAGATCATAGATGAGACGCTTTTTATTAGAAGATTGCTTTGTAACAAGGCCAATGGGACTGATGCGCCATGATTGGAATGGAATCTCTGAAAAAGGACCATAATGAACCCTTTATCGACCTCCGATTGGATGAGGGAAGTTACTGCTTCAGGATCGCTGGCAGCGGATAACAGATTGGGGCCTGCCCAGCAGCCCTGGGGAAGTGTAATAAGGCCAGTGTGGAAACCCTCTCTGAACCCATCCAACAAGAAGGTGACAAAAGGACGATCGGGGTGGTCCCGCAGAAGAACAGCCAGTAATTCCAAATTGATGTCGGCTAGTCAGGAATCCTTGGCTGTCTTCCTGGGACAGGAGGGACGGGGATGAGCCCGAAAACAAAGAGAACAAATGTGGAGCGCATGGCAGGAATTAAAGGCACAGCCCTTAGCATTAAAATTATTGCATACCTGGCTGCTACCGAGGTACACAATTTGTCTGCCCAGCTAAGGAAGATGAAGACCTGGAGGACCCGGAAGGACCTGGCGAGGGAGCTGACTGCGGGGCTTGCACCGGATTAGGGCACCACTCAGTGGAATGAAAAATGGACTGGCAGATGGCACAAAGAGGGGCCTTGAGACCCGCAAAGTGTCGGCAAAACAACTCCATGTCCAAGTCTGCCCAGTTTGACACGAACTGAAACTGGTTCAGAGCAGCAGCGGCTTTGGCAGAAAAAGAACGATGGTAGTCGTAAAAAGCCGAGCCGCCGTATTTGTGCCCCAAGTCCGTAATCCGGTACAAATAAGTATCCAACTCTTCCCTGCGAGCTGGCTGAGCGGAGCACACCACGTCCCTGTAGAGGCTGAAGGCCAGAATGAACTCAGAAATAGATAACTTCCTATTTAGCCGAGCATCCTTAGCCTTCAACACTACAGAAACCTCTCCGCAGTTGATGACCCGATTCTCAGAAATATCCTGGGAGGCAATAAGTATGGACGCCAAATTCACGTCCTTGCCTGCCAGGATATCCTTTTTGATATGCTCCGGAACAAAATGAGAAGGGGCGATTTGAGGCGTTGCAGAAGGCCTACCTGCAACGTCCTGAGGAATGGCAGGAGTGGCTGCCGAACCTGGATATTGCGGCCAGGTTTCCAAGACTGCTACCCTAGCCTGAATGTCCGTGACCGAGCCAGCAAGACCACTGATGGAAGACTGGATCTGGGCTAGAGCCAGCTGTATGGACTCGAAGTTGGATTGTTCCGTCGTCGGAACCGGGGCCGTCATCAGCAGGCGATATAATTCAGCATTGCGGGCAGACGCGGGATGCCGGATCCCCCTGCGATTAAGCTCGGCAATCAATTTCGGCACCGTCCAATTTCTCAAGGATGTGCCGCTGTTGTGCCCTGAGACGGAGGTTCCTGGCATGGAGATGTTGTCATCCATATCGGAGATGTGGGACATACTTGACCTGAGAAAAAAGATGAATTATGGCCACCTAGAAAAATGGAAGAAGAAGCACAGACGGATGCGGAGAGAGCGGATGGGGGAATGTGAGAGACCGGAGGCGTGTAAAATGTTCATCGGATGAAAAAGACTTACCTGACAGGACACAAACGGATTTGGAAACCCGGCTCCAAAACCCCAATTGTTTATGTTGGAACTAATGAAAGAAAATGACCCTGAGTATAAACCGACGTTTGACCCCGCCCCAGTAACCATCTCTAACCGACTTACCAGGGAACGCCTCAGAATTGCCTGGACGAAACGTAGGAAAAGCGCAAAAAGTAATAGCCAATCTAAAGGAAGGAAAAACAACGTCAGAATTAAAAATGATAGACGAGCACCCTGAGTGATCCAGGAGAACACAGACACCCTGGGCGATCCAGGCACATTGAGACCCTGGGCGATCCAGGAGACACAGACACCCTGGGCGATCCAGGCACATTGAGACCCTGGGCGATCCAGGAGACACAGACACCCTGGGCGATCCAGGCACATTGAGACCCTGGGCGATCCAGGAGACACAGACACCCTGGGCGATCCAGGCACATTGAGACCCTGGGCGATCCAGGAGACACAGACACCCTGGGCGATCCAGGCACCATGAGACCCTGGGCGATCCAGGAGACACTAACACCCTAAAGGATCCAGGAGACACGGAGACCCTGGGTG
This sequence comes from Bufo bufo, assembly GCF_905171765.1. Taxonomy (NCBI): domain Eukaryota; kingdom Metazoa; phylum Chordata; class Amphibia; order Anura; family Bufonidae; genus Bufo; species Bufo bufo. Next base: position 196,672,025 of record NC_053391.1, on the reverse strand, counting down.
GTCCAGGAGAACGGACAACCTGGGCGACCTAGGGACACCGACACCCCGAACGAACCAGGAGATACCGACAGCCTGAGCGATCCAGGGAATGTTAACCACATGAAAGTACCAAAACCGTAAGTTCTGGTAAAATGATGATAAAGCGGAGGAACAGACTGGACGACATGAGTATTGTCGATCCGCATTACCATCACATACATAGAGCCAGATCAACAGCTGCAGTAGCTCGCAGGACATCTGCTGAGCGCTGGATGTGAGGGACGTGTGTGGGCAGGTGAACCTGAAGTAAGTGCATAACTGCCCCTTAGCAAGCTGGCAGAGTGCAACCGGAACTGAGCCCCCTTGAATGGCCCGGGACCCCCACCTTGCATCAAGCCAAACGGCAAATGCTGGTGTGGCTCAGTTTATACCCCTACCAGCCTGCTAAAGAACCAGGACCTAACCAGCCCACTCATGACACCGCCGCACCGCATGTTAGATGCATAATACCACACTGTGACGCCGCTCCCCGGCCCCGTCGCCTGTACTAGCGTGAGTGATTCATGCTGGGGGAGAGCGGCGTCTACACCTTGCACCACCGGGTGCTGGAATCCAGGCTAGGCGTGAGGCTAAGCCGGAGCGGAGCTAGCTGAGCCCCGATTACCTGGGAGCCTGACAGGAAGCGGGACCTCGGACGGAAGATGAGGGAGAGCGAATACGCAAGTGATGCGTGATGCTCGGGCGCCTGGCTGGACGGTAACGAGGGGCATAAGCAGCCAGACGCCCCACCCACAAAGGCAGGCTGGTAACAGCCTTACCTATATATATATATATATATATATATATATATATATATATTTGTGGTCATGGCTACGGCCAAGAGGTATCCGAAGAACCCGAGGGAGAGAAACAACGGGAACAACCTGACCCAGCTAGGCGTGTCTTAGCTGACCTGACTAAATGGCTTGTTGTGTGCCCTAAGCCATGATCGTGGGTAGGCCTATAAGTGGGCAAAAACCAAGCCAAGTAGGGTAGAAAAGGAATTTGAATGGCATGTGCAAACTAATCCCCAAGCCAACTGCAAGGCGTCAGGGATCTCGAGCGAAAATTCGGGGTATATGAGGCAAGACCAGTAGGAGACCTACAACCCATCTTGTGGATGACAAGGCCAGAGACATGACGCTCAATATTGCGGATACTGCTCCAAAGCGGAATGGAGGACCGGGAATACGTTGTGAAATGGATCATAAAAACCAACTGAACTAGTAAAGTTTGGTTCTAGTGAGAGTACTGGCAATGCCCTAGCCTCAGATCGTGGGACCGCAACCTAACTGCCTAGACTATGCAGGAATGAGGGTCAAAAAGAACCATGTGGATAGGAAGAGAGTCCTTGAATAGTTCCCCAGACAACAGCTAACTGCTAGCCGTGGTCCGCGCGTTGTTCTGTGAGCCCCTGAGAATTGTTTTAACGCTTAAGACGTGAAGACCGACCTACTATCTGAATCTTCTACCGTGAGGAAATGCTGGACTTTGTCCAAAATCCCATTCAACGTGGTTGTAGGGAGTCTGAGGTTAGTGCGGCAAGAAGCTACGAAGCCATAATATACAAGATTCTGTCTATGCCCTCCCATGAGTGAGGGAATGCAATGCAATGAAGTTACAGGCGAAAATGAATTCCTGGTTGTGGTAAAAAGGCAAAGACTTGCGCAGGGACCTGGTTGACAAGATATGATCGACTACAATCAGAGACTGAAATGTTAGAGGGAATTGCCCTACTTGTCCTTCCTCTGGCGGGACCTGAACGAAAGCATGAACAATTAAAGCAAGACGAAATATCTGCGTAAGACATGACAATGATGCTGTAGGGAGAACCGGACCAGTTTGCGGTCAAAACATAAAGTGAGCAATCAACATGGATTATTAGGAAATTAGGGAAGCAGGTATGTATGCGATACATAGGGGCCAAATCAGCCCAGATGCACAGATGGACAACCAACCAGGCAATCAGCCCAGCAGGACTGAAAACAGTCATCGGGCCCCCAAAGCCATGGGGCCGAAGCGGTCATCGGGCCCCCGAAGCCATGGGGCCGAAGCGGTCATCGGGCCCCCGAAGCCATGGGGCCGAAGCGGTCATCGGGCCCCCGAAGCCATGGGGCCGAAGCAGTCATCGGGCCCCCGAAGCCATGGGGCCGAGTTATTATTATTATTTTTTTATAATTATGACTATAAAAACTGACCAGAATAAGGTGCAGGTGAAATTAAACCATGAGCCTGACCGATGTGGCAGGCGATACCTAAGATAAACTACGTGGCCTGAATAACATGCAAGGCGAAATATCGTTAGGAACAAGACCTGACCGACGTGGAAGGTGACCCCAATATGAGTTCAACTGCATGACCTGAAAAGACGAAGGGAAACGTGACAGAAAATGGAGATAACGGGCATAAACTAAAATTAAACCTGAATAACATAAGCTGGCAAGCAGGTAAAGATATGAGTCATTCAAAAGCATAGCTGCACAGGTGGACAGACAACCATTGGTCGGACCCCTGAAGCCATGGGGCCGAAGCAACCACCAGGGGCCCATGGGGCCGGGCAGCCGGCTGGGGAAAAGATTGGGGCTTAACCCAACGGGTTTAGTAATCAACCGGGACTCGATAACCTAGAAAGACAAAGACATGGGGTAAAGCTTCTTAATGAAATGAGGCTGAAATGAACCGCAAGTACTACTCTGTAAAATATAAATGAACAAAAGAAAACTTCTGAAAGGTGTGCCATGGAAAATAGTATCAGATGGCCGTATGACCTACCAATGTCGATGACAATTGTGAAATCCTCTAAGCCAAGAGCCATGCGTGAGAGACCCTTATGGCGGGAGCCTTATGGCGGGAGCCATGCATAATAGACCCTTATAGCGGGAGCCATGCATAAGAGACCCTTATGGCGGGAGCAATGCGTGAGAGACCCTTATGGCGGGAGCCATGCGTGAGAGACCCTTATGGCGGGAGCCATGCGTGAGAGACCCTTATGGCGGGAGCCATGCGTGAGAGACCCTTATGGCGGGAGCCATGCGTGAGAGACCCTTATGGCGGAAGCCATGCGTGAGAGACCCTTATGGCGGGAGCCATGCGTGAGAGACCCTTATGGCGGGAGCCATGCGTGAGAGACCCTTATGGCGGGAGCCATGCGTGAGAGACCCTTATGGCGGGAGCCATGCGTGAGAGACCCTTATGGCGGGAGCCATGCGTGAGAGACCCTTATGGCGGGAGCCATGCGTGAGAGACCCTTATGGCGTGAGCCATGCATGAGAGCCTCTTATGGCGTGAGCGCCTCTTATGGCGGGAGCCATGCGTGATGGCCTCTTATGGCAAGAGCCATGCGTGATGGCCTCTTATGGCGGAACAAGTATCAGATGACCGTGCAAACTACAAATGACGATGCCAGTCGTGAGGTCCTATAAGCAAAGAGCCACTCGTGCGAGCCTCTTATGATTATTATTTTTTTTTTTTTTTTTTTTTTTTTTTATAAACCACTTATGCAGCACCAGAATGCCTTGGGGACTCGCATAACCATGACCCCCTCCAACAGAAAACCTGGAACACAAACCAGCCTACAACCATGTCGTACCCCTAACAAAAAAGCGGGCATGGGGCTCCCGGAGCCATGAGGCCGGATCAGTCATAGGGCCCCCGAAGACAGAGGGATGACGTTGCGGTGACGATAAGTAATTAAAACGTAAGCCGGACCTGATGGCATAGAAGCGACTTGAATGATTGGATTGGCTAGAAGGTGGCCTAAGGAAGATGACTGCCAACAGGCATTCAAAATATAGACATTAGTAATCCGAAGCACGTGCATACATAAAACACTAACCACCGCGAACCATAAACGTAAACATGAAATTGAAACAGAGATGGGAGAAAAAACAAGAGCCTGAGGCATTGCAAGTTGCTAAGAGAAGTCTCTTATCGTGACAAACAAATAAACAGCTGTGAAAACATAGCAGGAAACTTACTGGCCCACTGACCTCTGCTGAGGAGCTGTTTGGTGAACTGGGGCAGGAGACCAATCTGAGTGAATACGAACCAAAAGTAAAAGGAGACCAGTCTGAGTGAATATGAACCAGGATTAAAACAGAAAGTAGGCCTATGGAATGTAACAGACCACCGAGGAAGGGAACGTAAGCCTGAAAAGAACGCAGTTATGTTTGTCGGGAGAGAGGTACCAGAGCGGTGGGTGCAGACTGCCCCGGTGAGATTGAGCAAAACCATGACGTAGCAATGAACAGGAGAATGTAGCTTTGAGTGGGAGCAGAGTACAACACATGATGTAACAATAAATGGGTGAATGCAGCTTTGGATGGGAGTGGTACCTAAAAAACATGGTATGGGCGCAGCTCTGAGTATGGGTAGCGCATGAAAAGCATGGTATAAAGCAGACGTATAAATGCAACCTGAAAGTGAGCAGAGTATTGACGTGATGCGAAACCAGACACGTGGACGCAGCTCTAGTAGTGAAAGGAGTATAGGACAAGATGTGAAAGCAGACATGCGGACGCAGCTTTGGATGTGAACAGAATATTAACTTGATGTGACAGCAGACATGGAAAGCGGCTTTGGGGAGTGGGGTATACGACCTGGTGTAGCAGTAGAAGTGTGAACACACCATTGGGTATAAGTAAAGCATGAAATTTGGTATAAACGCAGCTCTGGTTGTGAGTGGAGCAAGGGTGGTGCATCCAGAGCATGAAAACGGAGTAACAGTAGCAGCTATGGCTGTGAGCCGAGTATACAACATGTGATAACAGGCGTGTAATACGGATCCGGTTGTCGGCTGGGGACGGAATGAGATGTAACAGCCAACAGGTGAATGCAGCTTGAATGTGAGACCAATCTGAGTGAATACGAACCAAGAGTAGAAAAGTGCAGGATAGTAAGGACGTGCGGATGCAGCATAAGACATGAAATAAAAGCCGAAAGTGTAAATGCCGCTCAGGATAACAGCAGAGCATGAAAGTGCGGCAGGGTTTTTAAGTACATGGAGCAGTGAAAAACGTGAAGTCTAAAGATGGTGGTAGCGGGGGAGGGGGAGACACATGGCAAGGAACAGCTACAGCTACAGCAAGAGGCCTAAACAATAAACGCTGCGTCCGATCTCCAAACATGACGTCACGTGCAGCCCGGGTAACTATTTCTTTACAGCAAACCGGCTGAAGTAACTTTTTATACGAGACGAACGAAGCAAAGTGAATCTTGTAAGATTTATAGGAACTAACTCCTATTACCAACAAACAAAGTTGAAAAGAAAATAGAAGTATTTAGGCCCAACGAACAAACCTGAGGTAGCAGATTCTGAGGCAAAGCCTCCCGTTCGCTAGCAAAATCGGTTCTGACCGGCCAGGAGAGACGGCCCCGGCCCAACCTACTTACATTGTATGGCGCGTGCATGCTACGGTAGCAGAGAGCAAAATAAGAAGCTCCATGCTGCAAAGAAAGACTCCTACCACCAGAGAAGCTAGTTTGCTAATGACACCCAGCGGCAGCTGTGCACCTGAAAACACACGCCTGGAAGTGAGGGTGTGGCTCGTATATGAAGAGCCTCCGCCCCTCCCACAAATGCAGGCTGACTAATCAGCCTTACCAACATATACATACAGTACAGACCAAAAGTTTGAACACACCTTCTCATTCAAAGAGTTTTCTTTATTTTCATGACTATGAAAATTGTAGATTCACACTGAAGGCATCAAAACTATGAATTAACACATGTGGAATTATATACAGTCAGGTCCATAAATATTAGGACATCGACCCAATTGTAACATTTTATGCTCTATACACCACCACAATGGATTTGAAATGAATCGAACAAGATGTGCTTTAACTGCAGACTGTCAGCTTTAATTTGAGGGTATTTACATCCAAATCAGGTGAACGGTATAGGAATTACAACAGTTTGCATATGTGCCTCCCACTTGTTAAGGAACCAAAAGTAATGGGACAGAATAATAATCATAAATCAAACTTTCACTTTTTAATACTTGGTTGCAAATCCTTTGCAGTCAATTACAGCCTAAAGTCTGGAACGCATAGACATCACCAGACGCTGGGTTTCATCCCTGGTGATGCTCTGCCAGGCCTCTACTGCAACTGTCTTCAGTTCCTGCTTGTTCTTGGGGCATTTTCCCTTCAGTTTTGTCTTCAGCAAGTGAAATGCATGCTCAATCGGTTTCAGGTCAGGTGAGTGACTTGTCCATTGCATAACATTCCACTTTTTTCCCTTAAAAAACTCTTTGGTTGCTTTTGCAGTATGCTTTGGGTCATAGTCCATCTTCACTGTGAAGCACCGTCCAATGAGTTCTGAAGCATTTGGCTGAATATGAGCAGATAATATTGCCTGAAACACTTCAGAATTCATCCTGCTGCTTTTGTCAGCAGTCACATCATCAATAAATACAAGAGAACCAGTTCCATTGGCAGCCATACATGCCCACGCCATGACACTACCACCACCATGCTTCACTGATGAGGTGGTATGCTTAGGATCATGAGAAGTTCCTTTTCTTCTCCATACTCTTCTCTTCCCATCACTATGGTACAAGTGGATCTTGGTCTCATCTGTCCATAGGATGTTGTTCCAGAACTGTGAAGTCTTTTTTAGATGTCAATTGGCAAACTCTAATCTGGCCTTCCTGTTTTTGAGGCTCACCAATGGTTTACATCTTGTGGTGAACCCTCTGTATTCACTCTGGTGAAGTCTTCTCTTGATTGTTGACTTTGACACACACACACCTACCTCCTGGAGAGTGTTCTTGATCTGGCCAACTGTTGTGAAGGGTGTTTTACTGTTGTGAAGAGTGTTTTCTTCACCAGGGAAAGATTTCTTCGGTCATCCACCACAGTTGTTTTCAGTGGTCTACCGGGTCTTTTGGTGTTGCTGAGCTCACTGGTGCGTTCCTTCTTTTTAAGAATGTTCCAAACAGTTGTTTTGGCCACGCCTAATGTTTTTGCTATCTCTCTGATGGGTTTGTTTTGTTTTTTTCAGCCTAATGATGGCTTGCTTCACTAATAGTGACAGCTCTTTGTATCTCATCTTGAGAGTTGACAGCAACAGATTCCAAATGCAAATAGCACACTTGAAATGAACTCTGGACCTTTTATCTGCTCATTGTAATTGGGATAATGAGGGAATAACACACACGTGGCCATTGAACAGCTGAGAAGCCAATTGTCCCATTACTTTTGGTCCCTTAACAAGTGGAAGGCACATATGCAAACTGTTGTAATTCCTACACCGTTCACCTGATTTGGATGTAAATACCTTCAAATTAAAGCTGACAGTCTGCAGTTAAAGCACATCTTGTTTGTTTCATTTCAAATCCATTGTGGTGGTGTATAGAGCCAAACATTTTAGAATTGTGTCGATGTCCCAATATTTATGGACCTGACTGTACATAACAAACAAGTGTGAAACAACTGAAAATATGTCATATTCTAGGTTCTTCAAAGTAGCCACCTTTTGCTTTGATTACTGCTTTGCACACTCTTGACATTCTCTTGATGAGCTTCAAGAGGTTGTAACCTGAAATGGTTTTCACTTCACAGGTGTGCCCTGTCAGGTTTAATAAGTGGGATTTCTTGCCTTATAAATGGGGTTGGGACCATCAGTTGCGTTGAGGAGAAGTCAGGTGGATACACAGATGATAGTCCTACTGAATAGACTGTTAGAATTTGTATTATGGCAAGAAAAAAGCAGCTAAGTAAAGAAAATAGAGTGGCCATCATTACTTTAAGAAATGAAGGTCAGTCAGTCAGCCGAAAAATTGGGAAAACTTTGAAAGTAAGGGCTATTTCACCATGAAGGAGAGTGATGGGGTGCTGCGCCAGATGACCTGGCCTCCACAGTCACCGGACCTGAACCCAATCGAGATGGTTTGGGGTGAGCTGGACCGCAGAGTGAACGCAAAAGGGCCAACAAGTGCTAAGCATCTCTGGGAACTCCTTCAAGACTGTTGGAAGACCATTTCAGGGGACTACCTCTTGAAGCTCATCAAGAGAATGCCAAGAGTGTGCAAAGCAGTAATCAAAGCAAAAGGTGGCTACTTTGAAGAACCTAGAATATGACAAATTTTCAGTTGTTTCACACTTGTTTGTTATGTATATAATTCCAGATGTGTTAATTCATAGTTTTGATGCCTTCATAGTCATGAAAATAAAGAAAACTCTTTGAATGAGAAGGTGTGTCCAAACTTTTGGTCTGTACTGTATATATATATAAAAGCTACTGCTTCATAGGCTTTGAAGTAATAAAAGTCTTTGGCTGGTAATAACTCTCGCCTGATTCTAACCTGACTTGAAGGTGGTTTTCTGAATCTTTGAACTTCTATTTTCCAGTGTTTTTCTGACAGATGGCCTATCTGTCCTCAGGGTTTTTTCACGGCCTATGGTGTGCGCTGTGACACTGTTGCTACACTTGCCCGTGGCAACGTGTTGCTGAGTGAGCATGCGGTGGCAGTGTCTCGGCCATCTGGGTGATTTCCGTGACATGTTTGCCACGCATGTTGTTGCCTGCGGCAATGTGTAGCTTTCTATGCTTGTGTGCACTTCCCCTTTAAGTGGCTTCCTTCCTTTGTCTGGTGTTGGAAGGGTTAACTCCCTTCCTAGTGTTTTGTTAACACTGGGTTTATGTTTGTGTGGGTGTGGCTGCTTGGGCTATTTAGCCTCTGCTGGATGCCTGAAGCTGTGGGGTACTCCAGCCATGGTATATGCTGGAGCTATCCTCCTGGTCTTCATATTCCATCTGTCCAGTGAGGGCCACCCTTGTTTTTAATTATTAACGGTCACTAGGACCACGCGTATTTTTGCAACTCCTCTGACTAATAATATAAAACTCAATTTTATTATATTTCTTTTAAAACCAACATAATGCTTGGGAACATAAAGTGGGGAGATTAAAACTTTCAGGAGTGACAGTCGCACTATCAGTGGCCAAAGATTCTGTGTACAGCTTTTGTCATCAGACTTGCCTACATATTTTTATAGATCAGTGATGTAGAGTCTCTTATTTTGAGACCCACATATAACACCCTGTCTAACTCCTGTCTAAAACCTAACTACCTGAATCCCTACATGTTTCGCCGAGCCTGTCGGCGTCTTCAGGGGAAACTATCAGGTGAATGTTGGGGGCGGGGGCGGGGTCAGGGCTTTTTAAACCTTCCGGTTTATTTTAATGTCCAATCCTTTTGTTTCAGGGGAGGGGGCGCTGCCGATACATGTGCACTCCACCAGCGTCCCACCAATAGGTGGGAGCCCCGTCACATCGACTGGGGGTGTATACTATATGGCCGGGCTGTTGACGTCACCTCTTTCGCCTCCCGTCAGCCAGCCTGGTCCTCTTGATGATGTCATTGCCAGTGCGCCCACATACGTGATTGCCCTGCGTCCTCCGGCTTCACAGTGGTGTTGTGCGCATGCGCAAGAACTTTTTCTCCGTTTCCACTGACGACTGGATCTGCGCATGCCTGCGAACTTAGCTTCTGACAAGATTACAGCAAGAAAGCGTTATTGCTGTGTGGGTAGCTACTGGGGGGATAGTCAATATGGGTATATATTGTATATTTCTTTTTTAATCACCACTTTTCTCATCTCATCAGAGGTTCACAGTGGTTAATACCCTCTGGACTTCTCCTCTTTTTTTGATTTTAGGTTATAGATATGACTTATAGATATGGCTTTTTTGATACTTCCCTTATTGATGTCTATTATCTATTCTCTATTTTCTTTTTTTCCCTTTAGGTTCCTCACCCTCCTCCTGTCGGAAGCCTTCCCAGACGTGAGTATTATTCATATCGGTTTATATCCTAGTTGTCTCCACTCCCCTAATTTTTTATCTTGCTTTCATCCATCCCTGAACGTCCGTACCCCAATTTCTTTTCTCCCTCATCTCCCTGTGGGGATGGTTATTTATTTATCTATTTAATTTTTTCCTTTTCCCTTTTTATTCATATTTATTCTTATATGGGGAGGAAAGATTTATATTTTTTATTTTATTTTAATGCTCCATATTTTAAATGTCATTCTCACTAGATCCATCATATATTGTAATGCATTTCTGGATGATCCAATTGACCTTACAAAAAAGAAGCAAAAGGTAAATCCTTAATTTAGCCCATTCGGGGCTAGGGAGTGGAGACGATAGATCCACTTCGTCTCCTCTTGTTGAAGCTTGCGGTCAATACTGCCCTGTCTGGGAGATACCCCGATCTTCTGTATCCCCCAAATTTTTAGTCCGTTTGTTTTGCCATCATGGCATGTTAGTAAATGCCTAGAGAGGGGTGTCTCTTCATTAGTATTTAATACACTAAAATGCTTCGAGATCCTCCTCCTTAATTCCTGGATGGTTTTCCCAATATACAGCTTTTCACATTCACACTGTATACAGTAGACCACCCCCGAACTCTTACAGTTGATGAACTCACGTATCTTATAAGTTCTGTCATCATACGGGTTTTTGAATTCCTTCTTTGGAATCATAAATTTGCAGAAACTACAGGCTCCACACGGATAAGAACCCGTGGTTGTGAGCCATGTAGTTTTGATTTTGGAAGTTCTTTGAAAATGACTTCTGACTAACATTTCCTTCAAATTTCTGCCCCGTCTATATGTGATACTTGGATTTTTAGGCAGTATCTCTCTCAGATCCTTATCCGCCTTCAGGATGTGCCAGTGTTTTTGGAGAATCCTGTACACCCTGGCATTCTGTACGTCGTAGGTCCCTATGCATCTAATGGTTTTCTCATCATCCTTTTTCCTGTTATTTAGGAGTTCTTCCCGATTTGTATTTACGGCTCTATTATACGCTTGATGAAGGACCTTTTTAGGGTAACCCCTCTTTCTAAACCTCGAGTATAAGATGTTACTTTCCTTTTGAAAGGTCTCTTCGTCAGTACAATTCCGTCTGGCCCTCAGGTACTGGCCTACGGGGATGCCTCTTTTTAATTTTGGTGGATGATAGCTCTGCCAATGAAGAAAACCATTAGACGCTGTGGGTTTCCTATAGACTTCTGTTTTAATTTCTCCTGTCATGTCAAGTGTGATTTTTAAATCGAGGAAATTGATACTTTCAGACTGTATTTCTACAGTGAATATCAGACCTAGATTATTTTTATTTAATCTGTCCGTGAATTCATTGAATACATTCAATGAACCATTCCAAAAAATCAAAATGTCATCTATAAACCGACCCCAAAACAAAATACAATCTGTGAATAATGCGTTCTCCTCCGTGAATACGAATTTTTCTTCCCACCACCCAAGTTACAGGTTTGCGAAGCTAGGCGCGCAAACCGTCCCCATTGCTGTGCCGTGCGTCTGTAAATAATAAGTGCCATCAAAAACAAAATAATTGTGAGTAAGTAAAAAACGTAGCAATTGTATGACTAAATCATTGTGCTGATATAAGTGTGTTCCCTTTGTATATAGGTAGTGCTCCACTGCTTTTATCCCTTTTTCATGTTCAATACTCGTGTATAAGGCCTCTACGTCGAGGCTTGCTAAAAGGGTGTTGGGGCCTAGCTGGATGCCATTTAGTTTTTTGACCATGTCCAACATATCTTTTATATACGACGGTAAAATTTCAACAAAAGGTCTGAGAAAATAGTCTACATAGGTACTAATTCCCTCGCACAGACTGGAATTGCCAGATACAATTGGTCTTCCTGGGATTGGATCCCGCTTTTTATGTACCTTTGGCAAGGCGTAAAAAGTAGCCGTCGTTGGACATGTATTATACAGTATTTTAAATTCATCTTTTGAGATCAAATTATCCTCTCTGGCCTGCTTTAAAAGGGACTCGAGTTCTGATTTGAATTTGACAGTTGGGTTTGACTCCAATCTTTTATAGGTCTTCCGGTCATCTAGCAGTCTTCTGACCATTCCTACATAGTCCTGTTGTTTAAGTAACACTATGTTTCCTCCTTTATCAGAGGCTTTGATTATTATTTCATCTCTCTTGGTCAGATCTGCTAGAGCAGCCTTTTCTTCATTCGTCAAATTGTTGCCAACCTCACTTTTTTTTGTCTTAATCAGCTCTAGGTCCCTTGTGACCAAATTCACAAAAGTCTCCACACTGGCAAATCCCGAAAACGGAGGGGTGTATTTGGATCTAGGTCCCATATCCGTCATCGGGGCTATGGAATTTGGGGCCTCTCCTCTACCCTCTCTTGATAATTCCTCCAGGATCATTAAGGCCTCCCGTTCTTTCCTACCTGGATCCTGTCTTTCTCTCTCTTGAAATTCTTTATGTAAAGCTAGTTTCCTAGCAAAGAGATTAATATCCTTTACCCAGGAGAAACAATTGAACCCTGGTATAGGGGTGAAGAATAGACCTTTTCCCAGTAATAGTTCATACTGGGGATCCAGGTCTATCCCAGACAGATTGATAATTTGTAAAGCCGGATCACATTCTAGATCTTTGGCGTATTGTAACCCCATTTGTCTCTGTCTCTCAATTGGATCCCTGGGACTAAAAAAGACGGTGGTATTGCGGGAGTACTCTGAGCTGTCATATGTGTTATACTTCCGTGTGTACCAGTTTCCGATGGAAATGAGAATGCAGATGGTGCAGAAGACAATGCCACCTGTAAATTTTGCTCCTGGGCGCCCGCGATCCGATTTCCTTGCACCGGGTTTTGCCATTTTTCGGTGGTGTGGGGTCCCCCAGTTGCTCCCTGATTCTGTGGGTATTTTTTGGATTGATAACCACCCCGATGGTATCTGTTCTTTTTTCCCCCACTATATTTAGAGGGGTACCTGCCACTTCCTTCTGATTCAGATACCTCAGACTCTGATATATCAGTGTAATCCCTTTGCTCAGATCTCCTAGAGAAATAGGGGTTCTTACTATTTTTGTTGTTATATATGTGCCCCGTTTCAAAATCCCTTTTATCTCTCAGATATTTCTTGTGCTTACGTTCTTTAATCTCACTTTGTGCACTTTCTATGTTCTTTTGGAGTCTGGTTTCAAATGAGGGAAATTCAGGTTGTGTCTTAAATATCTGAATGTCACCTATCTCTTTCTCTAACTGTGCAGCTACCCTTGTGGTCACAGATGTTCTTGTGGTGTCTCACGTTATTGCAGCTATGGTCTCCTGGGTTCCTGTGTGGTTTGTGGTGTGTGCTGTGTCCTTTTATGTTGGTGTGGACATCATCACTTGTGCACGGGTTCCAGTCAGTGTGTCTGTGGCAGGTAAGTGTGTTATGGGTGTCGCTTACCTGCCATCTCTATATGCTGTATGTGTTCCCCTCTCCTTGCAGCCTGGCCTTAGATAGAGACTCCTGTTCCTCCATTACTGCGATGAACAGGTCGTTTCTCCCCTGCTCCTAAGTGAGGGATTTCCAGGGAGACTCAGGATATTAGGTATCCAGGGTATGAGCCGTCCCACCATCGGGGTCCGCTCATACGGTGAGAGGTCAGGGAGAGGATTAGGGATATTGTAGGAAGTGACCTGCTCCCTTATTACTCCTTTTTGGCCTGGCTGATCCCCTTTACCCTTTGACACCGCACGGTGTGGGGTTTCCCCCACTCCCCACCGTGACAGGTTTAAACTGGAAGGTGTGGATGCCAGAAGCTGTGTCCTACACCTGCTTGCAAAGGTGCCTGGGAAGCCTTTAAGTATGGCCGTCTGCTATGCTTTGACTTTAAGACAATATAAAAATCCCCTTGAATACTTGCTTTAGTAGCTGGACACTGGTCACCCCGGAGGAGTGAGCTGTAGAAGTGGACTTCTCACCTCTGGGTGGAATCTTGTAGGCTTTAACCCTGGACTGTGGAGCCAACAGGGAGAGAGTAGAGAGGCAGGAAGCCGCCCTACAGCAGGCAGCTACATCATGGCTGCACACTGACTAAACTTCAGGGAAGACCTAACTAGGCCAGAGCTAAGCTATATATACACTGTAACACTGCCCCATCTAGTGGAGAAACTCGTGTAGTGCACCCTAACTAAGCCTGTGTAAAGGATCTTACACATAGAATCACATAGTGACATGGGAGAATATGACATGAGATGAAGTGCAGCATACAGGCATAATATATGACAATAAAAAAAACAATAAAACAAGTTTTCGGTGCGCACAATCACGAAGTGGGACACTGCACATGTGAGGGGGTGAGTTGGATCTCAGCTCTTCTTACTGGACCTCCACAGCGGACAGAAATGTCGCCAAATATTTGTGTGGATTTGTAAACCCAGTAACAGCAAAAAGGATGAGATTTTACTGAATTCCCTCCACGCTGCAGATATTTTCCTCCTGGACATTGAGGGCAGGTTTATAATTATTTTCCTCATTGAATTCAATGGAAATGAAGAAATCTGTGGTCAGGTGGTAGAGCGGAGTATTTATCTGTAGATTACCTGCAGACACTGTTTTGCAATCACTAAACCCGATTCCTTAAGCTCCCAGGGTAACTCTTGCCCGATGCTTTCTGTATTCTGGCCCCCATAAGTGTTTTACTTAAAAATGTTCTTTTTTTTATTTTTTAAGCTAAATAAAGGCACAGGAAGAGATTATATAAAGGTAAGCAAGGTATCGATACATCAACATCTATTCAGCTATGCTGGTGATTTCATAAGCATAACATATATGACAGATGCACTTTATTTGTTGCGTTTTTATTTTCTATAAAAAGGCCCATTAAAATCTTCAGCACCAGGCCCACGATGCTCTTAATCCGGCCCTGCCTCTCCTGACATGTCTGTTTTCGTGACTATTTGTATTCCCATAATCTAATTCCAGAGAATATTTCTAAGAATTCTGTATTGTTCTGTTACGCTTTTATTCCTGCTAGAAATGTATAAAAAAAATAGGCATTTATAAGGCTGTTACCAGGTGGAGTTTACAATTGCACAGTCTGACACTGGGAGCTGTGCAATCAGTGCTGACAGTATCAGACTGTGGGGACACGCACCTTTGACATGAAACATGGTAGCATCCAGTTTGTCATTTATTGATACGTTTCTAGGTGGAATAACAGAGGAATGACACAACACAGGGATAAAGAAAAGATTCTCCAGATAAGTTACTTCATGGGGACATGTCAGGAGGGGTGAGGGCTCCTCTGTGATGTGCTGTGGGTGTATCTGTACTTGGCCATATAAGACACTCAGTTTATAGAACTCAGTTTCTAGTATTTATTATTGGAGCAAATCTCCAAAAAGCTGATGAGGGAGCGGCCGCCAGAGATTTAGAGGAAGGAGCGGAGTGGGATGGAGGAAGGCAGGGACCATTTCATCCTCCAGATCTCCGGCTCTGGTGTGGCAAGCGCCCGACTGTATAGGGAGGGTGCTTAGGGACTGATGGTCCTCCCCCCCCTCATTCCCCCTTTAGGTCATTCTGGGAGCTGGCCCCGTCATGTAAGGTTTAAGTAGTGGTAGATCAGGACGGCCGTTAAGGGGTTAATTCTCTGGTGGAACCTCCTTGGACAGGATGGGGGCGGTGCAGGAATCCTGAAGGTACATATACCCCTCCCCCTGTTCCAGCACTTCCTCTTGCAAGTGGAAGCAGAAATTGGCCCTCCCTCCCTCCCTTTTGCGGTTATCATTGAGAGGCGGGGCGAGGTGCGCGGTTATGATCAGTTATGGATACTTGGTTATTCTGTGTTGTTTTTCTATTTCTTCAGATCCCCCGCTGGGAGTCCAGCAGTTTGGATATCGCTCCGATGATTTTGGTTTTGGAGAGCTGCAGATTCTGGTTGAGTTTATGAAGTCACAGCTGGCGGCATTTGAGTACAGCGGAGATATGGTGGGAGCAGATGGCGTGCTTGCCCGCTGGGAGTCCAGCTGTGGGCATACTGCTCTGATGATTACGGTTTAACTTGCCTGCTGGGAGTCCAGCGGTGGGCATACCGCTCTGATGATTACGGTTTAACTGGCCCGCTGGGAGTCCAGCGTTTGGCATACTGCTCTGATATTATGGTTTATTAAGGTTTGCCGCTTTAATAAAGAAGCTGTGGCCGATCACCATCCAGCAATAAAATGATACAGTTGTCTGTGTTGTTTGTTATGGGTCAAGGTTGGGTAAAGGGGCCAGAGGTGATTAAAGGTGTTTTCCCCTTCCCATGTTTCCCTGAATACCGGCAGTCTTAATTTCCCAAGACAATTAGGAACAGGCTGACAGCAAATGTGGGGGTGTTCCAGTGGTGGGACCTCCATGAATTAGACCCCTATGCTGTATCTTGTGGATAGGCCATAAATGTCTGACATGGAAAGACCCCTTTAATCCTGGGGACTGTCAAATGAATGCATTTGGAGGTGTGGTCTATATAAATGGGAGTGGTCTGTGTGAGTTTTGTCTCAGCTGTCCAGAAAATATTTAAGGGCGGTGGGCGACCCCGCTACAGGAGCATGTGATTGGTCTATTATAGGAGAACATGTGTGCGGATTACTGATCTCTGAAGACGTTAAGAAAAATATTATGTTATATATTATTTATTATTTATTTATTTTTTACTATATTATTTATCTATTTATTATTATTTATTTTAATCACTTTGCACATTGTCTATAAGGTCAGTCACATGACTTCCTAGCCCTGGGCCCTGCATAACACATATTATTCAGATAGAACACCCAGAGGTTGGGGCTATGCTGGGAGGTGTAATTCCTTAGAAGGTAGAACATCATTGGTTGCTGTATGTTATAAATCCAGAGGTACGAGCTCTGCTAGGAGTTGTAGTTAGAATGTACTGGTTTGTAAAAAAAATAAAAATAAATGTTTTATATTGTTTAAAAACTTCCATTAACTGGACTGAGCCATTGGCTGCCGATACTTGTGATGTCATCACCTTCTAGAATGGCTCCGCCCCCAAGTGACTGTGACATCACTCAGGAGATCTATGTCTGGCATTGGAACCATCATTTCTGTGCAGTTGTATTGGTATGCTCAGGAGACTGTGCATATTATTGGTTGCTCCCCATTTTGGAGAATCTCATCGCGCATATTTTGCATCCAGAGTCTTTAAAAATGGAAAATCTCAGAAATTCTACCCGAAGAGGTAAGTGATCTCCTACGTACATAACATACATGTTCTGGTACCTACCAATCACCGGCCTCAGGTGAGATTCTTGGGGGGGTTATATGGACTTTTTAGTCATTTATATGATGTTTTGTTATTAGGACACAGATCGGGAAGATCAGCCCCGGAAGGTGCGGCTCGTACCCGCGGTCTTCCTGGAGGCCAGACTTCCAGAGCACGTCATGCTCGACCGGCGCCATATGGACAGCGGACAGCCATGACTGTAGAGGAGGGGGCGTCCACTCCAGGGAGACGCAGAAGAACATCTACTGCCCCCGATAACACCACTGGCTGGAGGAGGACACGGCAGGCAGTGCGCCAGTTACACCAGGCGCTGGAGGAGCTGCCCGTTAACATCATGGGCACAGCCGGCTCCAGAGGAGGTTGTGTCATCTGCCTCCTGGAGTTCGAGGTGGGAGAGTCGGTCACCACTCTCCCCTGCTCCCATGATTTCCATGGAGCCTGTATAAGACCTTGGCTCCTGGAGAATCCAGTCTGCCCCCTGTGTCGCTCCCCGCTGCTGACCAGATAATGGAGGACGGATATGGTATGTGGATTGTGTACCCTGTATAGAATAAGCCCCTTACACAGATGTCACCTCATCAGCCGTCTACCAAGGAGCTGGAGGGGTGTCAGGTGGAGCATTCGCAGAATGCACGGCCGGGCGCTCTATTTCACTTCCTTGTGTATTGACCCCTGGACCAGTTATTGGGGTCTTTTCCCTGATCTGGTAGCGCTGGTTCTGATCCTGGATTTTGTATTTGATTTTAGTTATGATCCGATTTGTTTTGACTATGATTTTGGATGATCCCTCTGTACCGCGCACTCGGCTCTGATTGACCCCATTGCTGACCCTGGACTGTATGACTATTCTTCTGCCTCCTGATTCTGTACCGCGCACTCGGCTCTGCTTGATCCTCATTGATGAACACTGGACCGTACGACTATTCTTCTGCCTCCTGATTCTGTACTGCATACTCAGCCCTACTACATCTTCATTGTTCCTCTTCGGGTTGTCTGACCATCCTCCTGATCACTGCACCTGTTCTACAATCTCAGCTCTGCTAGTCCTGATACATCATGGTAGGTGAATAGACTTTCCATTCGGTGTCCCTCATTGTAAGTCCTGGCCCCAACACAGAGCCTTACACCCCAAACTCAGTCATGAGAAGGGGGTGCAGGGGAATTGTGCCGTCCGGGAGGAGATTTCTCTAGACATGGGAGACTCGGAAGGTGACAATTCTGCATCTTCCATCTTCATTTCAGCAGCTTCTGAAGTTCAGATCTGAAGGATCCTGTAAATGCAGACGTTACTCCCAGGAGATTATGTCACGTCTATAATGTTGTCTTTTCTATTTTTCAGATTCTTTGCGGATGATTCGTGGCTTCAAGGGGAAGATCATCTCCAGTTTTGTCCAGTCCCGGCTGTGGACACAACGCGTTCAGCTCGGCCACATTCAGTGACTTCTGCGCCATCTTGCTATCTGCTCCATGTCGGCAGCTGCTCCAAAAAAGAGCAAATATAAATGTGGACTTTGCAATGTACTATAAAGACATTCTAGGCAAAAACGTCACATATGATATATATATATATATATATATATATCACTGGTCTGGGTGAATAATGGGTGTTGACACTTTTCGGTGCTTGACGGGGAAACATGGGCGACAATCATAAGTAAGGGCAATAAAGTCCATGGCAAGTAATAAAGAGACCCAAAAAGTATTGGTATATATCAAAGTGCAAATATAGTATTTAAGCATATAAAACGTTTAAGAGATGATCACAGTAAATGTCCTTCTGGGCATATGGCTTAAAACATTATAAAACATGTCCATAGCAAAATCCCAAATCAACCTGAAAAAAGGGTTAAAGGGAAAACATGTGCAAAAACAGGCACAAACGTGATGAAGAAAGTCTTGTCCGACAGAAGATAATAGGTCCAATGTACGCAGCTTTCTCCTGGTAGGTGGTTCGGATGGGCTCCAGTGGGACCTCTTGTTCAGGCTCTGGGAGAGAAGTTTCATCTAAGTCCTCCCAATTTTCTGACTTAGGCCGCAGGCTGGTCACCGCTGTAGCGTACGGACCTCTCAGGCCCTCAGCAGGGGTGAATTCCACTTGTTCCCCCTCCCGGATGTTATGCATGTACCCCGGTAAGTAATTCCGCTTGACGGACCTTCGATTAACATATAGGTCCCGGCCTGTAGTGTGATCTTTGATGAATCCAAAACTCTGGTCCTTATCAAAGGTGACGACCTCCGTTGCAAGCTTGGCTGACAGTCTCTAGGGTCCTCATGGATGGCTTTGGTGACCTCCTCAAAGTAAATTTTAGTTTGAGTCGTCTTGAGCACCGCAGCGGCGCCTATCTCTTCCATGAGAGCAGGCCACAAGGGACTCAGCCTAAGAAAACTCTCACATGGCTGCCGGCAGGGGTAGGGCGACATCTCCGATCCCGGAGAGTAGGCAGGTGGCTCACCCATCTCTTGTCCTGTCCCGGGCTGTGGCCCCCTAAGCGCAGAAGTCTCTCTTGTTGCTCCGCTCGCTGACATGTCCGGCAAAGCAGTCACTTCCAGTATCTCCGAAGGCAGACTCCGCCTTGTCTCTAGCACGCCCCCTAGGTACTCCAGTATAGGGGTGGCGGCGCGTATATTGTCCATGCAAATGAGGTTATGGCACAGCAGAAATACCATTCCCGCTTCTCAGCACAGTGGCGCCAATATTTTCACGCTTTGAGGGGGCTGTGACTTAGTTTTTACCGCCAAGCTTCTCTGTGATGGCGCAGCAAACAACCACAAGTACTTCAGGCGGCAATTTTAAGTGTAAAACAGTCCATTCAAATAAAGCAAGCAGCGCTATTGACTTTTGAAAAATCCACAATTTTGCAGTTTTAAAGATGCGGTTTTGTAGTAGAAGTGTAGCGCAATACATGCAGACAGTCTCTAAACAGCCTAAACAGTTAATTTTTGGCCCAATAAAAGCAATCCAACAGTTGGGGCTCATTCACAATAGGCAGTCTGTAATGGCGCAGGGGTTTGCAAATTATGTTCACACAGTTCAGTAAAGGCACAAAGGAATGAATCCTGTTCGCGGTGACGCCAAGATTAATTATGCGGTATGTCAGATAGAGATGGACTTGCGGTTCGCCCGATGGTCGTTTTGCGGCGAACTTTGCGTGTTCGCGATTCGTCGAACATGCGAACATATGGAGAAATTTGCGACCGCCATATTCTTTTACATTATGAAGAACTTTGACCCATGACACATTCATCAGGTGGTACAGGACAGCCAATTGAGACGTTTCAGCACATGGACATACCCCTTACCTTATAAATAAACCTGATCTGGCCGCCATTTTACATTCAGTGTTTTGCCAGTGTAGGGAGAGGTTGCTGTGTGGAGCAGGGACAGGCTGTTAGAGTCACCAAACGCTAGCTAGTAGGGCCACAAAAGTCTTTTTAAGTACTAGTATACAGGGAGTGCAGAATTATTAGGCAAATGAGTATTTTGACCACATCATCCTCTTTATGCATGTTGTCTTACTCCAAGCTGTATAGGCTCAAAAGCCTACTACCAATTAAGCATATTAGGTGATGTGCATCTCTGTAATGAGAAGGGGTGTGGTCTAATGACATCAACACCCTATATTAGGTGTGCATAATTATTAGGCAACTTCCTTTCCTTTGGCAAAATGGGTCAAAAGAAGGACTTGACAGGCTCAGAAAAGTCAAAAATAGTGAGATATCTTGCAGAGGGATGCAGCACTCTTAAAATTGCAAAGCTTCTGAAGCGTGATCATCGAACAATCAAGCGTTTCATTCAAAATAGTCAACAAGAAGCGTGTGGAAAAACCAAGGAGCAAAATAACTGCCCATGAACTGAGAAAAGTCAAGCGTGCAGCTGCCAAGATGCCACTTGCCACCAGTTTGGCCATATTTCAGAGCTGCAACATCACTGGAGTGCCCAAAAGCACAAGGTGTGCAATACTCAGAGACATGGCCAAGGTAAGAAAGGCTGAAAGACGACCACCACTGAACAAGACACACAAGCTGAAACGTCAAGACTGGGCCAAGAAATATCTCAAGACTGATTTTTCTAAGTCTAAGGTTTTATGGACTGACGAAATGAGAGTGAGTCTTGATGGGCCAGATGGATGGGCCCGTGGCTGGATTGGTAAAGGGCAGAGAGCTCCAGTTCAACTCAGACGCCAGCAAGGTGGAGGTGGAGTACTGGTTTGGGCTAGTATCATCAAAGATGAGCTTGTGGGGCCTTTTCGGGTTGAGGATGGAGTCAAGCTCAACTCCCAGTCCTACTGCCAGTTTCTGGAAGACACCTTCTTCAAGCAGTGGTACAGGAAGAAGTCTGCATCCTTCAAGAAAAACATGATTTTCATGCAGGACAATGCTCCATCACACGCGTCCAAGTACTCCACAGCGTGACTGGCAAGAAAGGGTATAAAAGAAGAAAATCTAATGACATGGCCTCCTTGTTCACCTGATCTGAACCCCATTGAGAACCTGTGGTCCATCATCAAATGTGAGATTTACAAGGAGGGAAAACAGTACACCTCTCTGAACAGTGTCTGGGAGGCTGTGGTTGCTGCTGCACGCAATGTTGATGGTGAACAGATCAAAACACTGACAGAATCCATGGATGGCAGGCTTTTGAGTATCCTTGCAAAGAATGGTGGCTATATTGGTCACTGATTTGTTTTTGTTTTGTTTTTGAATGTCAGAAATGTATATTTGTGAATGTTGAGATGTTATATTGGTTTCACTGGTAAAAATAAATAATTGAAGTGGGTATATATTTGTTTTTTGTTAAGTTGCCTAATAATTATGCACAGTAATAGTCACCTGCACACACAGATATCCCCCTAAAATAGCTAAAACTAAAAACAAACTAAAAACTACTTCCAAAAATATTCAGCTTTGATATTAATGAGTTTTTTGGGTTCATTGAGAACATGGTTGTTGTTCAATAATAAAATTAATCCTCAAAAATACAACTTGCCTAATAATTCTGAACTCCCTGTAGGTGTGCTATCAATAGGTGTGATACACAGAGGGGTGCGATATACTTATAATAAACTTTTATAATGAGTCAAAAACACATAGGTCTATATAGTGATCACCTGGAAGTCAGGGGCTAGAGGCTTACTAGGGCTTACTCCATTTTTATATAGGGTAAGGTTCTAGACGGGGTTGCTCTTATCAGGGCGGGTGGTCTCTGGTTAGGCTATCAGGGCCAGAATACCACCCCCCTGTAGGGCAATATCAGGGACAGTTCTTTGCCCACCCTGTCCTTCAATACCACATCATCATCTAGCCCAGGGATAGATGTTTTTTGCTTTCCCTCCGGGATTCATGGATGTGCACTGGAACCCCCCGGATTGTGGTAGGACATATGGTTTCTGATTTGATGCCGCCGAGCACTTGTTATTGTCTACCACATCTATGCTTTTTGCTTAACTTTAATAATTTAATTTATTTTCATTTTGAGGGATATCTTTTCCATTCACACGTCCGCAAAATGGGTCCGCATCCGTTCCGCAATTTTCAATGGGGCCGGAATGTGATGTCCGCATACGCATTTGAGGATCCGCATCTGTGCTTCCGTTTCCGCAAAAAAATAGAACATGTCCTATTCTTGTCCGCAATTGCAGACAAGATTAGGCATTTTCTATTATAGTGCCGGCGATGTGCGGTCCCCAAATTGTGGAATGCACATTGCCGATGTCTGTGTTTTGCAGATTCGCAAAACACTTACATTATTAAAGGTTATGTTTTATCTTTATGTATATTCTAATGGATTGCCTTCCATGTACAATGTTAAAATATACTTTCTATGTTAGAAAGTATATTATAGTGCATTTGTATTGTGCGGCAGTTGTGTGTGGTTCTGCTGCGATACTGCAGGTATATAGAGGGACAAGTGTTATTGGAACAAATCATTTCTACTGGTGTGATATACCAGTCGCCCCCCCAAAACTGATTGAAGCGGGGTGTTATATACCAATATAGTTTCTTTATAGTGCATTTCGGTACTGTATAGTGCATTTGCGCATGCGCGTACTCGAAAATTATATTGCCGATATTTCGCACTGAAAAAAATAATAAATGGAGATCGCAAATTTGAATAATACATCTGGTATGTCACTGTCCATGTTGTGGGACTATTTGTGCACTTCTAGTAATTATTTCTTGGCTGCAAATATGAGCTGAAGGTTTTTCAGGTTTGCCTGCCATTAAAATGAATGGGACCCGCCGTGAACTTGCGGTTCGCGAACATTTGATCGCGTTCGCGAACTGTCCCGGCAGATGTTCGTCCATTACTAAAGCCAGACTAACAATTATTTGTGAGGTCACGGTGTGAGCAATAGGTGGGCCGAGGTAAATACAGTTCTGGTTACTCACGGTTAAGTCATCCCTGGGCAGGTCTGCACAAGTGATGAGGAGAACGGCACAAGAATTCTCTGGGGCACACTCTGGTGTAAGGGACACAGGCCAGATGGTGGTTCGTGGTGCCCTTGTTGTTCTGTATTAATGTGCCTATGGCAATGTCCCTTGTAGTCGTGATGCCATTTACTGTAGTGTTAACTGAGGAACCGAAGACTGAGACAAGGATGGTGCAATCCGACTTATAACTTTTACTGAACTTTGCTCCTGGCAACATTACATCTAAGTAATAAAGAGTCTGTTGGTACATGCAAGTATGAAATACAGTCTCATGCATACAGGGGTAAGGTAATGTAAATCCTCAGAAGAAACAGGCTCTTAGTCCTATATATATATATATATATATATATATATACAGTACAGACCAAAAGTTTGGACACACCTTCTCATTCAAAGAGTTTTCTTTATTTTCATGACTATGGAAATTGTAGATTCACACTGAAGGCATCAAAACTATGAATTAACACATGTGGAATTATATACATAACAAACAAGTGTGAAACAACTGAAAATATGTCATATTCTAGGTTCTTCAAAGTAGCCACCTTTTGCTTTGATTACTGCTTTGCACACTCTTGGCATTCTCTTGATGAGCTTCAAGAGGTAGTCCCCTGAAATGGTTTTCACTTCACAGGTGTGCCCTGTCAGGTTTAATAAGTGGGATTTCTTGCCTTATAAATGGGGTTGGGACCATCAGTTGCGTTGCGGAGAAGTCAGGTGGATACACAGCTGATAGTCCTACTGAATAGACTGTTAGAATTTGTATTATGGCAAGAAAAAAGCAGCTAAGTAAAGAAAAACGAGTGGCCATCATTACTTTAAGAAATAAAGGTCAGTCAGCCGAAAAATTGGGAAAACTTTGAAAGTAAGGGCTATTTGACCATGAAGGAGAGTGATGGGGTGCTGCGCCAGATGACCTGGCCTCCACAGTCACCGGACCTGAACCCAATCAAGATGGTTTGGGGTGAGCTGAACCGCAGAGTGAAGGCAAAAGGGCCAACAAGTACTAAGCATCTCTGGGAACTCCTTCTGGGGACTGTTGGAAGACCATTTCAGGGGACTACCTCTTGAAGCTCATCAAGAGAATGCCAAGAGTGTGCAAAGCAGTAATCAAAGCAAAAGGTGGCTACTTTGAAGAACCTAGAATATGACAAATTTTCAGTTGTTTCACACTTGTTTGTTATGTATATAATTCCACATGTGTTAATTCATAGTTTTGATGCCTTCATAGTCATGAAAATAAAGAAAACTCTTTGAATGAGAAGGTGTGTCCAAACTTTTGGTCTGTACTGTATATATATATATAAAAGCTACTACTTCAGAATAGGCTTTGAAGTAATAAAAGTCTTTGGCTGGTAATAACTCTCGTCTGATTCTAACCTGACTTGAAGGTGGTTTTCTGAATCTTTGAACTTCTATTTTCCAGTGTTTTTCTGACAGATGGCCTATTTGTCCTCAGGGTTTTGTCACGGCCTATGGTGTGCGCTGTGACACTGTTGCTACACTTGTGGTTGCCCGTGGCAACGTGTTGCTGTGTGAGCATGCGGTGGCAGTGTCTCGGCCATCTGGGTGATTGCCGTGACATGGTTGCCACGCATGTTGTTGCCTACGGCAATGTGTAGCTTTCTATGCTTGTGTGTGCACTTCCCCTTTAAGTGGATTCCTTCCTTTGTCTGGCGTTGGAAGGGTTAACTCCCTTCCTAGTGTTTTGTTAACACTGGGTTTATGTGTGTGTGGGTGTGGCTGCTTGGGCTATTTAGCCTCTGCTGGATGCCTGAAGCTGTGGGGTACTCCAGCCATGGTGTATGCTGGAGCTATCCTCCTGGTCTTCATATTCCATCTGTCCAGTGAGGGCCACCCTTGTGGTCATAGATGTTCTTGTGGTGTCTCACGTTATTGCAGCTATGGTGTCCTGGGTTCCTATGTGGTTTGTGGTGTGTGGTGTGTCCTTTTATGTTGGTGTGGACATCATCACTTGTGCACGGGTTCCAGTCAGTGTGTCTGTGGCAGGTAAGTGTGTTATGGGTGTCGCTTACCTGCCATCTCCATATGCTGTATGTGTTCCCCTCTCCTTGCAGCCTGGCCTTAGATAGAGACTCCTGTTCCTCCATTACTGCGATGAACAGGTCGTCTCTCCCCTGCTCCTAAGTGAGGGATTTCCAGGGAGACTCAGGATATTAGGTATCCAGGGTATGAGCCGTCCCACTATCAGGGTTCGCTCATACGGTGAGAGGTCAGGGAGAGGATTAGGGATGTTGTAGGAAGTGACCTGCTCCCTTATTACTCCTTTTTGGCCTGGCTGATCCCCTTTACCCTTTGACACCGCACGGTGGGGGGTTTCCCCCACTCCCCACCGTGACAGGTTTAAACTGGAAGGTGTGGATGCCAGAAGCTGTGTCCTACACCTGCTTGCAAAGGTGCCTGGGAAGCCTTTAAGTATGGCCGTCTGCTATGCTTTGACTTTAAGACAATATAAAAATCCCCTTGAATACTTGCTTTAGTAGCTGGACACTGGTCACCCTGGAGGAGTGAGCTGTAGAAGTGGACTTCTCACCTCTGGGTGAAATCTTGTAGGCTTTAACCCTGGACTGTGGAGACAACAAGGAGAGAGTAGAGAGGCAGGAGGCCTCCCTCCAGTAGCAAGCTACATCATGGCTGCACACTGACTAAACTTCAGGGAAGACCTAACTAGGCCAGAGCTAAGCTATATATATACTGTAACACTGCCCCATCTAGTGGAGAAACTAGTGTAGTGCACCCTAACTAGGCCTGTGTAAAGGATCTTACACATAGAATCACATAGTGACATGGGAGAATATGACATGAGATGAAGTGCAGCATACAGGCATAATATATGACAATAAAAAAACAATAAAACAAGTTTTCGGTGCCCACAATCACGTCGTGGGACACTGCACATGTGAGGGGGTGAGTTGGATCTCAGCTCTTCTTACTGGACCTCCACAGCGGACAGAAATGTCTTCAAATATTTGTGTGGATTTGTAAACCCGGTAACAGCAAAGTGGATGAGATTTTACAGAATTCCCTCCACGCTGCAGATATTTTCCTCCTGGACATTGAGGGCAGGTTTATAATTATTTTCCTCAATGAATTCAATGAAAATGAAGAAATCTGTGGTCAGGTGGTAGAGCGGAGTATTTATCTGTAGATTACCTGCAGACACTGATTTACAATCACTAAACCCGATTCCTTAAGCTCCCAGGGTGACTCTTGCCCGATGCTTTCTGTATTTTGGCCCCCATAAGTGTTTTACTTAAAAATGTTCTTTTTTTTTATTTTTTAAGCTAAATAAAGGTAAGCAAGGTATCGATACATCAACATCTATTCAGCTGGTGATTTCATAAGCATAACATATATGACAGATGCACTTTATTTGTTGCGTTTTTATTTTCTATAAAAAGGCCCATTAAAATCTTCAGCACCAGGCCCATGATGCTCTTAATCCGGCCCTGCCTCTCCTGACATGTCTGTTTTTGTGACTATTTGTATTCCCATAATCTAATTCCAGAGAATATTTCTAAGAATTCTGTATTGTTCTGTTACTCTTTTATTCCTGCTAGAAATGTATAAAAAAAATAGGCATTTATAAGGCTGTTACCAGGTGGAGTTTACAATTGCACAGTCTGACACTGGGAGCTGTGCAATCAGTGCTGACAGTATCAGACTGTGGGGACACGCCGCATTGACATGAAACATGGTAGCATCCAGTTTGTCATTTATTGATATGTTTCTAGGTGGAATAGCAGAGGAATGACACAACACAGGGATAAAGAAAAGATTCTCCAGATAAGTTACTTCATGGGGACATGTCAGGAGGGGTGAGGGCTCCTCTGTGATGTGCTGTGGGTGTATCTGTACTTGGCCATATAAGACACTCAGTTTATAGAACTCAGTTTCTAGTATTTATTATTGGAGTAAATCTCCAAAAAGCTGATGAGGGAGCGGCCGCCAGAGATTTAGAGGAAGGAGCGGAGTGGGATGGAGGAAGGCAGGGACCATTTCATCCCCCAGATCTCCGGCTCTGGTGTTAATTTCCCAAGACAATTAGGAACAGGCTGACAGCAAATGTGGGGGTGTTCCAGTGGTGGGACCTCCATGAATTAGACCCCTATGCTGTATCTTGTGGATAGGCCATAAATGTCTGACATGGAAAGACCCCTTTAATCCTGGGGACTGTCAAATGAATGCATTTGGAGGTGTGGTCTATATAAATGGGAGTGGTCTGTGTGAGTTTTGTCTCAGCTGTCCAGAAAATATTTAAGGGCGGTGGGCGACCCCGCTACAGGAGCATGTGATTGGTCCATTATAGGAGAACATGTGTGCGGATTACTGATCTCTGAAGACGTTATGAAAAATATTATGTTATATACTATATTATTTATCAATTTATTTGTATTTATTTTAATCACTTTGCACATTGTCTATAAGGTCAGTCACATGACTTCCTAGCATAACACATATCATTCAGATAGAACACCCAGAGGTTGGGGCTATGCTGGGAGGAGTAATTCCTTAGAAGGTAGAACATCATTGGTTGCTGTATGTTATAAATCCAGAGGTCGAGCTCTGCTAGGAGTTGTAGTTAGAATGTACTGGTTTATAAAAAAAAAATAAAAAAAAATGTTTTATATTGTTTAAAAACTTCCATTAACTGGACTGAGCCATTGGCTGCCGTTACTTGTGATGTCATCGCCTTCTAGAATGGCTCCGCCCCCAAGTGACTGTGACATCACTCAAGAGTTCTATGTCTGGCATTGGAACCATCATTTCTGTGCAGTTGTATTGGTATGCTCAGGAGACTGTGCATATTATTGATTGCTCCCCATTTTGGAGAATCTCATCGCGCATATTTTGCATCCAGAGTCTTTAAAAATGGAAAATCTCAGAAATTCTACCCGAAGAGGTAAGTGATCTCCTACGTACATAACATACATGTTCTGGTACCTACCAATCACCGGCTTAAGGTGAGATTGTTGGGGGTTTATATGGACTTTTTAGTCATTTATATGATGTTTTGTTATTAGGACACAGATCGGGCAGATCAGCCCCAGAAGGTGCCGCTCGTACCCGCGGTCTTCCTGGAGGACAGAATTCCAGAGCACGTCATGCTCGACCGGCGCCATATGGACAGCGGACAGCCATGACTGGAGAAGAGCGGGCGTCCACTCCAGGGAGACGCAGAAGAACATCTACTGCCCCCAATAACACCACTGGCTGGAGGAGGACACGGCAGTCTGTGCGCCAGTTACACCAGGCGCTGGAGGAGCTGCCCATTAACATCATGGGCACAGCCGGCTCCAGAGGAGGGTGTGTTATCTGCCTCCTGGAGTTCGAGGTGGGAGAGTCGGTCACCACTCTCCCCTGCTCCCATGATTTCCATGGAGCCTGTATAAGACCTTGGCTCCTGGAGAATCCAGTCTGCCCCCTGTGTCGCTCCCCGCTGCTGACCAGATAATGGAGGACGGATATGGTATGTGGATTGTGTGCCCTGTATAGAATAAGCCCCTTACACAGATGTCACCTCATCAGCCGTCTACCAAGGAGCTGGAGGGGTGTCAGGTGGAGCATTCGCAGAATGCACGGCCGGGCGCTCTATTTCACTTCCTTGTGTATTGGCCCCAGGACCAGTTATTAGGGTCTTTTCCCTGACCTGGTAGCACTGGTTCTGATCCTTGATTTTGTATTTGATTTTAGTTATGATCCGATCTGTTTTGACTATGATTTTGGATGATCCCTCTGTACCGCGCACTCGGCTCTGATTGACCCCCGTTGCTGACCCTGGACCGTACGACTATTCTTCTGCCTCCTGATTCTGTACCGCGCACTCGGCTCTGCTTGATCCTCATTGATGAACACTGGACCGTACGACTACTCTTCTGCCTCCTGATTCTATACTGCATACTCAGCCCTACTACATCTTCATTGTTCCTCTTCGGGTTGTCTGACCATCCTCCTGATCACTGCACCTGTTCTACAATCTCAGCTCTGCTAGTCCAATACATCATGGTAGGTGAATAGACTTTCCATTCGGTGTCCCTCATTGTACTCGTACCTCTAATCCTCCTAATAAACCAGCGGGCAAGTGACGAGCACCAAGTCCTGGCCCCAACACAGAGCCTTACACCCCAAACTCAGTCATGAGAAGGGGGTGCACGGAAATTGTGCCGTCCGGGAGGAGATTTCTCTAGATATGGGAGACGCAGATGGTGACAATTCTGCATCTTCCATCTTCATTTCAGCAGCTTCTGAAGTTCAGATCTGGAGGATCCTGTAAATGCAGACGTTACTCCCAGGAGATTATGTCACGTCTATAATGTTGTCTTTTCTATTTGTCAGATTCTTTGCGGATGATTCGTGGCTTCAAGGGGAAGATCATCTCCAGTTTTGTCCAGTCCCTGCTGTGGACACAACGCGTTCAGCTCGGCCACATCCAGTGACTTCTGCGCCATCTTGCTATCTGTTCCATGTCGGCAGCTGCTCCAAAAAAGAGCAAATATAAATGTGGACTTTGTAATGTACTATAAAGACATTCTAGGCAAATACGTCACATATAATATATATATATATATCACTGGTCTGGGTGAATAATGGGTGTTGACACTTTTCGGTGCTTGACGGGGAAACATGGGCGACGATCATAAGTAAGGGCAATAAAGTCCATGGCAAGTAATAAAGAGTCCCAATAAGTATTGGCATATATCAAAGTGCAAATATAGTATTTTAGCATATAAAACGTTTAAGAGATGATCACAGAAAATGTCCTTCTGGGCATATGGCTTAAAACATTATAAAACATGTCCATAGCAAAATCCCAAATCAACCTGAAAAAAGGGTTAAAGGGAAAACATGTGCAAAAACAGGCACAAACGTGATGAAGAAAGTCTTGTCCGACAGAAGATAATAGGTCCAATGTACGCAGCTTTCTCCTGGTAGGTGGTTCGGATGGGCTCCAGTGGGACCTCTTGTTCAGTCTCTGGGAGACAAGTTTCATCTGAGTCCTCCCAATTTTCTGACTTAGGCTGCAGCCTGGTCACCGCTGTAGCGTACGGACCTCTCAGGCCCTCAGCAGGGGTGAATTCCACTTGTTCCCCCTCCCAGAGTTTATGCATGTACCCCGGTAAGTAATTCCGCTTGACGGACCTTCGATTAACATATAGGTCCCGGCCTGTAGTGTGATCTTTGATGAATCCAAAACCCCGGTCCTTATCAAAGGTGACGACCGTGCCCGACCTCCGTTCCAAGCGGGGCTGGCAGTCTCTAGGGTCCTCATGGATGGCTTTAGCGAACTGCTCAAAGTAAATTTTTGTTTCAGTCGTCTTGAGCACCGCAGCGGCGCCTATCTCTTCCATGAGAGCAGGCCACAAGGGACTCAGCCTGAGAAAACTCTCACATGGCTGCCGGCAGGGGTAGGGCGACATCTCCGATCCCGGAGAGTAGGCAGGTGGCTCACCCATCTCTTGTCCTGTCCCGGGCTGTGGCCCCCTAAGCGCAGAAGTCTCTCTTGTTGCTCCGCTCGCTGACATGTCCGGCAAAGCAGTCACTTCCAGTATCTCCGAAGGCAGACTCCGCCTTGTCTCTAGCACGCCCCCTAGGTACTCCAGTATAGGGGTGGCGGCGCGTATATTGTCCATGCAAATTAGGTTATGGCACAGCAGAAATACCATTCCCGCTTCTCAGCACAGTGGCGCCAATATTTTCACGCTTTGAGGGGGCTGTGACTTAGTTTTTACCGCCAAGCTTCTCTGTGATGGCGCAGCAAACAACCACAAGTACTTCAGGCGGCAATTTTAAGTGTAAAACAGTCCATTCAAATAAAGCAAGCAGCGCTATTGACTTTTGAAAAATCCACAATTTTGCAGTTTTAAAGATGCGGTTTTGTAGTAGAAGTGTAGCGCAATACATGCAGACAGTCTCTAAACAGCCTAAACAGTTTTTTTTGGGCCCAATAAAAGCAATCCAACAGTTGGGGCTCATTCACAATAGGCAGTCTGTAATGGCGCAGGGGTTTGCAAATCCTGTTCACACAGTTCAGTAAAGGCACAAAGGAATGAATCCTGTTCGCGGTGACGCCAAGATTAATTATGCGGTATGTCAAATAGAGATGGCCTTGCGGTTCGCCCGGTGGTCGTTTTGCGGCGAACTTTGCGTGTTCGCAATTCGTCGAACATGCGAACATATGGAGAAATTTGCGACCGCCATATTCTTTTACATTATGAAGAACTTTGACCCATGACACATCCATCAGGTGGTACAGGACAGCCAATTGAGACATTTCAGCACATGGACATACCCCCTACCTTATAAATAAATCTGATCTGGCTGCCATTTTACATTCAGTGTTTTGCCAGTGTAGGGAGAGGTTGCTGTGTGGAGCAGGGACAGGCTGTTAGGGACACCAAACGCTAGCTAATAGGGCCACAAAAGTCTTTTTAAGTACTAGTATAGGTGTGCTATCAATAGGTGTGATACACAGAGGGGTGCGATATACTTATAATATACTTTAATAATGAGTCAAAAACACATAGATCTATATAGTGATCACCTGGAAGTCAGGGGCTAGGGTCTAGGGGCTTACTAGGGCTTACTCCTTTTGTATATAGGGTAAGGTTCCAGACAGGGTCGCTCTTATTAGGGCGGGTGGTCTCTGGTTAGGCTATCAGGGCCAGAATACCACCCCCCTGTAGGGCAATATCAGGGACAGTTCTTTGCCCACCCTGTCCTTCAATACCACATCATTATCTAACCCAGGGATGGATGTTTTTTGCTTTCCCTCCGGGATTCATGGATGTGCACTGGAACCCCCCGGATTGTGGTAGGACATATGGTTTCTGATTTGATGCAGCCGAGCACTTGTTATTGCCTACCACATCTATGCTTTTTGCATAACTTTAATAATTTAATTTTTTTTCATTTTGAGGGATATCTTTTCCATTCACACGTCCGCAAAATGGGTCCGCATCCGTTCCGCAATTTTGTGGAACGGGTGCAGACCCATTCATTTTCAATGGAGCCGGAATGTGATGTCCGCATACGCATTTGAGGATCCGCATCCGTGCTTCCGTTTCCGCAAAAAAATAGAACATGTCCTATTCTTGTCTGCAATTGCAGACAAGATTAGGCATTTTCTATTATAGTGCCGGCGATGTGCGGTCCCCAAATTGTGGAATGCACATTGCCATGTCTGTGTTTTACAGATCCGCAAAACACTTACATTATTAAAGGTTATGTTTTATCTTCATGTATATTCTAATGGATTGCCTTCCATGTACAATGTTATAATATACTTTCTATGTTAGAAAGTATATTATAGTGCATTTGTATTGTGCGGCAGTTGTGTGCGGTTCTGCTGCGATACTGCAGGTATATAGAGGGACAAGTGTTATTGGAACAAATCATTTCTACTGGTGTGATATACCAGTCGCCCCCCCAAAACTGATTGAAGCGGGGTGTTATATACCAATATAGTTTCTTTATAGTGCATTTCGGTACTGTATAGTGCATTTGCGCATGCGCGTACGCGAAAATTATATTGTCGATATTTCGCACTGAAAAAAATAATAAATGGAGATCGCAAATTTGAATAATACATCTGGTATGTCACTGTCCATGTTGTGGGACTATTTGTGCACTTCTAGTAATTATTTCTTGGCTGCAAATATGAGCTGAAGGTTTTTCAAGTTTGCCTGCCATTAAAATGAATGGGACCCGCCGTGAACTTGCGGTTCGCGAACATTTGATCGCGTTCGCGAACCGTCCCGGCAGATTAATGATGCCAGACCAACAGGGGAATTATAAGTGAGGTACGGTGTGAGCAATAGGTGGGCCGAGGTAAATACAGTTCTGGTTACTCACAGTTATGTCGTCCCTGGGCAGGTCTGCACAAGTGATGAGGAGAACGGCACAAGAATTCTCTGGGGCACACTCTGGTGTAAGGGACACAGGCCAGATGGTGGTTCGTGGTGCCCTTGTTGTTCTGTATTAATGTGCCTATGGCAATGTCCCTTGTAGTTGTGATGCCAGTAACTTTTGTGGTGGTACAACCATTTACTGTAGTGTTAATTGAGGAACCGAAGACTGAGACAAGGATGGTGCAATCCAACTTATAACTTTTACTGAACTTTGCTCCTGGTAACATTACATCTAAGTAATAAAGAGTCTGTTGGTACATCCAAGTATGAAATACAGTCTCATGCATACATGTCCTCAGAAGAAACAGGCTCTTAGTCCTATATATATATATATATATATATATATATATATATATATACAGTACAGACCAAAAGTTTGGACACACCTTCTCATTCAAAGAGTTTTCTTTATTTTCATGACTATGGAAATTGTAGATTCACACTGAAGGCATCAAAACTATGAATTAACACATGTGGAATTATATACATAACAAACAAGTGTGAAACAACTGAAAATATGTCATATTCTAGGTTCTTCAAAGTAGCCACCTTTTGCTTTGATTACTGCTTTGCACACTCTTGGCATTCTCTTGATGAGCTTCAAGAGGTAGTCCCCTGAAATGGTTTTCACTTCACAGGTGTGCCCTGTCAGGTTTAATAAGTGGGATTTTTTGAGTTATAAATGGGGTTGGGACCATCAGTTGCGTTAAGGAGAAGTCAGGTGGATACACAGCTGATAGTCCTACTGAATAGACTGTTAGAATTTGTATTATGGCAAGAAAAAAGCAGCTAAGTAAAGAAAAACGAGTGGCCATCATTACTTTAAGAAATAAAGGTCAGTCAGCCGAAAAATTGGGAAAACTTTGAAAGTAAGGGCTATTTGACCATGAAGGTGAGTGATGGGGTGCTGCGCCAGATGACCTGGCCTCCACAGTCACCGGACCTGAACCCAATCAAGATGGTTTGGGGTGAGCTGAACCGCCGAGTGAAGGCAAAAGGGCCAACAAGTGCTAAGCATCTCTGGGAACTCCTTCTGGGGACTGTTGGAAGACCATTTCAGGGGGACTACCTCTTGAAGCTCATCAAGAGAATGCCAAGAGTGTGCAAAGCAGTAATCAAAGCAAAAGGTGGCTACTTTGAAGAACCTAGAATATGACGAATTTTCAGTTGTTTCACACTTGTTTGTTATGTATATAATTCCACATGTGTTAATTCATAGTTTTGATGCCTTCATAGTCATGAAAATAAAGAAAACTCTTTGAATGAGAAGGTGTGTCCAAACTTTTGGTCTGTACTGTATATATATATATATATAAAAGCTACTGCTTCAGAACAGGCTTTGAAGTAATAAAAGTCTTTGGCTGGTAATAACTCTCATGAATGGTCCCTAACTCTTGTTCCTACCTGTTCATGGGCCATGACAGCCACATAAAATCCAGGGAATGCAGGTCAGCATGCAAGCCAAGTACACTTTGCTTGCAACCCCGTCCGGTGCCATTACAGCTTTCATCGGATCCAGGGATGCAAGTACCAACATGCATGCTGAACCCACCATATACTTCTCCTGGAGCCAGATGGCTAATGGTAGGTTCTATACAAGCAGACTCAGTTTTATACTGACTTTAAAACCAGCCTCAAGGACAGATTAACTGGTCAGGTGTGCAATGACTCCAAGGAGATCGCCACGCCTCCAATATATACTCCAAAGAAAAAAATAAGGGGTTGGGTCAGCACAACCTGCCTGTAGGTGCAGATCACTATGGCGAAATACATATATAAACGGAAAATGCAAATGTGATCGCACACTACATCCAGCACTCTGCCCTCCATGCTGGATGAGACATTGGTTTATATTTTGGCCAAAGCATAGTAAGCCACTCACCGCGTCAAGGTCGTCTCATGAGTGGTCCCTAACTCTTGTTCCTACCTGTTCATGGGCCATGACAGCCACATAAAATCCAGGGAATGCAGGTCAGCATGCAAGCCAAGTACACTTTGCTTGTAACCCCGTCCGGTGCCATTAAAGCTTTCATCGGATCCAGGGATGCAAGTACCAACATGCATGCTGAACCCACCATATACTTCTCCTGGAGCCAGATGGCTAATGGTAGGTTCTATACAAGCAGACTCAGTTTTATACTGACTTTGAAACCAGCCTCAAGGACAGATTAACTGGTCAGGTGTGCAATGACTCCAAGGAGATCGCCACGCCTCCAATATATACTACAAAGAAAAAAATAAGGGGTTGGGTCAGCACAACCTGCCTGTAGGTGCAGATCACTATGGCGAAATACATATATAAACGGAAAATGCAAATGTGATCGCACACTACATCCAGCACTCTGCCCTCCATGCTGGATGAGACATTGGTTTATATTTTGGCCAAAGCATAGTAAGCCACTCACCGCGTCAAGGTCGTCTCATGAGTGGTCCCTAACTCTTGTTCCTACCTGTTCATGGGCCATGACAGCCACATAAAATCCAGGGAATGCAGGTCAGCATGCAAGCCAAGTACACTTTGCTTGTAACCCCGTCCGGTGCCATTACAGCTTTCATCGGATCCAGGGATGCAAGTACCAACATGCATGCTGAACCCACCATATACTTCTCCTGGAGCCAGATGGCTAATGGTAGGTTCTATACAAGCAGACTCAGTTTTATACTGACTTTAAAACCAGCCTCCATGACAGATTAACCGGTCAGGTGTGCATGACTCAAAGGAGATCGCCACGCCTCCAATACATACTACAAAGAAAAAATTTTGGGAATTGAGTCAGCACAACCTGTATATAGCTGCAGATCACTATGGCGAAATACATATACAAACGGAGAATACAAATGTGATCGCACTCTATATCCAGCATTCTGCCCTGCCTCCATGCTGGATGTTACATTGGTGTACATTTTGGCCAAAGCATAATAAGCCACTCAGACGACCTTGACGCGGTGAGTGGCTTACTATGCTTTGGCCAAAATATAAACCAATGTCTCATCCAGCATGGAGGGCAGAGTGCTGGATGTAGTGTGCGATCACATTTGCATTTTCCGTTTATATATGTATTTCGCCATAGTGATCTGCACCTACAGGCAGGTTGTGCTGACCCAACCCCTTATTTTTTTCTTGGTAATAACTCTCGTCTGATTCTAACCTGACTTGAAGGTGGTTTTCTGAATCTTTGAACTTCTATTTTCCAGTGTTTTTCTGACAGATGGCCTATCTGTCCTCAGGGTTTTGTCACGGCCTATGGTGTGCGCTGTGACACTGTTGCTACACTTGTGGTTGCCCGTGGCAACATGTTGCTGTGTGAGCATGCGGTGGCAGTGTCTCGGCCATCTGGGTGATTGCCGTGACATGGTTGCCACGCATGTTGTTGCCTGTGGCAATGTGTAGCTTTCTATGCTTGTGTGTGCACTTCCCCTTTAAGTGGCTTCCTTCCTTTGTCTGGTGTTGGAAGGGTTAACTCCCTTCCTAGTGTTTTGTTAACACTGGGTTTATGTTTGTGTGGGTGTGGCTGCTTGGGCTATTTAGCCTCTGCTGGATGCCTGAAGCTGTGGGGTACTCCAGCCATGGTGTATGCTGGAGCTATCCTCCTGGTCTTCATATTCCATCTGTCCAGTGAGGGCCACCCTTGTGGTCATAGATGTTCTTGTGGTGTCTCACGTTATTGCAGCTATGGTGTCCTGGGTTCCTGTGTGGTTTGTGGTGTGTGCTGTGTCCTTTTATGTTGGTGTGGACATCATCACTTGTGCACGGGTTCCAGTCAGTGTGTCTGTGGCAGGTAAGTGTGTTATGGGTGTCGCTTACCTGCCATCTCCATATGCTGTATGTGTTCCCCTCTCCTTGCAGCCTGGCCTTAGATAGAGACTCCTGTTCCTCCATTACTGCGATGAACAGGTCGTCTCTCCCCTGCTCCTAAGTGAGGGATTTCCAGGGAGACTCAGGATATTAGGTATCCAGGGTATGAGCCGTCCCACCATCGGGGTCCGCTCATACGGTGAGAGGTCAGGGAGAGGATTAGGGATGTTGTAGGAAGTGACCTGCTCCCTTATTACTCCTTTTTGGCCTGGCTGATCCCCTTTACCCTTTGACACCGCACGGTGGGGGGTTTCCCCCACTCCCCACCGTGACAGGTTTAAACTGGAAGGTGTGGATGCCAGAAGCTGTGTCCTACACCTGCTTGCAAAGGTGCCTGGGAAGCCTTTAAGTATGGCCGTCTGCTATGCTTTGACTTTAAGACAATATAAAAATCCCCTTGAATACTTGCTTTAGTAGCTGGACACTGGTCACCCCGGAGGAGTGAGCTGTAGAAGTGGACTTCTCACCTCTGGGTGGAATCTTGTAGGCTTTAACCCTGGACTGTGGAGCCAACAGGGAGAGAGTAGAGAGGCAGGAGGACGCCCTACAGCAGGCAGCTACATCATGGCTGCACACTGACTAAACTTCAGGGAAGACCTAACTAGGCCAGAGCTAAGCTATATATATACTGTAACACTGCCCCATCTAGTGGAGAAACTAGTGTAGTGCACCCTAACTAGGCCTGTGTAAAGGTTCTTACACATAGAATCACATAGTGACATGGGAGAATATGACATGAGATGAAGTGCAGCATACAGGCATAATGTATGACAATAAAAAAACAATAAAACAAGTTTTCGGTGCCCACAATCACGTCGTGGGACACTGCACATGTGAGGGGGTGAGTTGGATCTCAGCTCTTCTTACTGGACCTCCACAGCAGACAGAAATGTCGCCAAATATTTGTGTGGATTTGTAAACCCGGTAACAGCAAAGTGGATGAGATTTTACTGAATTCCATCCACGCTGCAGATATTTTCCTCCTGGACATTGAGGGCAGGTTTATAATTATTTTCCTCATTGAATTCAATGGAAATGAAATCTGTGGTCAGGTAGAGCGGAGTATTTATCTGTAGATTACCTGCAGACACTGTTTTACAATCACTAAACCCGATTCCTTAAGTTCCCAGGGTGACTCTTGCCCGATGTTTTCTATAAAAAGGCCCATTAAAATCTTCAGCACCAGGCCCATGATGCTCTTAATCCGGCCCTGCCTCTCCTGACATGTCTGTTTTCGTGACTATTTGTATTCCCATAATCTAATTCCAGAGAATATTTCTAAGAATTCTGTATTGTTCTGTTACTCTTTTATTCCTGCTAGAAATGTATAAAAAAATAGGCATTTATAAGGCTGTTACCAGGTGGAGTTTACAATTGCACAGTCTGACACTGGGAGCTGTGCAATCAGTGCTGACAGTATCAGACTGTGGGGACACGCCGCATTGACATGAAACATGGTAGCATCCAGTTTGTCATTTATTGATATGTTTCTAGGTGGAATAGCAGAGGAATGACACAACACA
The DNA here is from genome assembly GCF_905171765.1 of Bufo bufo. NCBI lineage: Eukaryota > Metazoa > Chordata > Amphibia > Anura > Bufonidae > Bufo > Bufo bufo. The sequence goes on along the minus strand of NC_053391.1, from coordinate 196,633,211 downwards.
GGGATAAAGAAAAGATTCTCCAGATAAGTTACTTCATGGGGACATGTCAGGAGGGGTGAGGGCTCCTCTGTGATGTGCTGTGGGTGTATCTGTACTTGGTCATATAAGACACTCAGTTTATAGAACTCAATTTCTACTATTTGTTATTGGAGTAAATCTCCAAAAAGCTGATGAGGGAGCGGCCGCCAGAGATTTAGAGGAAGGAGCGGAGTGGGATGGAGAAGGGCAGGGACCATTTCATCCCCCAGATCTCCGGCTCTGGTGTTAATTTCCCAAGACGATTAGGAACAGGCTGACAGCAAATGTGGGGGTGTTCCAGTGGTGGGACCTCCATGAATTAGACCCCTATGCTGTATCTTGTGGATAGGCCATAAATGTCTGACATGGAAAGACCCCTTTAATCCTTGGGACTGTCAAATGAATGCATTTGGAGGCGTGGTCTATATAAATGGGAGTGGTCTGTGTGAGTTTTGTCTCGCGGTGGGCAGGGCCGTCTTTAATATTGATTGTACCCTGGGCAAGAATTTACTTGGGCCCCCTGGATCCCCCCTTCCCACACCCTAGCAGGCAATCACACCCTCCACCACAACACACATACAACTGTAACGGTCGCGTACACACACACACAGGGGGGAGGGAAGTGACCACTGCGCTCCACCCTTACCCCTGGCCCTGCCTACTTGCCTCGCGAGTCCTAATGACAGGGGACAACTGGACGGCAATCCCTAACTTGGAGTAAGTGCAGGGATGACAGACAGACAAACAACAGGACGTGAACGGACCGAGTCAATACCAGGAAAGCTGCAAAGTACAAATGGAGCAAGCAGAGAATTGTCAGGAGAAGCCGGGGTCATAAATACCAGGAGAGCAGAGAAGTACAAGAGGAGTCCTAAGAGAGTAGTCAGGTGGGAGCCGAGGTCACAATAGCAGGACGGATGCGCAGTACAGGAGGATCAGGCAAAAGGATGGTCAAGGAACAGGATCAGGTAAGTATTCAGCAGTCCAACAAATACCAGGAACCTAGAAATTAACAGGCAACCTGTAGCCAGCAGGCTGCCTGTATTTATAGTGGGGAGTGAGGGTCATGTGACGTGGCCAGCGTCACATGACCGACAGACCAACCAGTCGAGCACCGAGTGATCAGCTCGGCGCTCAAGGCGGACTAGGAGCAGGGAGCCACCCAGCTAGTAAAGCCGCCCTGGGAATGAGGTCAAACACAGAACCTCATTCCAAAAGCTAAGCAACAGTTCTGCGGGCAATGGGGGACCGAGTGCACCTTCGGAACCCCGTGACAACAACCTCATCAATACAATGCACAGGAATGTGCAGTGTGTGAGTATATCATTGCCAACCCATTGCTTTCCCATAGGGAAGCATTGGGAGGCTATTGCGCATGCGTGGCTTCATAGAGATGCTTTGAAGCAATGCATTTCTATGAGGAGTGTTTAGCGTGAATGCCAGTGTTGGACGTTGTGCAGCACTGGGCTAGGAAGCACCTCTAGTGTCCGTCTGATGAGTGGCCACTAGATGTGTTCCTTGGCAGTAATGTAAATAATGCCTTTTTTTCTGAAAAGGCAGGGTTTACATTAAAAAGCTTGCAGAGACATGCTATAGCCACCAGAACTACTACGTTTAGCTGTTGTGGTTCTGGTGACTATAGTGTCCCTTAATATAGAGGGCGAAAAGAATCAGCACAAAAGTATCAAATAATATGGCTGTATCATTATTCTAAAAATTAAAAAAGCACAACTTCTGACACAAATATATAGTATATTTTTTTTTTACAATGTGCAGATAATACTGTACTACTAACCCCTCCATCCACTCCTCCACCCACCATCTCCAACCACCCAGCACCCTTACTCACATAATACAAGTAATATCTATAATATAGCTTACAGTGAATGACTGTAAATACTCACAGTTCTGAAGACTCCAGCGGCTCCGGATCAGTGCTCTGGGCAGCTGGGCTCAGGGCTGGAAGAGGGCACCGCTCTGCAGTTCAGGAAGGAGACCGGGGCTCGGGTCACCCTAGCGTTGCAGTGCCTCTGTGCAGTGTGGGACTGGGGTACTTAGGGCCCACCAGTGTAACTGATTCTTGGGGCCCACCTTAGGGCTCCTGAACACTAACTTATTTTTTTTCCGACATGTCTGTACAGTTCAATTGACTTCAATGGGGCTGAAAAAAATAAATAAAATAAAGACTCAGTGTGCATTCTGTGTCTGTATGTCTTTTCCATCACATTATACACAGCACATATTCGTGGTTATTATCACTGTGTAATCCAGCAGCGGTGGCCGTGCTTGCACACTATAGGTAAAGGTGTTCGCCTATGAGCACTTCCAGCCTTTCCCTATAGTGTGTAAGCACGGCCACCACTGATGGATTACATGATGGTAACAACCACGGATACGTGCTGTGTATAATGTGATGGAAAGGAGGCAATATGGAGTATCACAATACATTAGTAAGTGCCTTTTATTAACTGCATGATAAATGCCATTTACTGAAGTGAGACAAACCCTTTAACCCATTTAAAGAGGACCTTTTATGGGTCCAGACATTATAAAATAAGTGGCACGTTAGGTAGGGCATCAAACAGGGATCTCATAGAGCTTACTATTATTCCTGGGTGCGGCTCCGTTCGCCCGCTGTGCCCCTGTTTAATTATCGCACCTGGTATGCAAATTACTAGCATCGGAACAGGGAGCAGATGCCAGGGTTTCTCAATTTGCGTCTCCTTCTCCCTGGCTGTAGCGATGTCCAATCACAGCCAGAGCGTCACAGCCAGGGAAAAAGAAACCTTCAGAAACATTACATCATATGTGACCGATATCAGCCGCTCCTCTTATAACGCTCCAGTACTGATATAACTTCCAGGGACATTACATCATATATTGGGCAGACTAGATGGGCCAAATGGTTCTTATCTGCCGACACATTCTATGTTTCTATGTTTCTATGACTGATATCAATCGCTCCTCTTATAACGCTCCAGTACTGATATAACCTCCAGAGACATTACATCACATGTGACCGATATCGGCCGCTCCTCTTATAATGCTCCATTACTGATATAACCTCCAGAGACATTACATCCTATGTGACCGATATCAGCCGCTCCTCTTATAACGCTCCAGTGCTGATATAACCTCCAGAGACATTACATCATATGTGACCGATATCAGCCGCTCCTCTTATAACGCTCCAGTACTGATATAACCTCCAGAGACATTACATCACATGTGACTGATATCGGTCACTCCTCTTATAATGCTCCATTACTGATATAACCTCCAGAGACATTACATCCTATGTGACCGATATCAGCCGCTCCTCTTATAACGCTCCAGTGCTGATATAACCTCCAGAGACATTACATCACATGTGACTGATATCAGCCGCTCCTCTTATAACGCTCCAGTGCTGATATAACCTCCAGAGACATTACATCATATGTGACTGATATCGGTCACTCCTCTTATAACGCTCCAGTGCTGATATAACCTCCAGAGACATTACATCATATGTGACTGATATCAGCCACTTCTCTTATAACGCTCCAGTACTGGTATAACCTCCAGAGACATTACATCCTATGTGACCGATATCAGCCGCTCCTCTTATAACGCTCCAGTGCTGATATAACCTCTAGAGACATTACATCGTATGTGACTGATATCGGCCGCTCCTCTTATAACGCTCCAGTACTGATATAACTTCCAGAGACATTACATCCTATGTGACCGATATCAGCCGCTCCTCTTATAATGCTCCAGCACTGATATAAACTCCAGAGGGCAGGGGGTGATGTCAGAAGGTGAGGTGGTTGGTGGGCAGGGATCTGTGATGGGGCAAGGGACACAGGGGAACACTAGAGTTGCAGGGGCTCTGTAAGGTCAGGGGGGCACAGAATTGGACTTGAACACGGGTTATAGGTAGCACCTTCAGGACTGACTGCCCCCTACAGTAACTTACCCCCCTGCTGCTGTATGTAAGAAGGAAGCAGGGCCAGTGAGGGGACTTCATACGTGAACTTCCAGCACCGCACAGTGACATGAGGCACACTACCGTTACCTGAGGTGAAGTCTCTGCAGGCCAGCTCTCATCTTTTCCTGCAGCCGCTGAAGGTCTGGGAGGAGTCCCCGCCCCCTCCTCACACGGACTATCACACTGCAGAGAGGAGGGGGAGCTGCCTTCTCTTGGGGTCAGTAAACTTTAAAATGGGCTGCCGATGGGGGCAGCTGTGAGTGGCCCCTATTTTGCCTCTTTGCAGCAGCCAGCAGGGTCCCTGACAGCGCTCAATTACTGCCCTGATGGTGACCCTGCTGCGCTGCTGACATCCACTTGATGATAATGTGGACCTGTCTGCACTGACTACACAGACATCGCGAGCCGCCTGCCCCCCCTCCCCCCGCACTTTCTCATTATTATGGTGACATTGGTTGGTGAGACTAGCGCAACAGTGCCGGAAGCTTGTGATGTCAGTGTCACATAAGAAAGATGTCCTTCACTATGCGAGCCATGCCGCTCTGCTCGCATAGTGAAGGATAGGGTTAGGATCGGGACGGGACAGGGAGCTGCCTTGGGCCCCCCAGGAGCAACTGGGCCCAGGGCAGCTGCCCCTTTTGCCCCGCGTTAACCACCTCCGGACGCTGTACGCACAGACGCGTCCTGGAGGTGGTTGATTCATTCCGAGTGGACGCATATACGCGTCATCTCGCGAGACGCGAGATTTCCTGTGAACGCGCGCACACAGGCGCGCGCGCTCACAGGAACGGAAGGTAAGAGAGTTGATCTCCAGCCTGCCAGCGGCGATCGTTCGCTGGCAGGCTGGAGATGTGTTTTTTTTAACCCCTAACAGGTATATTAGACGCTGTTTTGATAACAGCGTCTAATATACCTGCTACCTGGTCCTCTGGTGGTCCCCTTTGTTTGGATCGACCACCAGAGGACACAGGTAGCTCAGTAAAGTAGCACCAAGCACCACTACACTACACCCCCCCCCCGTCACTTATTAACCCCTTATTAGCCCCTGATCACCCCATATAGACTCCCTGATCACCCCATATAGACTCCCTGATCACCCCCCTGTCATTGATTACCCCCCTGTCATTGATCAACCCCCTGTAAAGCTCCATTCAGATGTCCGCATGATTTTTACGGATCCACTGATAGATGGATCGGATCCGCAAAACGCATCCGGAAGTCTGAATGAAGCCTTACAGGGGCGTGATCAATGACTGTGGTTATCACCCCATATAGACTCCCTGATCACCCCCCTGTCATTGATCTCCCCCCTGTCATTGATTACCCCCCTGTAAAGCTCCATTCAGATGTCCGCATGATTTTTACGGATCCACTGATAGATGGATCGGATCCGCAAAACGCATCCGGACGTCTGAATGAAGCCTTACAGGGGCATGATCAATGACTGTGGTTATCACCCCATATAGACTCCCTGATCACCCCCCTGTCATTGATCACCCCCCTGTCATTGATTACCCCCCTGTAAAGCTCCATTCAGACGTCCGCATGATTTTTACGGATCCACTGATAGATGGATCGGATCCGCAAAACGCATCCGGACGTCTGAATGAAGCCTTACAGGGGCATGATCAATGACTGTGGTTATCACCCCATATAGACTCCCTGATCACCCCCCTGTCATTGATCACCCCCCTGTCATTGATTACCCCCCTGTAAAGCTCCATTCAGATGTCCGCATGATTTTTACTGATAGATGGATCGGATCCGCAAAACGCATACGGACGCATACGGACGTCTGAATGAAGCCTTACACGGGCGTGATCAATGACTGTGGTTATCACCCCATATAGACTCCCTGATCACCCCCCTGTCATTGATCACCCCCTTGTCATTGATCACCCCCCTGTCATTGATCACCACCCCTGTCATTGATCACCCCCCCTGTCATTGATCACCCCCCCTGTCATTGATCACCCCCCTGTCATTGATCACCCCCCTGTCATTGATCACCCCCCTGTCATTGATCAACCCCCCTGTCATTGATCACCCCCCTGTCATTGATCACCCCCCTGTCATTGATCACCCCCCTGTAAGGCTCCATTCAGACATTTTTTTGGCCCAAGTTAGCGGAATTATTATTTTTTTTTCTTACAAAGTCTCATATTCCACTAACTTGTGACAAAAAATTAAATCTCACATGAACTCACCATACCCCTCACGGAATCCAAATGCGTAAAATTTTTTAGACATTTATATTCCAGACTTCTTCTCACGCTTTAGGGCCCCTAGAATGCCAGGGCAGTATAAATACCCCACATGTGACCCCATTTCGGAAAGAAGACACCCCCAGGTATTCCGTGAGGGGCATATTGAGTCCATGAAAGATTGAAATTTTTGTCCCAAGTTAGCGGAACGGGAGACTTTGTGAGAAAAAAATAAAAAATATCAATTTCCGCTAACTTGTGCCAAAAAAAAAAAATTTCTATGAACTCGCCATGCCCCTCATTGAATACCTTGGGGTGTCTTCTTTCCAAAATGGGGTCACATGTGGGGTATTTATACTGCCCTGGCATTCTAGGGGCCCCAAAGCGTGAGAAGAAGTCTGGTATCCAAATGTCTAAAAATGCCCTCCTAAAAGGAATTTGGGCCCCTTTGCGCATCTAGGCTGCAAAAAAGTGTCACACATCTGGTATCGCCGTACTCAGGAGAAGTTGGGGAATGTGTTTTGGGGTGTCATTTTACATATACCCATGCTGGGTGAGATAAATATCTTGGTCAAATGCCAACTTTGTATAAAAAAATGGGAAAAGTTGTCTTTTGCCAAGATATTTCTCTCACCCAGCATGGGTATATGTAAAAAGACACCCCAAAACACATTCCCCAACTTCTCCCGAGTACGGAGATACCAGATGTGTGACACTTTTTTGCAGCCTAGGTGGGCAAAGGGGCCCATATTCCAAAGAGCACCTTTCGGATTTCACTGGTCATTTACCTACTTACCACACATTAGGGCCCCTGGAAAATGCCAGGGCAGTATAACTACCCCACAAGTGACCCCATTTTGGAAAGAAGACACCCCAAGGTATTCCGTGAGGGGCATGGCGAGTTCCTAGAATTTTTTATTTTTTGTCACAAGTTAGTGGAAAATGATGATTTTTTTTTTTTTTTTTTTTTTTCATACAAAGTCTCATATTCCACTAACTTGTGACAAAAAATAAAAACTTCCATGAACTCACTATGCCCATCAGCGAATACCTTGGGGTCTATTCTTTCCAAAATGGGGTCACTTGTGGGGTAGGTATAATGCCCTGGTATTTTAGGGGCCCAAATGTGTGGTAAGGAGTTTGAAATCAAATTCTGTAAAAAATGACGAGTGAAATCCGAAAGGTGCTCTTTGGAATATGGGCCCCTTTGCCCACCTAGGCTGCAAAAAAGTGTCACACATCTGGTATCTCCGTACTCAGGAGAAGGTGGGGAATGTGTTTTGGGGTGTCATTTTACATATACCCATGCTGGGTGAGATAAATATCTTGGTCAAATGCCAACTTTGTATAAAAAAATGGGAAAAGTTGTCTTTTGCCAAGATATTTCTCTCACCCAGCATGGGTATATGTAAAAAGACACCCCAAAACACATTCCCCAACTTCTCCTGAGTACGGAGATACCACATGTGTGGCACTTTTTTGCAGCCTAGGTGGGCAAAGGGGCCCATATTCCAAAGAGCACCTTTTGGATTTCACTGGTCATTTACCTACTTACCACACATTAGGGCCCCTGGAAAATGCCAGGGCAGTATAACTACCCCACAAGTGACCCCATTTTGGAAAGAAGACACCCCAAGGTATTCCGTGAGGGGCATGGCGAGTTCCTAGAATTTTTTATTTTTTGTCACAAGTTAGTGGAAAATGATGATTTTTTTTTTTTTTTTTCATACAAAGTCTCATATTCCACTAACTTGTGACAAAAAATAAAAACTTCCATGAACTCACTATGCCCATCAGCGAATACCTTGGGGTCTCTTCTTTCCAAAATGGGGTCACTTGTGGGGTAGTTATACTGCCCTGGCATTCTAGGGGCCCAAATGTGTGGTAAGGAGTTTGAAATCAAATTCTGTAAAAAATGACGAGTGAAATCCGAAAGGTGCTCTTTGGAATATGGGCCCCTTTGCCCACCTAGGCTGCAAAAAAGTGTCACACATCTGGTATCTCCGTATTCAGGAGAAGTTGGGGAATGTGTTTTGGGGTGTCTTTTTACATATACCCATGCTGGGTGAGAGAAATATCTTGGCAAAAGACAACTTTTCCCATTTTTTTATACAAAGTTGGCATTTGACCAAGATATTTATCTCACCCAGCATGGGTATATGTAAAATGACACCCCAAAACACATTCCCCAACTTCTACTGAATACGGAGATACCAGATGTGTGACACTTTTTTGCAGCCTAGGTGGGCAAAGGGGCCCACATTCCAAAGAGCACCTTTCGGATTTCACTCGTCATTTTTTACAGAATTTGATTTCAAACTCCTTACCACACATTTGGGCCCCTAGAATGCCAGGGCAGTATAACTACCCCACAAGTGACCCCATTTTGGAAAGAAGAGACCCCAAGGTATTTCGTGATGGGCATAGTGAGTTCATGGAAGTTTTTATTTTTTGTCACAAGTTAGTGGAATATGAGACTTTGTAAGAAAAAAAAAAAAAAAAAAAAAAATCATCATTTTCCGCTAACTTGTGACAAAAAATAAAAAGTTCTATGAACTCACTATGCCCATCAGCGAATACCTTAGGGTGTGTACTTTCCGAAATGGGGTCATTTGTGGGGTGTTTGTACTGTCTGGGCATTGTAGAACCTCAGGAAACATGACAGGTGCTCAGAAAGTCAGAGCTGCTTCAAAAAGCGGAAATTCACATTTTTGTACCATAGTTTGTAAACGCTATAACTTTTACCCAAACCATTTTTTTTTTACCCAAACATTTTTTTTTTATCAAAGACATGTAGAACAATAAATTTAGAGCAAAATTTATATATGGATGTCGTTTTTTTTGCAAAATTTTACAACTGAAAGTGAAAAATGTCATTTTTTTGCAAAAAAATCGTTAAATTTCGATTAATAACAAAAAAAGTAAAAATGTCAGCAGCAATGAAATACCACCAAATGAAAGCTCTATTAGTGAGAAGAAAAGGAGGTAAAATTCATTTGGGTGGTAAGTTGCATGACCGAGCAATAAACGGTGAAAGTAGTGTAGGTCAGAAGTGTAAAAAGTGGCCTGGTCTTTCAGGGTGTTTAAGCACTGGGGGCTGAGGTGGTTAAAGACGGCCCTGGCGGTGGGCGACCCCGCTAAAGGAGCATGTGATTGGTCCATTATAGGAGAACATGTGTGCAGATTACTGATCTCTGAAGACGTTATGAAAAATATTATGTTATATATTATTTAATATTTATTTATTTTTTACTATATTATTTATCAATTTATTTGTATTTATTTTAATCACTTTGCACATTGTCTATAAGGTCAGTCACATGACTTCCTAGCCCCGGGCCCTGCATAACACATATCATTCAGATAGAACACCCAGAGGTTGGGGCTATGCTGGGAGGAGTAATTCCTTAGAAGGTAGAACATCATTGGTTGCTGTATGTTATAAATCCAGAGGTCGAGCTCTGCTAGGAGTTGTAGTTAGAATGTACTGGTTTATAAAAATATTTTTTTTTTTTTTTTTATATTGTTTAAAAACTTCCATTAACTGGATATATTGGCTGCCGATACTTGTGATGTCATCACCTTCTAGAATGGCTCCGCCCCCAAGTGACTGTGACATCACTCAGGAGTTCTATGTCGGGCATTGGAACCATCATTTCTGTGCAGTTGTATTGGTATGCTCAGGAGACTGCAGCATATTATTGATTGCTCCCCATTTTGGAGAATCTCATCGCGCATATTTTGCATCCAGAGTCTTTAAAAATGGAAAATCTCAGAAATTCTACCCGAAGAGGTAAGTGATCTCCTACGTACATAACATAAATGTTCTGGTACCTACCAATCACCGGCCTCAGGTGAGATTCTTGGGGGGGTTATATGGACTTATTAGTCATTTATATGATGTTTTGTTATTAGGACACAGTTCGGGAAGATCAGCCCCAGAAGGTGCCGCTCGTACCCGCGGTCTTCCTGGAGGCCAGACTTCCAGAGCACGTCATGCTCGACCGGCGCCATATGGACAGCAGACAGCCATGACTGTAGAGGAGGGGGCGTCCACTCCAGGGAGACGCAGAAGACCATCTACTGCCCCCAATAACACCACTGGCTGGAGGAGGACACGGCAGTCTGTGCGCCAGTTACACCAGGCGCTGGAGGAGCTGCCCATTAACATCATGGGCACAGCCGGCTCCAGAGGAGGTTGTGTCATCTGCCTCCTGGAGTTCGAGGTGGGAGAGTCGGTCACCACTCTCTCCTGCTCCCATGATTTCCATGGAGCCTGTATAAGACCTTGGCTCCTGGAGAATCCAGTCTGCCCCCTGTGTCGCTCCCCGCTGCTGACCAGATAATGGAGGACTGATATGGTATGTGGATTGTGTACCCTGTATAGAATAAGCCCCTTACACAGATGTCACCTCATCAGCCGACTACCAAGAAGCTGGAGGGTTGTCAGGTGAAGCATTCGCAGAATGCACGGCCGGGCGCTCTATTTCACTTCCTTGTGTATTGGCCCCAGGACCAGTTATTGGGGTCTTTTCCCTGACCTTGTAGCACTGGTTCTGATCCTGGATTTTGTATTTGATTTTAGTTATGATCCGATCTGATTTGACTATGATTTTGGATGATCCCTCTGTACCGCGCACTCGGCTCTGATTGACCCCCGTTGCTGACCCTGGACCGTACGACTATTCTTCTGCCTCCTGATTCTGTACCGCGCACTCGGCTCTGCTTGATCCTCGATGATGACCCCTGGACCGTACGACTATTCTTCTGCCTCCTGATTCTGTACTGCATACTCAGCCCTACTACATCTTCACTGTTCCTCTTCGGGTTGTCTGACCATCCTCCTGATCACTGCACCTGTTCTACAATCTCAGCTCTGCTAGTCCGATACATCATGGTAGGTGAATAGACTTTCCATTCGGTGTCCCTCATTGTACTCGTACCTCTAATCCTACTAATAAACCAGCGGGCAAGTGACGAGCACCAAGTCCTGGCCCCAACACAGAGCCTTACACCCCAAACTCAGTCATGAGAAGGGGGTGCACGGAAATTGTGCCGTCCGGGAGGAGATTTCTCTAGATATGGGAGACGCAGATGGTGACAATTCTGCATCTTCCATCTTCATTTCAGCAGCTTCTGAAGTTCAGATCTGGAGGATCCTGTAAATGCAGACGTTACTCCCAGGAGATTATGTCACGTCTATAATGTTGTCTTTTCTATTTGTCAGATTCTTTGCGGATGATTCGTGGCTTCAAGGGGAAGATCATCTCCAGTTTTGTCCAGTCCCTGCTGTGGACACAACGCGTTCAGCTCGGCCACATCCAGTGTCTTCTGCGCCATCTTGCTATCTGTTCCATGTCGGCAGCTGCTCCAAAAAAGAGCAAATATAAATGTGGACTTTGTAATGTACTATAAAGACATTCTAGCCAAATACGTCACATATAATATATATATATATCACTGGTCTGGGTGAATAATGGGTGTTGACACTTTTCGGTGCTTGACGGGGAAACATGGGCGACGATCATAAGTAAGGGCAATAAAGTCCATGGCAAGTAATAAAGAGTCCCAATAAGTATTGGCATATATCAAAGTGAAAATATAGTATTTTAGCATATAAAACTTTTAAGAGATGATCACAGAAAATGTCCTTCTGGGCATATGGCTTAAAACATTATAAAACATGTCCATAGCAAAATCCCAAATCAACCTGAAAAAATGGTTAAAGGGAAAACATGTGCAAAAACAGGCACAAACGTGATGAAGAAAGTCTTGTCCGACAGAAGATAATAGGTCCAATGAACGCAGCTTTCTCCTGGTAGGTGGTTCGGATGGGCTCCAGTGGGACCTCTTGTTCAGTCTCTGGGAGACAGGTTTCATCTGAGTCCTCCCAATTTTCTGACTTAGGCCGCAGGCTGGTCACCGCTGTAGCGTACGGATCTCTCAGGCCCTCAGCAGGGGTGAATGCCACTTGTTCCCCCTCCCAGAGTTTATGCATGTACCCCAATAAGTAATTCCGCTTGACGGACCTTCGATTAACATATAGGTCCCGGCCTGTAGTGTGATCTTTGATGAATCCAAAACCACGGTCCTTATCAAAGGTGACGACCGTGCCCGACCTCCGTTCCAAGCTTGGCTCACAGTCTCTAGGGTCCTCATGGATGGCTTTGGCAACCTTTTCAAAGTAAATTTTTGTTTGAGTCGTCTTGAGCACCGCAGCAGCTCCTATCTCTTCCATGAGAGCAGACCACAAGGGACTCAGCCTGAGAAAACTCTCACATGGCTGCCGACAGGGGTAGGGCGACATCTCCGATCCCGGAGAGTAGGCATATGGCTCACCAATCTCTTGTCCTGTCCCGGGCTGTGGCCCTCTAAGCGCAGAAGTCTCTCTTGTTGCTCCGCTCGCTGACATGTCCGGCAAAGCAGTCACTTCCAGTATCTCCGAAGGCAGACTCCGCCTTGTCTCTAGCACGCCCCCTAGGTACTCCAGTATAGGGGTGGCGGCGTGTATATTGCCCATGCAAATTAGGTTATGGCACAGCAGAAATACCATTCCCGCTTCTCAGCACAGTGGCGCCAATATTTTCACAATTTGAGGGGCTGTGACTTCGTTTTTACCGCCAAGCTGCTCTGTGATGTTGCAGAAAACAACCACAAGTACTTCAGGCGGCAATTTTAAGTGTAAAACAGTCCATTCAAATAAAGCAAGCAGCGCTATTGACTTTTGAAAAATCCACAATTTTGCAGTTTTAAAGATGCGGTTTTGTAGTAGAAGTGTAGCGCAATACATGCAGACAGTCTCTAAACAGCCTAAACAGGTTTTTTTGGCTCAATAAAAGCAATCCAACAGTTGGGGCTCATTCACAATAGGCAGTCTGTAATGGCGCCGGGGTTTGCAAATCCTGTTCACACAGTTCAGTAAAGGCACAAAGGAATGAATCCTGTTCGTGGTGACGCCAAGATTAATTATGCGGTATGTCAGATAGAGATGGCCTTGCGGTTCGCCCGGTGGTCGTTTTGCGGCGAACTTTGCGTGTTCGCGATTCGCCGAACATGCGAACATATGGAGAAATTCGCGCCCGCCATATTCTTTTACATTATGAAGAACTTTGACCCATGACACATCCATCAGGTGGTACAGGACAGCCAATTGAGACGTTTCAGTACATGGACATACCCCCTACCTTATAAATAAACCTGATCTGGCCGCCATTTTACATTCAGTGTTTTGCCAGTGTAGGGAGAGGTTGCTGTGTGGAGCAGGGACAGGCTGTTAGGGACACCAAACACTAGCTAATAGGGCCACATAAGTCCTTTTAAGGACTGGTATAGGTGTGCTATCGATAGGTGTGATACACAGAGGGGTGCAATATACTTATAATATACTTTTATAATGAGTCAAAAACACATAGATCTATATAGTGATCACCTGGAAGTCAGGGGCCTAGGGGCTTACTAGGGCCATTTTTATATAGGGTAAGGTTCCAGACGGGGTCGCTCTTATCAGGGCGGGTGGTCTGTGGTTAGGGTATAACGGCCAGAATAGCACCCCCCAGTAGGGCAATATCAGGAACAGATCTTTGCCCACCCTGTCCTTCAATACTACATCATCATCTAGCCCAGGGATAGATGTTTTTTGCTTTCCCTCCAGGATTCATGGATGTGCACTGGAACCCCCCGGATTGTGGTAGGACATATGGTTTCTGATTTGATGCCGCCGAGCACCTGATTTAGTGCCGCCGAGCACTTGTTATTGCCTACCACATCTATGCTTTTTGCTTAACTTTAATAATTTAATTTATTTTCATTTTGAGGGATATCTTTTCCATTCACATGTCCGCAAAATGGGTCCACATCTGTTCCGCAATTTTGCGGAACGGGTGCAGACCAATTCATTTTCAATGGGGCCGGAATGTGATGTCCGCATACGCATTTGAGGATCCGTGCTTCCGTTTCCGCAAAAAAATAGAACATGTCCTATTCTTGTCCGCAATTGCAGACAAGATTAGGCATTTTCTATTATAGTGCCGGCGATGTGCGGTCCCCAAATTGCGGAATGCACATTGCCATGTCTGTGTTTTACAGATCCGCAAAACACTTACATTATTAAAGGTTATGTTTTATCTTTATGTATATTCTAATGGATTGCCTTCCTTGTACAATGTTATAATATACTTTCTATGTTAGAAAGTATATTATAGTGCATTTGTATTGTGCAGCAGTTGTGTGTGGTTCTGCTGCGATACTGCAGGTATATAGAGGGACAAGTGTTATTGGAACAAATCATTTCTACTGGTGTGATATACCAGTCGTCCCCCCAAAAACTGATTGAAGTGGGGTGTTATATACCAATATACTTTCTTTATAGTTCATCTGGGTACTGTATAGTGCTTATGCGCATGCGCGTACCCAAAAATTATATTGCCGATATTTCGCACTGAAAAAAATAATAAATGGAGATCGCTAATTCGAATAATACATCTGGTATGTCACTGTCCATGTTGTGGGACTATTTGTGCACTTCTAGTAATTATTTCTTGGCTGCAAATAAGAGCTGAAGGTTTTTCAGGTTTGCCTGCCATTAAAATGAATGGGACCCGCCGTGAACTTGCGGTTCGCGAACATTTGATCGCGTTCGCGAACTGTCCCGGCAGATGTTCGTCCATTACTAATGCCAGACCAACAGGGGAATTATACGTGAGGTCACGGTGTGAGCAATAGGTGGGCCGAGGTAAATACAGTTCTGGTTACTCACGGTTATGTCGTCCCTGGGCAGGTCTGCACAAGTGATGAGGAGAACGGCACAAGAATTCTCTGGGGCACACTCTGGTGTAAGGGACACAGGCCAGATGGTGGTTTGTGGTGCCCTTGTTGTTCTGTATTAATGTGCCTATGGCAATGTCCCTTGTAGTCGTGATGCCACTACCTTTTGTGGTGGTACAACCATTTACTGTAGTGTTAACTGAGGAACCGAAGACTGAGACAAGGATGGTGCAATCCAACTTATAACTTTTACTGAACTTTGCTCCTGGTAACATTACATCTAAGTAATAAAGAGTCTGTTGGTACATCCAAGTATGAAATACAGTCTCATGCATACAGGGGTAAGGTAATGTAAGTCCTCAAAAGAAACAGGCTCTTAGTCCTATATATATATTTATGGTCAGGGCTAGGAAAGACGTCGGCGTACGCAGAAACTCCCGCCCTGAGCAAGGTGGCTGAATTATGCCAGGAGCCACGTCGTGGGTACACCAAGAAAGGGGGCATACCCAGTGGAAGCTGGAAAAAGGGGCGGGAGGGAGGGGCGTGATGCTCGGGCACCTGGCTGGACGGTAACGAGGGGCATAAGTAGCCAGACGCCCCTCCCACAAATGCAGGCTGGTAACAGCCTTACCTATTTATGGTCAGGGCTAGGAAAGACGTCGGCGTACGCAGAGACTCCCGCCCTGAGCAAGGTGGCTGAATTATGCCAGGAGCCACGTCGTGGGTACACCAAGAAAGGGGGCAAAAACAACAATTAGGAACAACTCTTTATTATAAGAATTACAAAGCCAAGGAACAAAAGGCACGAGATATCTCTACTTGAGGGTTGGGGATGTATCTGGTGAAACAAGAGGACCGCCACCGCCCCATGCACCGAATAACATGAGCTGGCACCTGATGCCGAGATGCTGCGGAGGCCGCCCCTATGCGGAAAGAATGCCCCGATATTACTTTAGGATCATAACCTAGATTTTGGGCAATGGCACGGATATAGGATATGAACTGCGAATCATTGAGAGGTTTGCCTGCGTGTGGCAGGAGCGGGCTGTCTGGAAGTGAGTCCTGAATATGTAACAATAATTGGTGAAGCACCTGAACCGGGCACCAATTGTTGGTGGTCGGGTAGAATTTGACCTCAGTGGGTGGACCCGTCTGGCTGGTTTTGGTGGAGGGTAGGAGGAGAGTATAATGACCACGGCCCCATGACAGATGTTGCTTCAAAGGATGGCTCTGACAGTTTGAGCCGGCTAGAACTTCCCCGGGCCTAAGGAACCCATAAAAAATTAGATACATGGCCGCTTTTAGAATCAGGCTAGTGGAGGGCCAAAAAGGATTACCGTCCAACGATAAGGAGAGATCCCTAAACAACTCGCTAGACACTGGTTGCCTACGGCTAACGGACCCCTTACCCTCCTTTTGAATACCCCGAAGGGTGGCCTTAATAGCCTGGACGGAGAAAAAGGACCTGCGGTGAGGATTAGTCAGCATGAAGTGGTGTTGTAGTCCGGCTAAATAAAGTTTGATGGTATTGTGCGACAGAGATAGTTGAGAGTGACAATGAGCTAAGAAGGACATGATATAGGAGGTTTCGGAATGATGACCCCTCGGATGAATCTTGGAGAATTTATCAAACGCTCTCAGGCCGGCCTGATAATTCCTCGCCGTATTGCGCGACAGAGATTTTCTGACCAGACCCTTGGCTTTGTCTATGAGAGAATCTAGACCAGAGTGTAACATTGTAACATAGTAACATAGTAACATAGTACATAAGGCCGAAAAAAGACATTTGTCCATCCAGTTCGGCCTGTTATCCTGCAAGTTGATCCAGAGGAAGGCAAAAAACCCTGTGAGGTAGAAGCCAATTTTCTCCACTTTAGGGGAATAAAAGAATCCTTCCCGACTCCAATCATGCAATCAGAATAACTCCCTGGATCAACGACCCCTCTCTAGTAGCTATAGCCTGTAATATTATTAAGCTCCAGAAATACGTCCAGGCCCCTCTTGAATTCCTTTATTGTACTCACCATCACCACCTCCTCAGGCAGAGAGTTCCATAGTCTCACTGCTCTTACCGTAAAGAATCCTCTTCTATGTTTGTGTACAAACCTTCTTTCCTCCAGACGCAGAGGATGTCCCCTCGTCACAGTCACAGTCCTGGGGATAAATAGCTGATGGGATAGATCTCTGTACTGACCCCTGATATATTTATACATATTAATTAGATCTCCCCTCAGTCGTCTTTTTTCTAAAGTGAATAACCTTAATTTTGATAATCTTTCAGGGTACTGTAGTTGCCCCATTCCAGTTATTACTTTAGTTGCCCTCCTCTAAACCCTCTCTAGCTCTGCTATGTCTGCCTTGTTTACAGGAGCCCAGAACTGTACACAGTACTCCATGTGTGGTCTGACTAGCGATTTGTAAAGTGGTAGGACTATGTTCATATCACGGGAATCTATGCCCCTTTTGATGCAACCCATTATCTTGTTGGCCTTGGCAGCAGCTGCCTGACACTGGTTTTTGCTGCTTAGTTTGCTGTTTATTAAAATTCCTAGATCCTTTTCCATGTCAGTGTTACCGAGTGTTTTACCATTTAGTATGTACCAGTGACTTGCATTTTTCCTTCCCATGTGCATAACCTTACATTTATCAGTGTTAAACCTCATCTGCCACTTATCTGCCCAAGCCTCCAATCTATCCAGATCCCTCTGTAGTAGTATACTGTCCTCATCAGTGTAAATTACTTTACAAAGTTTAGTGTCATCTGCGAAAATTGATACTTTACTATGCAAGTCTTCTACAAGATCATTAATAAATATATTGAAGAGAATAGGGCCCAATACTGACCCCTGAGGTACTCCGCTAGTGACAGTGACCTAATCTGAGTGTGTACCGTTAATAACCACCCTCTGTTTTCTATCACTCAGCCAGTTACTTACCCACATACAGATGTTTTCTCCCAGTCCGAGCATTCTCATTTTATATACTAACCTTTTATGCGGTACAGTGTCAAATGCTTTGGAGAAGTCCAGATATACGATATCCATTGATTCGCCGCTGTCAAGTCTAGAACTTACCCCCTCATAGAAACTGATTAAATTAGTTTGACATGACCGATCCCTCACGAAGCCATGCTGATATGGCGTTATTTGCTTATTTCCGTTGAGATGCTCTAATATAGCATCTCTCAGAAAACCTTCAAACAGTTTACCCACAACAGATGTTAAACTTACTGGCCTATAGTTTCCAGGCTCTGTTTTTGGCCCCTTTTTGAATATTGGCACCACATATGCCACGCGCCAATCCTGTGGGACATTCCCTGTCAGTATAGAGTCTGCAAATATCAGAAATAAGGGTCTGGCTATGACATTACTTAATTCCTTTAGGATACGGGGGTGTATGCCATTCGGTCCTGGCGATTTGTCTATTTTAATCTTTTTAAGTCGCTGATGTACTTCTTCCTGGGTCAGACAGGACACTTTTAATGGGGAATTTATTTTTGCATTCTGCATGTCATCTGACAATTTATTTTCCTCAGTGAATACATTGGAGAAAAAAATATTTAACAGCTTTGCTTTCTCCTCGTCGCTCTCTGCGACTCCCCCCTCATTACTCTTTAAAGGGCCAACACCTTCAGATTTATACTTTTTAACATTTATATAATTGAAGAACATTTTAGGGTTAGTTTTACTCTCTTTGGCAATTAATCTCTCGGTCTCTAGTTTGGCCGCTTTTATTTGTTTTTTACATGTTCTATTTTTTTCCTCATAGTTTTTCAGTGCTTCCATGCAACCCTCCTGTTTTAGTGTTTTATATGCTTTCTTTTTGTCATTTATTGCTTTCTTTACAGTTCTGTTTATCCACATTGGTTTCTTTTTGTTCCTTAACCTTTTATTACCATACGGTATGTACCTCTCACAATGAGTTTTTAGGATGTTTTTAAAGATATCCCATTTTGTGTCTGTATTTGTGAGGACTTTGTCCCAGTTAGTTTGGCCTATGGCCTCTCTTAGTTGGCTAAATTTAGCTTTTTTGAAGTTTGGTATTTTTGTTCCTCCCTGTAGAAACGCTCTTTTGAATGATAATTGGAAGGTTATTACTTTATGGTCACTATTTCCCAGGTGTCCCCCGACCTGCACGTCTGTTGTTCTGTCCGGTCTATTGGTTAATACTAAGTCCAGTATGGCCGTCCCTCTAGTCGGGTCCTGAACCAGTTGGGAGAGGTAATTGTCTTTGGTTATTGCCACGAACCTGTTTCCCTTATGAGATATACAAGTTTCAGTTTCCCAGTCTATATCTGGGTAGTTGAAGTCCCCCATAATAACCACCTCATTATGATTTACCGCCTCGTCTATCTCGTTTAGTAGTAGATTTTCTGTGGACTCTGGTATATTAGGTGGTTTATAGTAAACTCCTATTAGTAATTTATTGTTGTTTTTAGCTCCATGTATCTCTACCCATAGTGACTCCACATGTTCATGTCCCTCACTTATATCTTCTCGGACTGTGGGCTTTAGACAGGACTTTATATAAAGGCAGACCCCTCCCCCTCTCCGGTTTTGACGATCCTTTCTAAACAGACTGTAACCTTGTACATTAACTGCCCAGTCATAGCTATCATCCAGCCATGTCTCAGTTATTCCCACTATGTCATAGTCCTCCTCACACATCACTAATTCCAGTTCACCAGTTTTATTAGTCAGGCTTCTGGCATTAGTATACATACATTTGAGAGGTTTATGTATATTTTTTACCCTACACCTTTCCTTCTGAACTGTTCTAGTCCCTCCTTCCATTCCTCCCCCATTCTTATTACCTTGCCCCCGGTCTCTATCTGCACTATCTTCCCCTCCTATAACGTAATTACCCTCCCCCCCAGTCCCTAGTTTAAACACTCCTCCAACCTTCTAGCCATCTTTCTCCCCAGCACAGCTGCCCCTTCCCCATTGAGGTGCAGCCCGTCCCTACGATAGAGCCTGTAGCCGATAGAAAAATCGGCCCAGTTCTCCAGGAACCCAAACCCCTCCTTCCTACACCAGTTCTTGAGCCACTTGTTAATCTCCCTAATCTCCCATTGCCTTTCTTGTGTGGCTCGTGGTACAGGCAGTATTTCGGAAAATACTACCTTTGAGGTCCTTGCCCTCAGCTTTTGACCTAAATCCCTGAAATCATTTTTAAGGACTCTCCACCTACCTCTAACTTTGTCATTGGTTCCGATATGGACCATGACCGCTGGATCGTCTCCAGCCCCTCCCAGTAATCTGTCAACCCGATCCGCGATGTGTCGAACTCTAGCGCCAGGAAGACAGCACACTGTTCGGCGATCACGGTCTTTGTGACAGATTTCCCTATCTGTTCCCCTAATAATGGAGTCTCCCACTACCAGCACCTGTCTGGCCTGCCCTGCTCTCCTTGTTCCCTGCTTACTGGAGCTGACATTCCCCTGACTGGCAGAGGAAGTGTCTGGCTGCAGCAGTGCCGTCCCCGGACTGACATCCCCCTCATCTGCCAAACGTGCAAACTTGTTGGGGTGTGTCAGATCAGGGCTAGCCTCCCTGGCACTCTTCCCTCTACCCCGCTTTCTAACTTTTACCCAGCTAGCTACCTCACTTTCCTCAGCCTCCTCTCTGTCACCCTCCCCCTCATCTACCCCAAAGAGTGCTTGCTCGGTGAGAAGCAAACTCTTTTGCAAATTATCAATGCCTCTCAGTGTTGCAACTTGCCCATTTAGAGACTCGATCTGCGATTCCAAACGGGTAATTTGCTCACATCTAGAACAAAGATATACACCCTTGAACTCCTGTTCCAGGACTGCATACATCATGCAAGATGTGCACTGGACAGCGTTGAAAATTGTGCAACACATACTAAATGGGGAGAGTCAACGGAACAAGGGATTCCCAACCAGTCTCCCGAGCTGGTACTTGCCAAGCCTTAAGCTGCTTATCTTCTGCGATCTGACGAGTGCAGGTACACTCAGCTTAGAATAACCGTTGCCGAATTGAGGCACGGGCCACCTGACCGATCCGCGTCGGGCATTTCCTGAAAAAAAAACAGAAAATTAAAACGGGAAAGAGCGTCCGCGGCCCTATTCTGTTCGCCTGAAATGTGGACACATTGCATATGAAAATTGTGGCGGAGGGACAACCAGACTAGTTTGCGCAACAAGGCCATAATCTTGAAGGACTGGGCCCTGCCTTTGTTAACAATGTCCACCAAGGTCTGACTATCCGTGACGAAGTCACCAATAGTGACCCCAAACCTGAGCTGCAGCCACGACGGGATACAGTTCCAGAAGGGGAGAAGATTTGAGAGCTACTGAGTCTGAGGCTAATTCTGGCGGCCATCCGGCGGCCAGCCAGTGGGACCTGAAAATGGCAGCGAACCTGGAGAAGAAGAGTCCCACTGTGGAACGAACAGGGAAATGCCATTCCAGTTGGAGAGAAAACTGTTCCACATGACCAGGTCCGCGATGGCCTGGCTGTCTAGATGGACGACAGAATCCTGCTCTGGAGCAGAGGGCAGAAGACATAACAACCTGGAAAGAAAGGCCCTGCCTTGAGGCATAATTCTGGTGGCAAAGTTAAGCATCCCCAGCAAGGATTGCAACTCGACCTTGGTCAGAGAGTGGGACCGGACCGCCTGAGAGATAGCTGAGCGGATCCGAAGCAATTTCTCGCTGGGGAGGCTGGCCTCCATCTTGACTGTATCCAAAATGATGCCCAGGAAGGTGACCTTGGTGGCCGGACCCTCAGTCTTGGCGGCAGCGACAGGGACCTGAAGACGGGAAAAAATATCCAGCAGTGTGCTTGGAATGGATGGGACCTGTCTGAGCCTTTCTACAATAAGGAAGTCATCCAGGTAGTGGACGATCATGGATAAACCGCCGTGATGGATGAGGATCCAATGCAGGGCTTTGGCCAGTTGTTCAAAAAGCCACGGGCTACTTTTAGACCCAAAGGTGAGCCGGGTGGCGAAGTAGAATTTATCCGCCCACTTGATGCCATAATCCAAAGCTGCAGATGGATTGGAAGCTGATTAAAAGCATCGGCTATATCTACCTTGGCCAACCAAGCCCCGGCCCCTGCTTGCAGAATGTACTGAATGGCCTCATCGACTGAAGAATATTGCATAGAATATTCCTCAGAGGGAATGAGTGAGTTGAGACTGGGGATGGACAACATATGAGGCGCAGAGAGATCATAGATGAGACGCTTTTTATTAGAAGATTGCTTTGTAACAAGGCCAATGGGACTGATGCGCCATGATTGGAATGGAATCTCTGAAAAGGGAGCAATAATGAACCCTTTGTCGACCTCCGATTGGATGAGGGAAGTTACTGCTTCAGGATCGCTGGCAGCGGATAACAGATTGGGGCCTGCCCAGCAGCCCTGGGGAAGTGTAATAAGGCCAGTGTGGAAACCCTCTCTGAACCCATCCAACAAGAAGGTGACAAAAGGACGATCGGGGTGGTCCCGCAGAAGAACAGCCAGTAATTCCAAATTGATGTCGGCTAGTCAGGAATCCTTGGCTGTCTTCCTGTGACAGGAGGGACGGGGATGAGCCCGAAAACAAAGCTCAGCAATCAATTTCGGCACCGTCCAATTTCTCAAGGATGTGCCGCTGTTGTGCCCTGAGACGGAGGTTCCTGGCATGGAGATGTTGTCATCCATATCGGAGATGTGGGACATACTTGACCTGAGAAAAAAGATGAATTATGACCACCTAGAAAAATGGAAGAAGAAGCACAGACGGATGCGGAGAGAGCAGATGGGAGAATGTGAGAGACTGGAGGCGTGTAAAATGTTCATCGGATGAAAAAGACCTACCTGACAGGACACGAACGGATTTGGAAACCCGGCTCCAAAACCCCAATTGTTTATGTTGGAACTAATGAAATAAAATGACCCTGAGTATAAACCGACGTTTGACCCAGCCCCAGTAACCATCTCTAACCGACTTACCAGGGAATGCCTCAGAATTGCCTGGACGAAACGTAGGAAAAGCGCAAAAAGTAATAGCCAATCTAAAGGAAGGAAAAACAACGTCAGAATTAAAGATGATAGACGAGCGCCCTGAGTGATCCAGGAGAACACAGACACCCTGGGCGATCCAGGCACATTGAGACCCTGGGCGATCCAGAAGACACTAACACCCTGAAGGATCCAGGAGACACGGAGACCCTGGGTGGTCCAGGAGAACGGACAACCTGGGCGACCCAGGGACACCGACACCCCGAACGAACCAGGAGATACCGACAGCCTGAGCGATCCAGGGAATGTTAACCACATGAAAGTAAGTTCTGGTAAAATGATGATAAAGCGGAGGAACAGACTGGACGACATGAGTATTGTCGCTCCGCGTTACCATCACATACATAGAGCCAGATCAACAGCTGCAGTAGCTCGCAGGACATCTGCTGAGCGCTGGATGTGAGGGACGTGTGTGGGAAGGTGAACCTGAAGTAAGTGCATAACTGCCCCTTAGCAAGCTGGCAGAGTGCAACCGGAACTGAGCCCCCTTGAATGGCCCGGGACCCCCACCTTGCATCAAGCCAAACGGCAAATGCAAGTTTATACCCCTACCAGCCTGCTAAAGAACCAGGACCTAACCAACCCACTCATGACACCTCCGCACCGCATGTTAGATGCATAAAACCACACTGTGACGCCGCTCCCCGGCCCCGTCTACACCTTGCACCACCGGGTGCTGGAATCCAGGCTAGGCGTGAGGCTAAGCCGGAGCGGAGCTAGCTGAGCCCCGATTACCTGGGAGCCTGACGATCGGCGCTCCAGACCTCAGTAGCGCGTGCGCAGGAGACAGGAAGCAGGACCTCGGACGGAAGATGAGGGAGAGTGAATCCGCAAGTGATGCGTGATGCACGGGCGCCTGGCTGGACGGTAACAAGCGGCATAAGTAACAGCCTTACCTATATATATATATATATATATATATATATATATATACAGTACAGACCAAAAGTTTGGACACACCTTCTCATTCAAAGAGTTTTCTTTATTTTCATGACTATGACTATGAAAATTGTAGATTCACACTGAGGGCATCAAAACTATGAATTAACACATGTGGAATTATATACATAAACAAGTGTGAAACAACAGAAAATATGTCATATTCTAGGTTCTTCAAAGTAGCCACCTTTTGCTTTGATTACTGCTTTGCACACTCTTGGCATTCTCTTGATGAGCTTCAAGAGGTAGTCCCCTGAAATGGTTTTCACTTCACAGGTGTGCCCTGTCAGGTTTAATAAGTGGGATTTCTTGCCTTATAAATGGGGTTGGGACCATCAGTTGCGTTGAGGAGAAGTCAGGTGGATACACAGCTGATAGTCCTACTGAATAGACTGTTAGAATTTGTATTATGGCAAGAAAAAAGCAGCTAAGTAAAGAAAAACGAGTGGCCATCATTACTTTAAGAAATGAAGGTCAGTCAGTCAGCCGAAAAATTGGGAAAACTTTGAACGTAAGGGCTATTTGACCATGAAGGAGAGTGATGGGGTGCTGCGCCAGATGACCTGGCCTCCACAGTCACCGGACCTGAACCCAATCGAGATGGTTTGGGGTGAGCTGGACCGCAGAGTGAAGGAAATAGGGCCAACAAGTGCTAAGCATCTCTGGGAACTCCTTCAAGACTGTTGGAAGACCATTTCAGGGGACTACCTCTTGAAGCTCATCAAGAGAATGCCAAGAGTGTGCAAAGCAGTAATCAAAGCAAAAGGTGGCTACTTTGAAGAACCTAGAATATGACGAATTTTCAGTTGTTTCACACTTGTTTGTTATGTATATAATTCCACATATGTTAATTCATAGTTTTGATGCCTTCATAGTCATGAAAATAAAGAACTTTTAGCTATATATAAAAGCTACTGCTTCATAGGCTTTGAAGTAATAAAAGTCTTTGGCTGGTAATAACTCTCGCCTGATTCTAACCTGACTTGAAGGTGGTTTTCTGAATCTTTGAACTTCTATTTTCCAGTGTTTTTCTGACAGATGGCCTATCTGTCCTCAGGGTTTTGTCACGGCCTATGGTGTGCGCTGTGACACTGATGCTACACTTGCGGTTGTCTCGGCCATCTGGGTGATTGCCGTGACATGTTTGCCACGCATGTTGTTGCCTGCGGCAATGTGTAGCTTTCTATCCTTGTGTGTGCACTTACCCTTTAAGTTGGTTTCTTCCTTTGTCTGGTGTTGGAAGGGTTAACTCCCTTCCTAGTGTTTTGTTAACACTGGGTTTATGTTTGTGTGGGTGTGGCTGCTTGGGCTATTTAGCCTCTGCTGGATGCCTGAAGCTGTGGGGTACTCCAGCCATGGTGTATGCTGGAGCTATCCTCCTGGTCTTCATATTCCATCTGTCCAGTGAGGGCCACCCTTGTGGTCATAGATGTTCTTGTGGTGTCTCACGTTATTGCAGCTATGGTGTCCTGGGTTCCTGTGTGGTTTGTGGTGTGTGTGCTGTGTCCTTTTATGTTGGTGTGGACATCATCCCTTGTGCACGGGTTCCAGTCAGTGTGTCTGTGGCAGGTAAGTGTGTTATGGGTGTCGCTTACCTGCCATCTCCATATGCTGTATGTGTTCCCCTCTCCTTGCAGCCTGGCCTTAGATAGAGACTCCTGTTCCTCCATTACTGCGATGAACAGGTCGTCTCTCCCCTGCTCCTAAGTGAGGGATTTCCAGGGAGATTCAGGATATTAGGTATCCAGGGTATGAGCCATCCCACCATCGGGGTCCGCTCATACGGTGAGAGGTCAGGGAGAGGATTAGGGATATTGTAGGAAGTGACCTGCTCCCTTATTACTCCTTTTTGGCCTGGCTGATCCCCTTTACCCTTTGACACCGCACAGTGGGGGGTTTCCCCCACTCCCCACCGTGACAGTTTAAACTGGAAGGTGTGGATGCCAGAAGCTGTGTCCTACACCTGCTTGCAAAGGTGCCTGGGAAGCCTTTAACAGCCTCCGGACCGCCTAACGCAGGATCGCGTTCCGGAGGCGGCAGCTCTGCGCACAGTCACGCATATACGCGTCATCTCGCGAGACGCAAGATTTCCTGTGAGCGCACGCGTTCACAGGATCAGAAGGTAAGCAAGTGGATCTCCAGTCTGCCAGCGGCGATCGTTCGCTGGCAGGCTGGAGATGTGATTTTTTTAACCCCTAACAGGTGTATTAGACGCTGTTTTGATAACAGCGTCTAATATACCTGCTACCTGGTCCTCTGGTGGTCGCCTTTGCTTGGATCGACCACCAGAGGACACAGGCAGCTCAGTAATAAGTAGCACCAAACACCACTACACTACACCGCCCTGTCACTTATTAACCCCTTATTAACCCCTGATCACCCTATATAGACTCCCTGATCACCCCCCTGTCATTGACCACCCCCCTGTCATTGATCACCCCCTTGTAAGGCTCCATTCAGACGTCCGTATGTTTTTTACGGATCCACGGATACATGGATCGGATCCGCAAAACACATACGGATGTCTGAATGGAGACTTACAGGGGGGTGATCAATGACAGAGGGGTGATCACCCCATATAGACTCCCTGATCACCCCCGTCATTGATCACCCCCCTGTCATTGATCACCCCCCTGTCATTGATCACCCCCCTGTAAGGCTCCATTCAGACATTTTTTTGGCCCAAGTTAGCGGAATTATTATTATTATTTTTTTTTTTTTCTTACAAAGTCTCATATTCCACTAACTTGTGTCAAAAAATAAAATCTCACATGAACTCACCATACCCCTCACGGAATCCAAATGCGCAAATTTTTTTAGACATTTATATTCCAGACTTCTTCTCACGCTTTAGGGCCCCTAAAATGCCAGGGCAGTATAAATAGCCCACATGGGACCCCATTTCGGAAAGAAGACACCCCAAGATATTCCGTGAGGGGCATATTGAATCCATGAAAGATTGAAATTTTTGTCCCAAGTTAGCGGAAAGGAAGACTTTGTGAGAAAAAAAAAAAAAAAACATTTTCCGCTAACTTGTGCCAAAAAAAAAAAAATCTATGAACTCGCCATGCCCCTCATTGAATACCTTGGGGTGTCTTCTTTCCAAAATGGGGTCACATGTGGGGTATTTATACTGCCCTGGCATTTTAGGGGCCCTAAAGCGTGAGAAGAAGTCTGGGATCCAAATGTCTAAAAGGAATTTGGACCCCTTTGCGCATCTAGGCTGCAAAAAAGTGTCACACATGTGGTATAGCCGTACTCAGGAGAAGTTGGGCAATGTGTTTTGGGGTGTCATTTTACATATACCCATGCTGGGTGAGATAAATATCTTGGTCAAATGCCAACTTTGTATAAAAAAATGGGAAAAGTTGTCTTTTGCCGAGATATTTCTCTCACCCAGCATGGGTATATGTAAAATGACACCCCAAAACACATTGCTCAACTTCTCCTGAGTACGGCGATACCACATGTGTGACACTTTTTTGCAGCCTAGGTGGGCAAAGGGGCCTACATTCCAAAGAGCACCTTTAGGATTTCACAGGTCATTTTTTTTACAAATTTTGATTTCAAAATACTTCCCACACATTAGGGCCCCTAAATTGCCAGGGCAGTATAACTACCCCACAAGTGACCCCATTTTGGAAAGAAGACACCCCAAGGTATTCCGTGAGGGGCATAGCGAGTTCCTAGAATTTTTTATTTTTTGTCAAAAGTTAGCGGAAAATGATGATTTTTTATTTTTTTTTCTTACAAAGTCTCATATTCCACTAACTTGTGACAAAAAATAAAAACTTCCATGAACTCACTATGCCCATCACGAAATACGTTGGGGTGTCTTCTTTCCAAAATGGGGTCACTTGTGGGGTAGTTATACTGCCCTGGCATTCTAGGGGCCCTAATGTGTGGGAAGTATTTTGAAATCAAAATGTGTAAAAAATGACCTGTGAAATCCTAAAGGTGCTCTTTGGAATGTGGGCCCCTTTGCCCACCTAGGCTGCAAAAAGTGTCACACATGTGGTATCGCCGTACTCAGGAAAAATTGGGAAATGTGTTTTGGGGTGTCATTTTACATATACCCTTGCTGGGTGAGATAAATATGTTGGTCAAATGCCAACTTTGTATAAAAAAAAAAATGGGAAAAGTTGTCTTTTGCCGAGATATTTCTCTCACCCAGCATGGGTTTATGTAAAATGACACCCCAAAACACATTGCTCAACTTCTCCTGAGTACGGCGATACCACATGTGTGACACTTTTTTGCAGCCTAGGTGGGCAAAGGGGCCCACATTCCAAAGAGCACCTTTAGGATTTCACAGGTCATTTTTTACACATTTTGATTTCAAACTACTTCCCACACATTAGGGCCCCTAAACTGCCAGGGCAGTATAACTACCCCACAAGTGACCCCATTTTGGAAAGAAGACACTCCAAGGTATTCTGTGAGGAGCATGGCGAATTCCTAGAATTTTTTAGTTTTTGTCACAAGTTAGTGGAATATGAGACTTTGTAAGGAAAAAAATAAAATAAAAAAATCATCATTTTCCGCTAACTTGTGACAAAAAATAAAAAGTTCTATGAACTCACTATGCCCATCAGCGAATACCTTAGGGTGTCTAATTTCCGAAATGGGGTCATTTGTGGGATGTTTGTACTGTTTGGCCATTGTAGAACCTCAGGAAACATGACAGGTGCTCAGAAAGTCAGAGCTGCTTCAAAAAGCAAAAATTCACATTTTTGTACCATAGTTTGTAAACGCTATAACTTTTACCCAAACCATTTTTTTTTACCCAAACATTTTTTTTTATCAAAGACATGTAGAACAATAAATTTTGAGAAAAATTTATATATGGATGTCGTTTTTTTTGCAAAATTTTACAACTGAAAGTGAAAAATTTCATTTTTTTGCAAAAAAATCGTTAAATTTTGATTAATAACAAAAAAAGTAAAAATGTCAGCAGCAATGCAATACCACCAAATGAAAGCTCTATTAGTGAGAAGAAAAGGAGGTAAAATTCATTTGGGTGGTAAGTTGCATGACCGAGCAATAAACAGTGAAAGTAGTGTAGGTCAGAAGTGTAAAAAGTGGCCTGGTCATTAAGGGTGTTTAAGCTATAGGGGGGCTGAGGTGGTTAAGTATGGCCGTCTGCTATGCTTTGACTTTAAGACAATATAAAAATGCCCTTGAATACTTGCTTTAGTAGCTGGGCACTGGTCACCTCGGAGGAGTGAGCTGTAGAAGTGGACTTCTCACCTCTGGGTGGAATTTTGTAGGCTTTAACCCTGGACTGTGGAGCCAACAGGGAGAGAGTAGAGAGGCAGGAGGCCTCCCTCCAGCAGCAAGCTACATCATGGCTGCACACTGATTAAACTTCAGGGAAGACCTAACTAGGCCAGATCTAAGCTATATACACACTGTAACACTGCCCCATCTAGTGGAGAAACTAGTGTAGTGCACCCTACCTAGGCCTGTGTAAAGGATCTTACACATAGAATCACATAGTGACATGGGAGAATATGACATGAGATGAAGTGCAGCATACAGGCATAATATATGACAATAAAAAACAATAAAACAAGTTTTCGTGCGCACAATCACGTAGTGGGACACTGCACATGTGAGGGGGTGAGTTGGATCTCAGCTCTTCTTACTGGACCTCCACAGCGGACAGAAATGTCGCCAAATATTTGTGTGGATTTGTAAACCCGGTAACAGCAAAGTGGATGAGATTTTACTGAATTCCCTCCACGCTGCAGATATTTTCCTCCTGGACATTGAGGGCAGGTTTATAATTATTTTCCTCATTGAATTCAATGGAAATGAAGAAATCTGTGGTCAGGTGGTAGAGCGGAGTATTTATCTGTAGATTATCTGCAGACACTGTTTTACAATCACTAAACCCGATTCCTTAAGTTCCCAGGGTGACTCTTGCCCGATGCTTTCTGTATTCTGGCCCCCATAAGTGTTTTACTTAAAAATGTTCTTTTTAAAAAAAAAATTAAGCTAAATAAAGGCTAAAGAAGAGATTCTATAAAGGTAAGCAAGGTATTAATACATCAACATCTATTCAGCTATGCTGGTGATTTCATTAGCATAACATATATGACAGATGCACTTTATTTGTTGCGTTTTCATTTTCTATAAAAAGGCCCATTAAAATCTTCAGCACCAGGCCCATGATGCTCTTAATCTGGCCCTGCCTCTCCTGACATGTCTGTTTTCGTGACTATTTGTATTCCCATAATCTAATTCCAGAGAATATTTCTAAGAATTCTGTATTGTTCTGTTACTCTTTTATTCTTGCTAGAAATGTATAAAAAAAATAGGTATTTATAAGGCTGTTACCAGGTGGAGTTTACAATTGCACAGTCTGACACTGGGAGCTGTGCAATCAGTGCTGACAGTATCAGACTGCGGGGACACGCCGCATTGACATGAAACATGGTAGCATCCAGTTTGTCATTTATTGATACGTTTCTAGGTGGAATAGCAGAGGAATGACACAACACAGGGATAAAGAAAAGATTCTCCAGATAAGTTACTTCATGGGGACATGTCAGGAGGGGTGAGGGCTCCTCTGTGATGTGCTGTGGGTGTATCTGTACTTGGCCATATAAGACACTCAGTTTATAGAACTCAGTTTCTAGTATTTATTATTGAAGTAAATCTCCAAAAAGCTGATGAGGGAGCGGCCGCCAGAGATTTAGAGGAAGGAGCGGAGTGGGATGGAGGAAGGCAGGGACCATTTCATCCCCCAGATCTCCGGCTCTGGTGTTAATTTCCCAAGACGATTAGGAACAGGCTGACAGCAAATGTGGGGGTGTTCCAGTGGTGGGACCTCCATGAATTAGACCCCTATGCTGTATCTTGTGGATAGGCCATAAATGTCTGACATGGAAAGACCCCTTTAATCTTGGGGACTGTCAAATGAATGCATTTGGAGGCGTGGTCTATATAAATGGGAGTGGTCTGTGTGTGTTGTGTCTCGCGGTGGGCGACCCCGCTACAGGATCATGTGATTGGTCTATTATAGGAGAACATGTGTGCAGATTACTGATCTCTGAAGACGTTATGAAAAATATTATGTTATATACTATTTATTATTTATTTATTTTTTACTATATTATTTATCAATTTATTTGTATTTATTTTAATCACTTTGCACATTGTCTATAAGGTCAGTCACATGACTTCCTAGCCCCGGGCCCTGCATAACACATATCATTCAGATAGAACACCCAGAGGTTGGGGCTATGCTGGGAGGAGTAATTCCTTAGAAGGTAGAACATCATTGGTTGCTGTATGTTATAAATCCAGAGGTCGAGCTCTGCTAGGAGTTGTAGTTAGAATGCACTGGTTTGTTAAAAAAATAAAAATAAATGTTTTATATTGTTTAAAGGGTTTCTGTCACCCCATTAAACCGTTTTTTTTTTTTTTTTTCCTTTACTAATATTCCCTATAGTGCGATCTCATGATACATAAGCAAATTAATCATTTTGGTTCAGTAGAATTTGCTAAAAATCGATTTTTAAAATATGCTAATTACCTTGCTACCAGCAAGTAGGGCGGCTACTTGCTGGTAGCAGCCGCATCCTCCGATGGTAATGACGCCCCCTCGGCATGCTGATTGACAGGGAAGGGAATCGTTCTCTGCTGGCGCTGTTAGAATTTGAAATCTCGCGCCTGCGCCGTACCTGTCTTCAATCGGCGCAGGCGCACTGAGAGGCGGCCGCTCGCTCGACCGCTCCATCCTCAATGCGCCTGCGTCGATGACGTCATCAAGTACACCCGGAAGAGATTTATTATTAATAATCGTTGGTGGTATAGTGTTAATAACTGTCATTTTTATAAAATTATTTATTCCCATTTCGTTGGTGGTTTTTGTGGCAGCATGCTTATTATGTACATACTTACCTGATTCGAGCATCCAGCGACGTCACCAGACTCTCCGCCTCCTTCCAGCGATGCCGGCGTCTTCTCTTCCGGGTGTACTTGATGACGTCATCGACGCAGGCGCATTGAGGATGGAGCGTCGAGCGAGCGGCCGCCTCTCAGTGCTCCTGCGCCGATTGAAGACAGGTACGGCGCAGGCGCGAGATTTCAAATTCTAACAGCGCCAGCAGAGAACGATTCCCTTCCCTGGCCCTGTCAATCAGCATGCCGAGGGGGCGTCATTACCATTGGAGGATGCGGCTGCTACCAGCAAGTAGCCGCCCTACTTGCTGGTAGCAAGGTAATTAGCATATTTTAAAAATCGATTTTTAGCAAATTCTACTGAACCAAAATGATTAATTTGCTTATGTATCATGAGATCGCACTATAGGGAATATTAGTAAAGAAAAAAAAAAACGGTTTAATGGGGTGACAGAAACCCTTAGAATGTACTGGTTTGTAAAAAAAATAAAAATAAATGTTTTATATTGTTTAAAAACTTCCATTAACTGGACTGAGCCATTGGCTGCCGATACTTGTGATGTCATCACCTTCTAGAATGGCTCTGCCCCCAAGTGACTGTGACATCACTCAGGAGTTCTATGTCGGGCATTGGAACCATCATTTCTGTGCAGTTGTATTGGTATGCTCAGGAGACTGCAGCATATTATTGATTGCTCCCCATTTTTTGGAATCTCTGCGCATATTTTGCATCCAGAGTCTTTAAAAATGGAAAATCTCAGAAATTCTACCCGAAGAGGTAAGTGATCTCCTACGTACATAACATACATGTTCTGGTACCTACCAATCACCGGCCTCAGGTGAGATTCTTGGGGGGTTATATGGACTTTTTAGTCATTTATATGATGTTTTGTTATTAGGACACAGATCGGGAAGATCAGCCCCGGAAGGTGCGGCTCGTACCCGCGGTCTTCCTGGAGGCCAGACTTCCAGAGCACGTCATGCTCGACCGGCGCCATATGGACAGCAGACAGCCATGACTGGAGAAGAGCGGGCGTCCACTCCAGGGAGACGCAGAAGAACATCTACTGCCCCCAATAACACCACTGGCTGGAGGAGGACACGGCAGTCTGTGCGCCAGTTACACCAGGCGCTGGAGGAGCTGCCCATTAACATCATGGGCACAGCCGGCTCCAGAGGAGGTTGTGTCATCTGCCTCCTGGAGTTCGAGGTGGGAGAGTCGGTCACCACTCTCCCCTGCTCCCATGATTTCCATGGAGCCTGTATAAGACCATGGCTCCTGGAGAATCCAGTCTGCCCCCTGTGTCGCTCCCCGCTGCTGACCAGATAATGGAGGACGGATATGGTATGTGGATTGTGTGCCCTGTATAGAATAAGCCCCTTACACAGATGTCACCTCATCAGCCGACTACCAAGGAGCTGGAGGGTTGTCAGGTGGAGCATTCGCAGAATGCACGGCCGGGCGCTCTATTTCACTTCCTTGTGTATTGGCCCCTGGACCAGATATTGGGGTCTTTTCCCTGACCTGGTAGCACTGGTTCTGATCCTTGATTTTGTATTTGATTTTAGTTATGATCCGATCTGTTTTGACTATGATTTTGGATGATCCCTCTGTACCGCGCACTCGGCTCTGATTGACCCCCGTTGCTGACCCTGGACCATACGACTATTCTTCTGCCTCCTGATTCTGTACCGCGCACTTGGCTCTGCTTGATCCTCGTTGATGACCCCTGGACCGTACGACTATTCTTCTGCCTCCTGATTCTGTACTGCATACTCAGCCCTACTACATCTTCATTGTTCCTCTTCGGGTTGTCTGACCATCCTCCTGATCACTGCACCTGTTCTACAATCTCAGCTCTGCTAGTCCGATACATCATGGTAGGTGAATAGACTTTCCATTCGGTGTCCCTCATTTTACTCGTACCTCTAATCCTCCTAATAAACCAGCGGGCAAGTGACGAGCACCAAGTCCTGGCCCCAACACAGAGCCTTACACCCCAAACTCAGTCATGAGAAGGGGGTGCACAGGAATTGTGCCGTCCGGGAGCAGATTTCTCTAGACATGGGAGACACAGATGGTGACAATTCTGCATCTTCCATCTTCATTTCAGCAGGTTCTGAAGTTCAGATCTGGAGGATCCTGTAAATGCAGACATTACTCCCAGGAGATGTTGTCGCGTCTATAATGTTGTCTTTTCTATTTTTCAGATTCTTTGCGGATGATTCGTGGCTTCAAGGGGAAGATCATTTCCAGTTTTGTCCAGTCCCTGCTGTGGACACAACGCGTTCAGCTCGGCCACATCCAGTGACTTCTGCGCCATCTTGCTATCTGTTCCATGTCGGCAGCTGCTCTAAAAAAGAGCAAATATAAATGTGGACTTTCTAGGCAAATACGTCACATATAATATATATATATATATCACTGGTCTGGGTGAATAATGGGTGTTGACACTTTTCGGTGCTTGACGGGGAAACATGGGCGACAATCATAAGTAAGGGCAATAAAGTCCATGGCAAGTAATAAAGAGTCCCAATAAGTATTGGCATATATCAAAGTGCAAATATAGTATTTTAGCATATAAAACGTTTAAGAGATGATCACAGAAAATGTCCTTCTGGGCATATGGCATAAAACATTATAAAACATGTCCATAGCAAAATCCCAAATCAACCTGAAAAAAGGGTTAAAGGGAAAACATGTGCAAAAACAGGCACAAACGTGATGAAGAAAGTCTTGTCCGACAGAAGATAATAGGTCCAATGAACGCAGCTTTCTCCTGGTAGGTGGTTCGGATGGGCTCCAGTGGGACCTCTTGTTCAGGCTCTGGGAGACAAGTTTCATCTAAGTCCTCCCAATTTTCTGACTTAGGCTGCAGGCTGGTCACCGCTGTAGCGTACGGACCTCTCAGGCCCTCAGCAGGGGTGAATTCCACTTGTTCCCCCTCCCGGAGGTTATGCATGTGCCCAGGTAAGTAATTACGCTTGACGGACCTTCGATTAACATATAGGTCCCGGCCTGTAGTGTGGTCTTTGATGAATCCAAAACCCCAGTCCTTATCAAAGGTGATGACCGTGCCCGACCTTTGTTCCAAGCGGGGCTGACAGTCTCTAGGGTCCTCATGGATGGCTTTGGCGACCTCCTCAAAGTAAATTTTTGTTTGAGTCTATGAGAGCAGGCCACAAGGAACTCAGCCTGAGAAAACTCTGACATGGCTGCCGGCAGGGGTAGGGCGACATCTCCGATCCCGGAGAGTAGGCAGGTGGCTCACCCATCTCTTGTCCTGTCCCGGGCTGTGGCCCCCTAAGCGCAGAAGTCTCTCTTGTTGCTCCGCTCGCTGACATGTCCGGCAAAGCAGTCACTTCCAGTATCTCCAAAGGCAGACTCCGCCTTGTCTCTAGCACGCCCACTAGGCACTCCAGTATAGGGGTGGCGGCGCGTATATTGTCCATGCAAATTAGGTTATGGCACAGCAGAAATACCATTCCCGCTTCTTAGCACAGTGGCGCCAATATTTTCACATTTTGAGGGGCTGTGACTTCGTTTTTACCGCCAAGCTGCTCTGTGATGTTGCAGCAAACAACCACAAGTACTTCAGGCGGCAATTTTAAGTGTAAAACAGTCCATTCAAATAAAGCAAGCAGCGCTATTGACTTTTGAAAAATTCACAATTTTGCAGTTTTAAAGATGCGGTTTTGTAGTAGAAGTGTAGCGCAATACATGCAGACAGTCTCTAAACAGCCTAAACAGTTTTTTTGGCCCAATAAAAGCAATCAAACAGTTGGGGCTCATTCACAATAGGCAGTCTATAATGGCGCAGGGGTTTGCAAATCCTGTTCACACAGTTCAGTAAAGGCACAAAGGAATGAATCCTGTTCGTGGTGACGCCAAGATTAATTATGCGGTATGCCAGATAGAGATGGCCTTGCGGTTCACCCGGTGGTCGTTTTACGGCGAACTTTGCGTGTTCGCGATTCGCCGAACATGCGAACATATAGAGAATTTTGCGCCCGCCATATTCTTTTACATTATGAAGAACTTTGACCCATGACACATTCATCAGGTGGTACAGGACAGCCGATTGAGACATTTCAGCACATGGACATACCCCCTACCTTATAAATAAATCTGATCTGGCCGCCATTTTACATTCAGTGTTTTGCCAGTGTAGGGAGAGGTTGCTGTGTGGAGCAGGAACAGGCTGTTAGGGACACCAAACGCTAGCTAGTAGGGCCACAAAAGTCTTTTTAAGGACTGGTATAGGTGTGCTATCGATATGTGTGATACACAGAGGGGTGCGATATACTTATAATATACTTTTATAATGAGTCAAAAACACATAGATCTACAGGGTGGGCCATTTATATGGATACCTTAATAAAATGGGAATGGTTGGTGATATTAACTTCCTGTTTGTGGCACATTAGAATATGTGAGGGGGGAAACTTTTCAAGATGGGTGGTGACCATGGTGGCCATTTTGAAGTCGGCCATTTTGAATCCAACTTTTGTTTTTTTAATAGGAAGAGGGTCATGTGACACATCAAACTTATTGGGAATTTCACAAGAAAAACAATGGTGTGCTTGGTTTTAACTTTATTCTTGCATGAGTTATTTACAAGTTTCTGACCACTTATAAAATGTGTTCAATGTGCTGCCCATTGTGTTGGATTGTCAATGCAACCCTCTTCTCCCACTCTTCACACACTGATAGCAACACCGCAGGAGAAATGCTAGCACAGGCTTCCAGTATCCGTAGTTTCAGGTGCTGCAAATCTCGTATCTTCACAGCATAGACAATTGCCTTCAGATGACCCCAAAGATAAAAGTCTAAGGGGGTAAGATCGGGAGACCTTGGGGGCCATTCAACTGGCCCACGACGACCAATTCACTTTCCAGGAAACTGTTCATCTAGGAATGCTCGGACCTGACACCCATAATGTGGCGGTGGGTGCATCATCTTGCTGGAAAAACTCAGGGAACGTGCCAGCTTCAGTGCATAAAGAGGGAAACACATCATCATGTAGCAATTTCGCATATCCAGTGACCCCCTTAGACTTTTATCTTTGGGGTCATCTGAAGGCAATTGTCTATGCTGTGAAGATACGAGATGTGCAGCACCTGAAACTACGGATACTGGAAGCCTGTGCTAGCATT
The DNA here is from genome assembly GCF_905171765.1 of Bufo bufo. Taxonomy (NCBI): domain Eukaryota; kingdom Metazoa; phylum Chordata; class Amphibia; order Anura; family Bufonidae; genus Bufo; species Bufo bufo. The sequence continues at coordinate 196,596,216 of NC_053391.1, read as the reverse complement.
TCTCCTGCGGTGTTGCTATCAGTGTGTGAAGAGTGGGAGAAGAGGGTTGCATTGACAATCCAACACAATGGGCAGCACATTGAACACATTTTGTAAGTGGTCAGAAACTTGTAAATAACTCATGCAAGACGCCACGGAGAAAGGCTGAAGCGTGGGACGCCACGGCAGAAGTCCTCCCGCGGACCTGAGTGAGTGAGCCCACAGAGGACGCAGTGAGTAACACTAAATACAAGTGGAAATATACCGAACCGCTACAAGAAAAGCGGTATCAGCACTGAGATTACAAATGTGCTGGACAATTGACTTTGTACATCTAGCATACTGAAACCCCGATACCGCTATAGATGATGGACAATCTGATCTCGGTCTAAAATAATATTTCATCCTAGACCATTCAATATCTTGTATTTCAGATGATATTATAAGACCTCAATTGCTACGCATTTAGGACTGTGTGGCTTTATATGAGACTATGAAGTGTTGAATAGATCTGTATCAGATAATCATTATTGAATATATTTGAAGTGCAATATCTATCAGCTTCTGTTTGCTTCGCAGACGACTGTGATCCAATAGCCCTACCGAATAGGAGGGACACGGATGCAGCCTGCTGCGGCTGGCAGTCAGAACTTGATACATTAGAGATACCCATCTCTCTGGCTTACACATAAGCTATATATATACGTTTTCTGTCATTTTATGAATTTTACCCTGGTGCACACAGGACACACGTTAATTGTTTAATAAATAATTTTATTTGATTCCCACGTGTATGCCGAATTGTTTGAGTGCCGGTTCTATCCAATTTTTACTATATCCATTAGAACCAAGGGGGTGTTTCTTTGAACCTGTGCACCTATCGTGACAAATCAGAGTGAGCCATCTGCTTATCACCTTTTGTATAATATACTTTCTATGTTAGAAAGTATATTATCGTGCATTTGTATTGTGCGGCAGTTGTGTGCGGTTCTGCTGCGATACTGCAGGTATATAGAGGGACAAGTGTTATTGGAACAAATCATTTCTACTGGTGTGATATACCAGTCCCCCCCAAAAAAACTGATTGAAGCGGGATGTTATATGCCAATATACTTTTTTTATAGTTCATCTGGGTACTGTATAGTGCATTTGCGCATGCGCGTACCCGAAAATTATATTGCCGATATTTCGCACTGAAAAAAATAATAACTGGAGATCGCAAATTCGAATAATACATCTGGTATGTCACTGTCCATGTTGTGGGACTATTTGTGCACTTCTAGTAATTATTTATTGGCTGCAAATATGAGCTGAAGGTTTTTCAGGTTTGCCTGCCATTAAAATGAATGGGACCCGCCGTGAACTTGCGGTTCGCGAACATTTGATCGCGTTCGCGAACCGTCCCAGATTAATAATGCCAGACCAACAGGGGAATTATACGTGAGGTCACGGTGTGAGCAATAGGTGGGCCGAGGTACCGTAAATACAGTTCTGGTTACTCACGGTTATGTCGTCCCTGGGCAGGTCTGCACAAGTGATGAGGAGAACGGCACAAGAATTCTCTGGGGCACACTCTGGTGTAAGGGACACAGGCCAGATGGTGGTTTGTGGTGCCCTTGTTGTTCTGTATTAATGTTCCTATGGCAATGTCCCTTGTAGTCAGGATGCCAGTACCTTTTGTGGTGGTACAACCATTTACTGTAGTGTTAACTGAGGAACTGAAGACTGAGACAAGGATGGTGCAATCCAACTTATTACTTTTACTGAACTTTGCTCCTGGTAACATTACATCTAAGTAATAAAGAGTCTGTTGGTACATCCAAGTATGAAATACAGTCTCATGCATACAGGGGTAAGGTAATGTAAGTCCTCAGAAGAAACAGGCTCTTAGTCCTATATATATATATTTATGGTCAGGGCTAGGAAAGACGTCGGCGTACGCAGAGACTCCCGCCCTGAGCAAGGTGGCTGAATTATGCCGGGAGCCACGTCGTGGGTACACCAAGAAAGGGGGCAAAAACAACAATTAGGAACAACTCTTTATTATAAGAATTACAAAGCCAAGGAACAAAAGGCACGAGATATCTCTACTTGAGGGTTGGGGATGTATCTGGTGAAACAAGAGGACCGCCACCGCCCCATGCACCGAATAACATGAGCTGGCACCTGATGCCAAGATGCTGCAGAGGCCACCCCTATGCGGAAAGAATGCCCCGATATTACTTTAGGATCATAACCTAGACCTTGGGCAATGGCACGGATATAGGATAGGAACTGCGAGGTATTGAGAGGTTTGCCTGCGTGTGGCAGGAGCGGGCTGTCTGGAAGTGAGTCCTGAATATGTAACAATAATTGGTGCAGCACCTGAACCGGGCACCAATTGTTGATGGTCGGGTAGAATTTGACCTCAGTGAAAGGACCCGTCTGGCTGGTTTTGGTGGAGGGTAGGAGGAGAGTATAATGACCACGGCCCCATGACAGATGTTGCTTCAAAGGATGGCTCTGACAGTTTGAGCCGGCTAGAACTTCCCCGGGCCTAAGGAACCCATAAAAAATTAGATACAAGGCCACTTTCAGAATCAGGCTAGTGGAGGGCCCAAAAGGATTACCGTCCAACGATAAGGAGAGATCCCTAAACAACTCGCTAGACACTGGTTGCCTACGGCTAACGGACCCCTTACCCTCCTTTTGAATACCCCGAAGGGTGGCCTTAATAGCCTGGACGGAGAAAAAGGACCTGCGGTGAGGATTAGTCAGCATGAAGTGGTGTTGTAGTCCGGCTAAATAAAGTTTGATGGTATTGTGCGACAGAGATAGTTGAGAGTGACAATGAGCTAAGAAGGACATGATATAGGAGGTTTCGGAATGATGACCCCTCGGATGAATCTTGGAGAATTTATCAAACGCTCTCAGGCCGGCCTGATAATGCCTCGCCGTATTGCGCGACAGAGATTTTCTGACCAGACCCTTGGCTTCGTCTATGAGAGAATCTAGACCAGAGTGAGGGTGCCGAATTGAGGCACGGGCGCACCTGACCGATCCGCGTCGGGCATTTCCTGAAAAAAAAACTGAAAATTAAAGCGGGAAAGAGCGTCCGCGGCCCTATTCTGTTCGCCTGAAATGTGGACACATTGCATATGAAAATTGTGGTGGAGGGACAACCAGATTAGTTTGCGCAACAAGGCCGTGATCTTGAAGGACTGGGCCCTGCCTTTGTTAACAATGTCCACCAAGGTCTGACTATCCGTGACGAAGGTCACAGAAGCGTTAGACCAATTGTGACCCCAAACCTGAGCTGCCGCCACGACGGGATACAGTTCCAGAAGGGGAGAAGATTTGAGAACTGCGGAGTCTGAGGCTAATTCTGGCGGCTAAGCGGCGGCCAGCCAGTGGGACCTGAAAATGGCAGCGAACCCGGAGGAACCCGCGGCATCGGAAAAAACAAGGGGAGAAGAAGAGTCCCACTGTGGAACGAACAGGGAAATGCCATTCCAGTTGGAGAGAAAACTGTTCCACATGACCAGGTCCGCGATGGCCTGGCTGTCCAGATGGACGACAGAATCCTGCTCTGGAGCAGAGGGCAGAAGACATAACAACCTGGAAAGAAAGGCCCTGCCTTGAGGCATAATTCTGGTGGCAAAGTTAAGCATCCCCAGCAAGGATTGCAACTCGACCTTGGTCAGAGAGTGGGACCGGACCGCCTGAGAGATAGCTGAGCGGATCCTAAGCAATTTCTCGCTGGGGAGGCTGGCCTCCATCTTGACTGTATCCGAAATGATGCCCAGGAAGGTGACCTTTGTGGCCGGACCCTCAGTCTTGGCGGCAGCGACAGGGACATAAAGACGGGAAAAAATGTCCAGCAGTGTGCGTGGAATGGATGGGACCTGTCTGGGCCTTTCTACAATAAGGAAGTCATCCAGGTAGTGGACGACCATGGATAAACCGCCGTGATGGATGAGGATCCAATGCAGGGCTTTGGCCAGTTGTTCAAAACGCCACGGGCTACTTTTAGACCCAAAGGTGAGCCGGTTGGCGAAGTAGAATTTATCCGCCCACTTGATGCCATAATACCTCCAAAGCTGCGGATGGATTGGAAGCTGTTTAAAAGCATCGGCTATGTAACGGAACGCCTAGCACCCCGACCGGGTTCCTCCATCGATAGATGCTCCTAGTGCTTCCAGAGGACTCCAAGCACTCCACTCGACACCGTCAGCACTGCAGACCCCTCGAACCGCCGAAGCTTGGTGGAGGTCTCGCCGTCTCCTACCCACCCTGGACCTACGACAAGGCTCCAGGCCCCAGTGGGTGAACCTCTCCTAAATCCAGAGACAGAAACCAGGAGCAAGCTCTTACAAGAGCTTATACTCAGGGGAGTATTATGATATAGCAATCCCCAAGAGTGTAGTTATCCCATGAGCCAAACATGAGCCAAGACTTCATGAAGGTATAAAACAGGCACTCTCTTTATTTTAACATACAAGCATTTTATACACATCTTCCAAAAAAGTTACCACCCCAGGGTTTTGTAAAAACAGCCAATAACCACGTACAATACACTCAGACACTCCCACACAAAATCCTCCCCTCTGTCCGTGATAGAATTACCTCACACTGGGTTGATGCAATCATCACAGGCAAGCAAATACACAATATCCTCTGTCCTGGAGACAACCAAGAAGTAATTCAATTATCTCTCAGGACAAAGGACATCGCCAATACACACAGAGAGACAATGGAACAGACCTCCCTACTCAACGTATACAATGTCCCACCCTTTTCAATACACATAGACATTTAACATCCCAAAATGGCACGAATTAGACCAGGGTTCAAGTTAGTCCAAGTCATTTGTGAACAAATGAGGCCTGGCTGATGAGAGGGCCCATAATCCTGGGGCAAGAGGCTAGTAAACAGTCCTCTCCAAAACCCAGTGGCGAGGTTGGTTTCGCCACAGGCTATATCTACCTTGGCCAACCAAGCCCCGGCCCCTGCTTGCAGAATGTACTGAATGGCCTCATCGACTGAAGAATATTGCATAGAATATTCCTCAGAGGGAATGAGTGGAGTTGAGACTGGGGATGGACGACATATGAGGCGCAGAGAGATCATAGATGAGACGCTTTTTATTAGAAGATTGCTTTGTAACAAGGCCAATGGGACTGATGCGCCATGATTGGAATGGAATCTCTGAAAAAGGACCAATAATGAACCCTTTGTCGACCTCCGATTGGATGAGGGAAGTTACTGCTTCAGGATCGCTGGCAGCGGATAACAGATTGGGGCCTACCCAGCAGCCCTGGGGAAGTGTAATAAGGCCAGTGTGGAAACCCTCTCTGAACCCATCCAACAAGAAGGTGACAAAAGGACGATCGGGGTGGTCCCGCAGAAGAACAGCCAGTAATTCCAAATTGATGTTGGCTAATCAGGAATCCTTGGCTGTCTTCCTGGGACAGGAGGGACGGGGATGAGCCCGAAAACAAAAGAGAACAAATGTGGAGCGCACGGCAGGAATTAAAGGCACAGCCCTTAGCATTAAAATTATTGCATACCTGGCTGCTACCGAGGTACACAATTGGTCTGCCCAGCTTATCTAAGGAAGATGAAGACCTGGAGGACCCGGAAGGACCTGGCGAGGGAGCTGACTGCGGGGCTTGCACCGGATTAGGGCACCACTCAGTGGAATGAAAAATGGACTGGCAGATGGCACAAAGAGGGGCCTTGAGACCCGCAAAAGTGTCGGCAAAACAACTCCATGTCCAAGTCTGCCCAGTTTGACACGAACTGAAACTGGTTCAGAGCAGCAGCGGCTTTGGCAGAAAAAGAACGATGGTAGTCGTAAAAAGCCGAGCCGCCGTATTTGTGCCCCAAGTCCGTAATCCGGTACAAATAAGTATCCAACTCTTCCCTGCGAGCTGGCTGAGCGGAGCACACCACGTCCCTGTAGAGGCTGAAGGCCAGAATGAACTCGGAAATAGATAACTTCCTATTTAGCCGAGCATCCTTAGCCTTCAACACTACAGAAACCTCTCCGCAGTTGATGACCCAATTCTCAGAAATATCCTGGGAGGCAATAGGTATGGACGCCAAATTCACGTCCTTGCCTGCCAGGATATCCTTTTTGATATGCTCCGGAACAAAATGAGAAGGGGCGATTTGAGGAGTGGCAGAAGGCCTACCTGCAACGTCCTGAGGAATGGCAGGGGTGGCTGCCGAACCTGGATATTGCGGCCTGGTTTCAAAGACTGCTACCCTAGCCTGAATGTCCGTGACCGAGCCAGCAAGACCACTGATGGAAGACTGGATCTGGGCTAGAGCCAGCTGTATGGACTCGAAGTTGGATTGTTCCGCCATCGGACCCGGGGCCGTCATCAGCAGGCGATATAATTCAGCCTTGCGGGCAGACGCGGGATGCCGGATCCCCCTGCGATTAAGCTCGGCAATCAATTTCGGCACCGTCCAATTTCTCAAGGATGTGCCGCTGTTGTGCCCTGAGACGGAGGTTCCTGGCATGGAGATGTTGTCATCCATATCGGAGATGTGGGACATACTTGACCTGAGAAAAAAGATGAATTATGGCCACCTAGAAAAATGGAAGAAGAAGCACAGACGGATGCGGAGAGAGCGGATGGGAGAATGTGAGAGACCGGAGGCGTGTAAAATGTTCATCGGATGAAAAAGACCTACCTGACAGGACACGAACGGATTTGGAAACCCGGCTCCAAAACCCCAATTGTTTATGTTGGAACTAATGAAAGAAAATGACCCTGAGTATAAACCGACGTTTGACCCAGCCCCAGTAACCATCTTTAACCGACTTACCAGGGAACGCCTCAGAATTGCCTGGACGAAACGTAGGAAAAGCGCAAAAAAGTAATAGCCAATCTAAAGGAAGGAAAAACAACGTCAGAATTAAAGATGATAGACGAGCACCCTGAGTGATCCAGGAGAACACAGACACCCTGGGCGATCCAGGCACATTGAGACCCTGGGCGATCCAGGAGACACAGACACCCTGGGCGATCCAGGCACATTGAGACCCTGGGCGATCCAGGAGACACAGACACCCTGGGCGATCCAGGCACCATGAGACCCTGGGCGATCCAGGAGACACAGACACCCATGGCGATCCAGGCACATTGAGACCCTGGGCGATCCAGGAGACACAGACACCCTGAGCGATCCAGGCACATTGAGACCCTGGGCGATCCAGGAGACACAGACACCCTGGGCGATCCAGGCACCATGAGACCCTGGGCGATCCAGAAGACACTAACACCCTGAAGGATCCAGGAGACACGGAGACCCTGGGTGGTCCAGGAGAACGGACAACCTGGGCGACCCAGGGACACCGACACCCCGAACGAACCAGGAGATACCGACAGCCTGAGCGATCCAGGGAATGTTAACCACATGAAAGTACCAAAACCGCAAGTTCTGGTAAAATGATGATAAAGCGGAGGAACAGACTGGACGACATGAGTATTGTCGCTCCGCGTTACCATCACATACATAGAGCCAGATCAACAGCTGCAGTAGCTCGCAGGACATCTGCTGAGCGCTGGATGTGAGGGACGTGTGTGGGCAGGTGAACCTGAAGTAAGTGCATAACTGCCCCTTAGCAAGCTGGCAGAGTGCAAACGGAACCGAGCCCCCTTGAATGGCCCGGGACCCCCACCTTGCATCAAGCCAAACGGCAAATGCTGGTGTGGCTCAGTTTATGACCCTACCAGCCTGCTAAAGAACCAGGACCTAACCAGCCCACTCATGACACCGCCGCACCGAATGTTAGATGCATAATACCACACTGTGACGCCGCTCCCCGGCCCCGTCGCCTGTACTAGCGTGAGTGATTCATGCTGGGGGAGAGCGGCGTCTACACGTTGCACCACCGGGTGCTGGAATCCAGGGTAGGCGTGAGCCTAAGCCGGAGCAGAGCTAGCTGAGCCCCGATTACCTGGGAGCCTGACAGGAAGCGGGACCTCGGACGGAAGATGAGGGAGAGCGAATCCGCAAGTGATGCGTGATGCTCGGGCGCCTGGCTGGACGGTAACGAGGAGCATAAGTAGCCAGACGCCCCACCCACAAATGCAGGCTGGTAACAGCCTTACCTATATATATATATATATATATATACACAGTACAGACCAAAAGTTTGGACACACCTTCTCATTCAAAGAGTTTTCTTTATTTTCATGACTATGAAAATTGTAGATTCACACTGAAGGCATCAAAACTATGAATTAACACATGTGGAAATATATACATAACAAACAAGTGTGAAACAACTGAAAATATGTCATATTCTAGGTTCTTCAAAGTAGCCACCTTTTGCTTTGATTACTGCTTTGCACACTCTTGGCATTCTCTTGATGAGCTTCAAGAGGTAACATAGTAACATAGTACATAAGGCCGAAAAAAGACATTTGTCCATCCAGTTCGGCCTGTCATCCTACAAGTTGATCCAGAGGAAGGCAAAAAAACCCTGTGAGGTAGAAGCCAATTTTCCTCACTTTAGGGGAATAAAAAATTCCTTCCCGACTCCAATCAGGCAATCAGAATAACTCCCTGGATCAACGACCCCTCTCTAGTAGCTATAGCCTGTAATATTATTACACTCCAGAAATACATCCAGGCCCCTCTTGAATTCCTTTATTGTACTCACCATCACCACCTCCTCAGGCAGAGAGTTCCATAGTCTCACTGCTCTTACCGTAAAGAACCCTTTTCTATGTTTGTGTACAAACCTTCTTTCCTCCAAACGCAGAGGATGTCCCCTCGTCACAGTCACAGTCCTGGGGATAAATAGATGATGGGATAGATCTCTGTACTGCCCCCTGATATATTTATACATAGTAATTAGATCTCCCCTCAGTCGTCTTTTTTCTAACGTGAATAACCCTAATTTTGATAATCTTTCAGGGTACTGTAGTTGCCCCATTCCAGTTATTACTTTAGTTGCCCTCCTCTGGACCCTCTCCAGCTCTGCTATGTCTGCCTTGTTTACAGGAGCCCAGAACTGTACACAGTACTCCATGTGTGGTCTGACCAGTGATTTGTAAAGTAGTAGGAATATGTTCTCATCACGGGCATCTATGCCCCTTTTGATGCAACCCATTATCTTATTGGCCTTGGCAGCCGCTGCCTGACACTGTTTTTTGCAGCTTAGTTTGCTGTTTAGTCCCCTGAAATGGTTTTCACTTCACAGGTGTGCCCTGTCAGGTTTAATAAGTGGGATTTCTTGCCTTATAAATGGGGTTGGGACCATCAGTTGCGTTGAGGAGAAGTCAGGTGGATACACAGCTGATAGTCCTACTGAATAGACTGTTAGAATTTGTATTAAGGCAAGAAAAAAGCAGCTAAGTAAAGAAAAATGAGTGGCCATCATTACTTTAAGAAATGAAGGTCAGTCAGTCAGCCGAGAAATTGGGAAAACTTTGAAAGTAAGGGCTATTTGACCATGAAGAAGAGTGATGGGGTGCTGAGCCAGATGACCTGGCCTCCACAGTCACCGGACCTGAACCCAATCAAGATGGTTTGGGGTGAGCTGGACCGCAGAGTGAAGGCAAAAGGGCCAACAAGTGCTAAGCATCTCTGGGAACTCCTTCAAGACTGTTGGAAGACCATTTCAGGGGACTACCTCTTGAAGCTCATCAAGAGAATGCCAAGAGTGTGCAAAGCAGTAATCAAAGCAAAAGGTGGCTACTTTGAAGAACATAGAATATGACGAATTTTCAGTTGTTTCACACTTGTTTGTTATGTTTGTAATTCCACATGTGTTAATTCATAGTTTTGATGCCTTCATAGTCATGAAAATAAAGAAAACTCTTTGAATGAGAAGGTGTGTCCAAACTTTTGGTCTGTACTGTATATATATATATATATATATATATATATAAAAGCTACTGCTTCATAGGCTTTGAAGTAATAAAAGTCTTTGGCTGGTAATAACTCTCGTCTGATTCTAACCTGACTTGAAGGTGGTTTTCTGAATCTTTGAACTTCTATTTTCCAGTGTTTTTATGACAGATGGCCTATCTGTCCTCAGGGTTTTGTCACGGCCTATGGTGTGCGCTGTGACACTGTTGCTACACTTGCGGTTGCCCGTGGCAATGTGTTGCTGTGTGAGCATGCGCTGGCAGTGTCTCGGCCATCTGGGTGATTGCCGTGACATGTCTGCCACGCATGTTGTTGCCTGCGGCAATGTGTAGCTTTCTATGCATGTGTGTGCACTTCCCCTTTAAGTGGCTTCCTTCCTTTGTCTGGTGTTGGAAGGGTTAACTCCCTTCCTAGTGTTTTGTTAACACTGGGTTTATGTTTGTGTGGGTGTGGCTGCTTGGGCTATTTAGCCTCTGCTGGATGCCTGAAGCTGTGGGGTACTCCAGCCATGGTGTATGCTGGAGCTATCCTCCTGGTCTTCATATTCCATCTGTCCAGTGAGGGCCACCCTTGTGGTCATAGATGTTCTTGTGGTGTCTCACGTTATTGCAGCTATGGTGTCCTGGGTTCCTGTGTGGTGTGTGCTGTGTCCTTTTATGTTGGTGTGGACATCATCACTTGTGCACGGGTTCCAGTCAGTGTGTCTGTGGCAGGTAAGTGTGTTATGGGTGTCGCTTACCTGCCATCTCCATATGCTGTATGTGTTCCCCTCTCCTTGCAGCCTGGCCTTAGATAGAGACTCCTGTTCCTCCATTACTGCGATGAACAGGTCATCTCTCCCCTGCTCCTAAGGGAGAGATTTCCAGGGAGACTCAGGATATTAGGTATCCAGGGTATGAGCCGTCCCACCATCGGGGTCCGCTCATACGGTGAGAGGTCAGGGAAAGGATTAGGGATGTTGTAGGAAGTGACCTGCTCCCTTATTACTCCTTTTTGGCCTGGCTGATCCCCTTTACCCTTTGACACCGCACGGTGGGGGGTTTCCCCCACTCCCCACCGTGACAGGTTTAAACTGGAAGGTGTGGATGCCAGAAGCTGTGTCTTACACCTGCTTGCAAAGGTGCCTGGGAAGCCTTTAACCGCCTCCGGACCACCTAACGCAGGATCGTGTTCCGGAGGCGGCAGCTCTGCGCACAGTCACGCATATACGCGTCATCTCGCGAGACGCGAGATTTCCTGTGAACGTGCGCACACAAGTGCGCGCGTTCACAGGATCGGAAGGTAAGCGAGTGGATCTCCAGCCTGCCAGCGGCGATCGTTTGCTGGCAGGCTGGAGATGCAATTTTTTTTAACCCCTAACAGGTATATTAGACGCTGTTTTGATAACAGCGTCTAATATACCTGCTACCTGGTCCTCTGGTGGTCCCCTTTGCTTGGATCGACCACCAGAGGACACAGGCAGCTCAGTAATAAGTAGCACCAAACACCACTACACTACACCCCCCCCCCTGTCACTTATTAACCCCTTATAAACCCCTGATCACCCCATATAGACTCCCTGATCACCCCCCTGCCATTCAGACGTCCGTATGTTTTTTACGGATCCACGGATACATGGATCGGATCCGCAAAACACATACGGACGTCTGAATGGAGCCTTACAGGGGGGGTGATCAATGACAGGGGGGTGATCACCCCATATAGACTCCCTGATCACCCCCCTGTCATTGATCACCTCCCTGTCATTGATCACCCCCCTGTAAGGCTCCATTCAGACGTCCGTATGTTTTTTACGGATCCACGGATACATGGATCGGATCTGCAAAACACATACGGACGTATGAATGGAGCTTTACAGGGGGGTGATCAATGACAGGGGGGTGATCACCCCATATAGACTCCCTGATCACCCCCCTGTCATTGATCACCCCCCTGTCATTGATCACCCCCCTGTAAGGCTCCATTCAGACATTTTTTTGGCCCAAGTTAGCGGAAATAGTTTTTTTTTTTTTTCTTACAAAGTCTTATATTCCACTAACTTGTCTCAAAAAATAAAATCTCACATGAACTCACCATACCCCTCACGGAATCCAAATGCGTAAAAATTTTTAGACATTTATATTCCAGACTTCTTCTCACGCTTTAGGGCCCCTAAAATGCCAGGGCAGTATAAATACCCCACATGTGACCCCATTTCGGAAAGAAGACACCCCAAGATATTCCGTGAGGGGCATATTGAATCCATGAAAGATTGAAATTTTTGTCCCAAGTTAGCGGAAAGGGAGACTTTGTGAGAAAAAAAAAAAAATAATCAATTTCCGCTAACTTGTGCCAAAAAAAAAAAAATATTTCTATGAACTTGCCATACCCCTCATTGAATACCTTGGGGTGTCTTCTTTCCAAAATGGGGTCACATGTGGGGTATTTATACTGCCCTGGCATTTTAGGGGCCCTAAAGCGTGAGAAGAAGTCTGGGATCCAAATGTCTAAAAATGCCCTCCTAAAAGGAATTTGGGCCCCTTTGCGCATCTAGGCTGCAAAAAAGTGTCACACATGTGGTATCGCCGTACTCAGGAGAAGTTGGGAAATGTGTTTTGGGGTGTCATTTTACATATACCCATGCTGGGTGAGATAAATATTTTGGTCAAATGCCAACTTTGTATAAAAAGAAAATGGGAAAGGTTGTCTTTTGCCGAGATATTTCTCTCACCCAGCATGGGTAAATGTAAAATGACACCCCAAAACACATTGCACAACTTCTCCTGAGTACGGTGATACCACATGTGTGACACTTTTTTGCAGCCTAGGTGTGCAAAGGGGCCCACATTCCAAAGAGCACCTTTAGGATTTCACAAATCATTTTTTACACATTTTGATTTCAAAATACTTCCCACACATTAGGGCCCCTAAATTGCCAGGGCAGTATAACTACCCCACAAGTGACCCCATTTTGGAAAGAAGACACCCCAAGGTATTCCGGGAGGGGCATGGCGAGTTCCTAGAATTTATTTATTTTTTGTCACAAGTTAGCGGAAAATGATGATTTTTTTTTTTTTTCTTACAAAGTCTCATATTCCACTAACTTATGACAAAAAATAAAAACTTCCATGAACTCACTGTGCCCATCACGAAATACCTTGGGGTGTCTTCTTTCCAAAATGGGGTCACTTGTGGGGTAGTTATACTGCCCTGGCATTCTAGGGGCCCCAATGTGTGGGAAGTATTTTGAAATCAAAATGTGTAAAAAATGACCTGTGAAATCCTAAAGGTGCTCTTTGGAATGTGGGCCCCTTTGCCCACCTAGGCTGCAAAAAAAGTGTCACACATGTGGTATCGCCTTACTCAGCAGAAGTTGGGCAATGTGTTTTGGGGTGTCATTTTACATATACCCATGCTGGGTGAGATAAATATCTTGGTCAAATGCCAACTTTGTATAAAAAAAATGGGAAAAGTTGTCTTTTGCCGAGATATTTCTCTCACCCAGCATAGGTATATGTAAAATGACACCCGAAAACACATTGCCCAACTTCTCCTGAGTACGGCGATACCACATGTGTGACACTTTTTTGCAGCCTAGGTGGGCAAAGGGGCCCATATTCCAAAGAGCACCTTTAGGATTTCACAGGTCATTTTTTACACATTTTGATATCAAAATACTTCCCACACATTAGGGCCCCTAAATTGCCACAGCAGTATAACTACCCCACAAGTGACCCCATTTTGGAAAGAAGACACCCCAAGGTATTCTGTGAGGGGCATGGCGAGTTCCTCGAATTTTTTATTTTTTGTCACAAGTTAGTGGAATATGAGACTTTGTAAGGAAAAAAAAAAAAAAATCATCATTTTCCGCTAACTTGTGACAAAAAATAAAAAGTTCTATGAACTCACTATGCCCATCAGCGAATACCTTAGGGTGTCTACTTTCCGAAATGGGGTCATTTGTGGGGTGTTTGTACTGTCTGGGCATTGTACAACCTCAGGAAACATGACAGGGGCTCAGAAAGTCAGAGCTGCTTCAAAAAGCAAAAATTTACATTTTTGTACCATAGTTTGTAAACGCTATAACTTTTACCCAAACCATTTTTTTTTTTTACCCAAACATTTTTTTTTATCAAAGACATGTAGAACAATAAATTTAGAGAAAAAAATTATATATGGATGTCGTTTTTTTTGCAAAATTTTACAACTGAAAGTGAAAAATGTCATTTTTTTGCAAAAAAACCCGTTAAATTTCGATTAATAACAAAAAAAGTAAAAATGTCAGCAGCAATAAAATACCACCAAATGAAATCTCTATTAGTGAGAAGAAAAGGAGGTAAAATTTATTTGGGTGGTAAGTTGCATGACCGAGCAATAAACGGTGAAAGTAGTGTAGGTCAGAAGTGTAAAAAGTGGCCTGGTCATTAAGGGTGTTTAAGCTATAGGGGGGCTGAGGTGGTTACGTATGGCCGTCTGCTATGCTTTGACTTTAAGACAATATAAAAATCCCCTTGAATACTTGCTTTAGTAGCCGGACACTGGTCACCCCGGAGGAGTGAGCTGTAGAAGTGGAATTCTCACCTCTGGGTGGAATCTTGTAGGCTTTAACCCTGGACTGTGGAGCCAACAGGGAGAGAGTAGAGAGGCAGGGGGCCTCCCTCCAGCAGCAAGCTACATCATGGCTGCACACTGACTAAACTTCAGGGAAGACCTAACTAGGCGAGAGCTAAGCTATATATACACTGTAACACTGCCCCATCTAGTGGAGAAACTCGTGTAGTGCACCCTAACTAGGCCTGTGTAAAGGATCTTACACATAGAATCACATAGTGACATGGGAGAATATGACATGAGATGAAGTGCAGCATACAGGCATAATATATGACAATAAAAAAACAATAAAACAAGTTTTCGGTGCCCACAATCACGTCGTGGGACACTGCACATGTGAGGGGGTGAGTTGGATCTCAGCTCTTCTTACTGGACCTCCACAGCGGACAGAGATGTCGCCAAATATTTGTGTGGATTTGTAAACCCGGTAACAGCAAAGTGGATGAGATTTTACTGAATTCCCTCCACGCTGCAGATATTTTCCTCCTGGACATTGAGGTCAGGTTTATAATTATTTTCCTCATTGAATTCAATGGAATTGAAGAAATCTGTGGTCAGGTGGTAGAGCGGAGTATTTATCTGTAGATTACCTGCAGACACTGTTTTGCAATCACTAAACCCGATTCCTTAAGCTCCCAGGGTGACTCTTGCCCGATGCTTTCTGTATTCTGGCCCCCATAAGTGTTTTACTTAAAAATGTTCATTTTTTTTATTTTTTAAGCTAAATAAAGGCTAAAGAAGAGATTCTATAAAAGGTAAGCAAGGTATTAATACATCAACATCTATTCAGCTATGCTGGTGATTTCATTAGCATAACATATATGACAGATGCACTTTATTTGTTGCGTTTTCATTTTCTATAAAAAGGCCCATTAAAATCTTCAGCACCAGGCCCACGATGCTCTTATCCGGCCCTGCCTCTCCTGACATGTCTGTTTTCGTGACTATTTGTATTCCCATAATCTAATTCCAGAGAATATTTCTAAGAATTCTGTATTGTTCTGTTACTCTTTTATTCCTGCTAGAAATGTATAAAAAAAATAGGCATTTATAAGGCTGTTACCAGGTGGAGTTTACAATTGCACAGTCTGACACTGGGAGCTGTGCAATCAGTGCTGACAGTATCAGACTGTGGGGACACGCCGCATTGGCATGAAACATGGTAGCATCCAGTTTGTCATTTATTGATATGTTTCTAGGTGGAATAACAGAGGAATGACACAACACAGGGATAAAGAAAAGATTCTCCAGATAAGTTACTTCATGGGGACATGTCAGGAGGGGTGAGGGCTCCTCTGTGATGTGCTGTGGGTGTATCTGTACTTGGCCATATAAGACACTCAGTTTATAGAACTCAGTTTCTAGTATTTATTATTGAAGTAAATCTCCAAAAAGCTGATGAGGGAGCGGCCGCCAGAGATTTAGAGGAAGGAGCGGAGTGGGATGGAGGAAGGCAGGGACCATTTCATCCCCCAGATCTCCGGCTCTGGTGTTAATTTCCCAAGACGATTAGGAACAGGCTGACAGCAAATGTGGGGGTGTTCCAGTGGTGGGACCTCCATGAATTAGACCCCTATGCTGTATCTTGTGGATAGGCCATAAATGTCTGACATGGAAAGACCCCTTTAATCTTGGGGACTGTCAAATGAATGCATTTGGAGGCGTGGTCTATATAAATGGGAGTGGTCTGTGTGAGTTGTGTCTCGCGGTGGGCGACCCCGCTACAGGATCATGTGATTGGTCTATTATAGGAGAACATGTGTGCAGATTACTGATCTCTGAAGACGTTATGAAAAATATTATGTTATATACTATTTATTATTTTTTTTTATTTTTTTTACTATATTATTTATCTATTTATTATTATTTATTTTAATCACTTTGCACATTGTCTATAAGGTCAGTCACATGACTTCCTAGCCCTGGGCCCTGCATAACACATATTATTCAGATAGAACACCCAGAGGTTGGGGCTATGCTGGGAGGTGTAATTCCTTAGAAGGTAGAACATCATTGGTTGCTGTATGTTATAAATCCAGAGGTACGAGCTCTGCTAGAAGTTGTAGTTAGAATGTACTGGTTTGTAAAAAAAATAAAAATAAAAGTTTTATATTGTTTAAAAACTTCCATTAACTGGACTGAGCCATTGGCTGCCGATACTTGTGATGTCATCACCTTCTAGAATGGCTCCGCCCCCAAGTGACTGTGACATCACTCAGGAGTTCTATGTCTGGCATTGGAACCATCATTTCTGTGCAGTTGTATTGGTATGCTCAGGAGACTGCAGCATATTATTGATTGCTCCCCATTTTTGGGAATCTCATTGAACATATTTTGCATCCAGAGTCTTTAAAAATGGAAAATCTCAGAAATTCTACCCGAAGAGGTAAGTGATCTCCTACGTACATAACATACATGTTCTGGTACCTACCAATCCCCGGCCTCAGGTGAGATTCTTGGGGAGGTATTTGGACTTTTTAGTCATTTATATGATGTTTTGTTATTAGGACACAGTTCGGGAAGATCAGCCCTGGAAGGTGCCGCTCGTACCCGCGGTCTTCCTGGAGGCCAGACTTCCAGAGCACGTCAGGCTCGACCGGCGCCATATGGACAGCGGACAGCCATGACTGGAGAAGAGCGGGCGTCCACTCCAGGGAGACGCAGAAGAACATCTACTGCCCCCAATAACACCACTGGCTGGAGGAGGACACGGCAGGCAGTGCGCCAGTTACACCAGGCGCTGGAGGAGCTGCCTATTAACATCATGGGCACAGCCGGCTCCAGAGGAGGTTGTGTCATCTGCCTCCTGGAGTTCGAGGTGGGAGAGTCGGTCACCACTCTCCCCTGCTCCCATGATTTCCATGGAGCCTGTATAAGACCTTGGCTCCTGGAGAATCCAGTCTGCCCCCTGTGTCGCTCCCCGCTGCTGACCAGATAATGGAGGACGGATATGGTATGTGGATTGTGTGCCCTGTATAGAATAAGCCCCTTACACAGATGTCACCTCATCAGCCGTCTACCAAGGAGCTGGAGGGGTGTCAGGTGGAGCATTCGCAGAATGCACGGCCGGGCGCTCTATTTCGCTTCCTTGTGTATTGGCCCCTGGACCAGTTATTGGGGTCTTTTCCCTGATCTGGTAGCGCTGGTTCTGATCCTTGATTTTGTATTTGATTTTAGTTATGATCCGATCTGTTTTGACTTTGATTTTGGATGATCCCTCTGTACCGCGCACTCGGCTCCGATTGACCCCCCGTTGCTGACCCTGGACCGTACGACTATTCTTCTGCCTCCTGATTCTGTACCACGCACTCGGCTCTGCTTGATCCTCATTGATGAACACTGGACCGTACGACTACTCTTCTGCCTCCTGATTCTGTACTGCATACTCAGCCCTACTACATCTTCATTGTTCCTCTTCGGGTTGTCTGACCATCCTCCTGATCATTGCACCTGTTCTACGATCTCAGCCTGCTAGTCCTATACATCATAGTAGGTGAATAGACTTTCCATTCGGTGTCCCTCATTGTACTCGTACCTCTAATCCTCCTAATGAACCAGCGGGCAAGTGACAAGAACCAAGTCCTGGCCCCAACACAGAGCCTTACACCCCAAACTCAGTCATGAGAAGGGGGTGCAGGGGAATTGTGCCGTCCTGGAGGAGATTTCTCTAGACATGGGAGACGCAGATGGTGACAATTCTGAATCTTCCATCTTCATTTCAGCAGGTTCTGAAGTTCAGATCTGGAGGATCCTGTAAATGCAGACGTTACTCCCAGGAGATTATGCCACGTTTATAATGTTGTCTTTTCTATTTGTCAGATTCTTTGGGGATGATTCGTGGCTTCAAGGGGAAGATCATCTCCAGTTTTCACCAGTCCCTGCTGTGGACACAACGCGTTCAGCTCGGCCACATCCAGTGACTTCTGCGCCATCTTGCTATTTGCTCCATGTCGGCAGCTGCTCCAAAAAAGAGCAAATATAAATGTGGACTTTGTAATGTACTATAAAGACATTCTAGGCAAATACGTCACATATAATATATTTATATTTATATATCACTGGTCTGAGTGAATAATGGGTGTTGACACTTTTCGGTGCTTGACGGGGAAACATGGGCGACAATCATAAGTAAGGGCAATAAAGTCCATGGCAAGTAATAAAGAGTCCCAATAAGTATTGGCATATATCAAAGTGCAAATATAGTATTTTAGCATATAAAACGTTTGAGAGATAATCACAGAAAATGTCCTTCTGGGCATATGGCTTAAAACATTATAAAACATCCCAAATCAACCTGAAAAAAGGGTTAAAGGGAAAACATGTGCAAAAACAGGCACAAACGTGATGAAGAAAGTCTTGTCCGACAGAAGATAATAGGTCCAATGTACGCAGCTTTCTCCTGGTAGGTGGTTCGGATGGGCTCCAGTGGGACCTCTTGTTCAGTCTCTGGGAGACAAGTTTCATCTGAGTCCTCCCAATTTTCTGACTTAGGCTGCAGCCTGGTCACCGCTGTAGCGTACGGACCTCTCAGGCCCTCAGCAGGGGTGAATTCCACTTGTTCCCCCTCCCAGAGTTTATGCATGTACCCCGGTAAGTAATTCCGCTTGACGGACCTTCGATTAACATATAGGTCCCGGCCTGTAGTGTGATCTTTGATGAATCCAAAACCCCGGTCCTTATCAAAGGTGACGACCGTGCCCGACCTCCGTTCCAAGCGGGGCTGACAGTCTCTAGGGTCCTCATGGATGGCTTTAGCGACCTCCTCAAAGTAAATTTTTGTTTCAGTCGTCTTGAGCACCGCAGCGGCGCCTATCTCTTCCATGAGAGCAGGCCACAAGGAACTCAGCCTGAGAAAACTCTCACATGGCTGCCGGCAGGGGTAGGGCGACATCTCCGATCCCGGAGAGTAGGCAGGTGGCTCACCCATCTCTTGTCCTGTCCCGGGCTGTGGCCCCCTAAGCGCAGAAGTCTCTCTTGTTGCTACGCTCGCTGACATGTCCGGCAAAGCAGTCACTTCCAGTATCTCCGAAGGCAGACTCCGCCTTGTCTCTAGCACGCCCACTAGGTACTCCAGTATAGGGGTGGCGGCGCGTATATTGTCCATGCAAATTAGGTTATGGCACAGCAGAAATACCATTCCCGCTTCTCAGCACAGTGGCGCCAATATTTTCACGCTTTGAGGGGGCTGTGACTTAGTTTTTACCGCTAAGCTTCTCTGTGATGGCGCAGCAAACAACCACAAGTACTTCAGGCGGCAATTTTAAGTGTAAAACAGTCCATTCAAATAAAGCAAGCAGCGCTATTGACTTTTGAAAAATCCACAATTTTGCAGTTTTAAAGATGCGGTTTTGTAGTAGAAGTGTAGCGCAATACATGCAGACAGTCTCTAAACAGCCTAAACAGTTTTTTTTGGGCCCAATAAAAGCAATCCAACAGTTGGGGCTCATTCACAATAGGCAGTCTGTAATGGCGCAGGGGTTTGCAAATCCTGTTCACACAGTTCAGTAAAGGCACAAAGGAATGAATCCTGTTCGCGGTGACGCCAAGATTAATTATGCGGTATGTCAAATAGAGATGGCCTTGCGGTTCGCCCGGTGGTCGTTTTGCGGCGAACTTTGCATGTTCGCAATTCGTCGAACATGCGAACATATGGAGAAATTTGCGACCGCCATATTCTTTTACATTATGAAGAACTTTGACCCATGACACATCCATCAGGTGGTACAGGACAGCCAATTGAGACGTTTCAGCACATGGACATACCCCTTACCTTATAAATAAATCTGATCTGGCTGCCATTTTACATTCAGTGTTTTGCCAGTGTAGGGAGAGGTTGCTGTGTGGAGCAGGGACAGGCTGTTAGGGACACCAAACGCTAGCTAATAGGGCCACAAAAGTCTTTTTAAGTACTAGTATAGGTGTGCTATCAATAGGTGTGATACACAGAGGGGTGCGATATACTTATAATATACTTTAATAATGAGTCAAATACACATAGATCTATATAGTGATCACCTGGAAGTCAGGGGCTAGGGGCTTACTAGGGCTTACTCCTTTTTTATATAGGGTAAGGTTCCAGACAGGGTCGCTCTTATTAGGGCGGGTGGTCTCTGGTTAGGCTATCAGGGCCAGAATACCACCCCCCTGTAGGGCAATATCAGGGACAGTTCTTTGCCCACCCTGTCCTTCAATACCACATCATTATCTAACCCAGGGATGGATGTTTTTTGCTTTCCCTCCGGGATTCATGGATGTGCACTGGAACCCCCCGGATTGTGGTAGGACATATGGTTTCTGATTTGATGCAGCCGAGCACTTGTTATTGCCTACCACATCTATGCTTTTTGCATAACTTTAATAATTTAATTTTTTTTCATTTTGAGGGATATCTTTTCCATTCACACGTCCGCAAAATGGGTCCGCATCCGTTCCGCAATTTTGTGGAACGGGTGCAGACCCATTCATTTTCAATGGAGCCGGAATGTGATGTCCGCATACGCATTTGAGGATCCGCATCCGTGCTTCCGTTTCCGCAAAAAAATAGAACATGTCCTATTCTTGTCTGCAATTGCAGACAAGATTAGGCATTTTCTATTATAGTGCCGGCGATGTGCGGTCCCCAAATTGTGGAATGCACATTGCCGATGTCTGTGTTTTGCAGATCCGCAAAACACTTACATTATTAAAGGTTATGTTTTATCTTCATGTATATTCTAATGGATTGCCTTCCATGTACAATGTTATAATATACTTTCTATGTTAGAAAGTATATTATAGTGCATTTGTATTGTGCGGCAGTTGTGTGCGGTTCTGCTGCGATACTGCAGGTATATAGAGGGACAAGAGTTATTGGAACAAATCATTTCTACTGGTGTGATATACCAGTCGCCCCCCCAAAACTGATTGAAGCGGGGTGTTATATACCAATATAGTTTCTTTATAGTGCATTTCGGTACTGTATAGTGCATTTGCGCATGCGCGTACGCGAAAATTATATTGCCGATATTTCGCACTGAAAAAAATAATAAATGGAGATCGCAAATTTGAATAATACATCTGGTATGTCACTGTCCATGTTGTGGGACTATTTGTGCACTTCTAGTAATTATTTCTTGGCTGCAAATATGAGCTGAAGGTTTTTCAGGTTTGCCTGCCATTAAAATGAATGGGACCCGCCGTGAACTTGCGGTTCGCGAACATTTGATCGCGTTCGCGAACCGTCCCGGCAGATTAATGATGCCAGACCAACAGGGGAATTATAAGTGAGGTACGGTGTGAGCAATAGGTGGGCCGAGGTAAATACAGTTCTGGTTACTCACAGTTATGTCGTCCCTGGGCAGGTCTGCACAAGTGATGAGGAGAACGGCACAAGAATTCTCTGGGGCACACTCTGGTGTAAGGGACACAGGCCAGATGGTGGTTCGTGGTGCCCTTGTTGTTCTGTATTAATGTGCCTATGGCAATGTCCCTTGTAGTTGTGATGCCAGTAACTTTTGTGGTGGTACAACCATTTACTGTAGTGTTAATTGAGGAACCGAAGACTGAGACAAGGATGGTGCAATCCAACTTATAACTTTTACTGAACTTTGCTCCTGGTAACATTACATCTAAGTAATAAAGAGTCTGTTGGTACATCCAAGTATGAAATACAGTCTCATGCATACATGTCCTCAGAAGAAACAGGCTCTTAGTCCTATATATATATATATATATATATATATATATATATATATATATATATACAGTACAGACCAAAAGTTTGGACACACCTTCTCATTCAAAGAGTTTTCTTTATTTTCATGACTATGGAAATTGTAGATTCACACTGAAGGCATCAAAACTATGAATTAACACATGTGGAATTATATACATAACAAACAAGTGTGAAACAACTGAAAATATGTCATATTCTAGGTTCTTCAAAGTAGCCACCTTTTGCTTTGATTACTGCTTTGCACACTCTTGGCATTCTCTTGATGAGCTTCAAGAGGTAGTCCCCTGAAATGGTTTTCACTTCACAGGTGTGCCCTGTCAGGTTTAATAAGTGGGATTTTTTGAGTTATAAATGGGGTTGGGACCATCAGTTGCGTTAAGGAGAAGTCAGGTGGATACACAGCTGATAGTCCTACTGAATAGACTGTTAGAATTTGTATTATGGCAAGAAAAAAGCAGCTAAGTAAAGAAAAACGAGTGGCCATCATTACTTTAAGAAATAAAGGTCAGTCAGCCGAAAAATTGGGAAAACTTTGAAAGTAAGGGCTATTTGACCATGAAGGTGAGTGATGGGGTGCTGCGCCAGATGACCTGGCCTCCACAGTCACCGGACCTGAACCCAATCAAGATGGTTTGGGGTGAGCTGAACCGCAGAGTGAAGGCAAAAGGGCCAACAAGTGCTAAGCATCTCTGGGAACTCCTTCTGGGGACTGTTGGAAGACCATTTCAGGGGGACTACCTCTTGAAGCTCATCAAGAGAATGCCAAGAGTGTGCAAAGCAGTAATCAAAGCAAAAGGTGGCTACTTTGAAGAACCTAGAATATGACGAATTTTCAGTTGTTTCACACTTGTTTGTTATGTATATAATTCCACATGTGTTAATTCATAGTTTTGATGCCTTCATAGTCATGAAAATAAAGAAAACTCTTTGAATGAGAAGGTGTGTCCAAACTTTTGGTCTGTACTGTATATATATATATATATAAAAGCTACTGCTTCAGAACAGGCTTTGAAGTAATAAAAGTCTTTGGCTGGTAATAACTCTCATGAGTGGTCCCTAACTCTTGTTCCTACCTGTTCATGGGCCATGACAGCCACATAAAATCCAGGGAATGCAGGTCAGCATGCAAGCCAAGTACACTTTGCTTGTAACCCCGTCCGGTGCCATTACAGCTTTCATCGGATCCAGGGATGCAAGTACCAACATGCATGCTGAACCCACCATATACTTCTCCTGGAGCCAGATGGCTAATGGTAGGTTCTATACAAGCAGACTCAGTTTTATACTGACTTTAAAACCAGCCTCAAGGACAGATTAACTGGTCAGGTGTGCAATGACTCCAAGGAGATCGCCACGCCTCCAATATATACTCCAAAGAAAAAAATAAGGGGTTGGGTCAGCACAACCTGCCTGTAGGTGCAGATCACTATGGCGAAATACATATATAAACGGAAAATGCAAATGTGATCGCACACTACATCCAGCACTCTGCCCTCCATGCTGGATGAGACATTGGTTTATATTTTGGCCAAAGCATAGTAAGCCACTCACCGCGTCAAGGTCGTCTCATGAGTGGTCCCTAACTCTTGTTCCTACCTGTTCATGGGCCATGACAGCCACATAAAATCCAGGGAATGCAGGTCAGCATGCAAGCCAAGTACACTTTGCTTGTAACCCCGTCCGGTGCCATTACAGCTTTCATCGGATCCAGGGATGCAAGTACCAACATGCATGCTGAACCCACCATATACTTCTCCTGGAGCCAGATGGCTAATGGTAGGTTCTATACAAGCAGACTCAGTTTTATACTGACTTTAAAACCAGCCTCAAGGACAGATTAACTGGTCAGGTGTGCAATGACTCCAAGGAGATCGCCACGCCTCCAATATATACTACAAAGAAAAAAATAAGGGGTTGGGTCAGCACAACCTGCCTGTAGGTGCAGATCACTATGGCGAAATACATATATAAACGGAAAATGCAAATGTGATCGCACACTACATCCAGCACTCTGCCCTCCATGCTGGATGAGACATTGGTTTATATTTTGGCCAAAGCATAGTAAGCCACTCACCGCGTCAAGGTCGTCTCATGAGTGGTCCCTAACTCTTGTTCCTACCTGTTCATGGGCCATGACAGCCACATAAAATCCAGGGAATGCAGGTCAGCATGCAAGCCAAGTACACTTTGCTTGTAACCCCGTCCGGTGCCATTACAGCTTTCATCGGATCCAGGGATGCAAGTACCAACATGCATGCTGAACCCACCATATACTTCTCCTGGAGCCAGATGGCTAATGGTAGGTTCTATACAAGCAGACTCAGTTTTATACTGACTTTAAAACCAGCCTCCATGACAGATTAACCGGTCAGGTGTGCATGACTCAAAGGAGATCGCCACGCCTCCAATACATACTACAAAGAAAAAATTTTGGGAATTGAGTCAGCACAACCTGTATATAGCTGCAGATCACTGTGGCGAAATACATATACAAACGGAGAATACAAATGTGATCGCACTCTATATCCAGCATTCTGCCCTGCCTCCATGCTGGATGTTACATTGGTGTACATTTTGGCCAAAGCGTAATAAGCCACTCAGACGACCTTGACGCGGTGAGTGGCTTACTATGCTTTGGCCAAAATATAAACCAATGTCTCATCCAGCATGGAGGGCAGAGTGCTGGATGTAGTGTGCGATCACATTTGCATTTTCCGTTTATATATGTATTTCGCCATAGTGATCTGCACCTACAGGCAGGTTGTGCTGACCCAACCCCTTATTTTTTTCTTGGTAATAACTCTCGTCTGATTCTAACCTGACTTGAAGGTGGTTTTCTGAATCTTTGAACTTCTATTTTCCAGTGTTTTTCTGACAGATGGCCTATCTGTCCTCAGGGTTTTGTCACGGCCTATGGTGTGCGCTGTGACACTGTTGCTACACTTGTGGTTGCCCGTGGCAACGTGTTGCTGTGTGAGCATGCGGTGGCAGTGTCTCGGCCATCTGGGTGATTGCCGTGACATGGTTGCCACGCATGTTGTTGCCTGTGGCAATGTGTAGCTTTATATGCTTGTGTGTGCACTTCCCCTTTAAGTGGCTTCCTTCCTTTGTCTGGCGTTGGAAGGGTTAACTCCCTTCCTAGTGTTTTGTTAACACTGGGTTTATGTTTGTGTGGGTGTGGCTGCTTGGGCTATTTAGCCTCTGCTGGATGCCTGAAGCTGTGGGGTACTCCAGCCATGGTGTATGCTGGAGCTATCCTCCTGGTCTTCATATTCCATCTGTCCAGTGAGGGCCACCCTTGTGGTCATAGATGTTCTTGTGGTGTCTCACGTTATTGCAGCTATGGTGTCCTGGGTTCCTGTGTGGTTTGTGGTGTGTGCTGTGTCCTTTTATGTTGGTGTGGACATCATCACTTGTGCACGGGTTCCAGTCAGTGTGTCTGTGGCAGGTAAGTGTGTTATGGGTGTCGCTTACCTGCCATCTCCATATGCTGTATGTGTTACCCTCTCCTTGCAGCCTGGCCTTAGATAGAGACTCCTGTTCCTCCATTACTGCGATGAACAGGTCGTCTCTCCCCTGCTCCTAAGTGAGGGATTTCCAGGGAGACTCAGGATATTAGGTATCCAGGGTATGAGCCGTCCCACCATCGGGGTCCGCTCATACGGTGAGAGGTCAGGGAGAGGATTAGGGATGTTGTAGGAAGTGACCTGCTCCCTTATTACTCCTTTTTGGCCTGGCTGATCCCCTTTACCCTTTGACACCGCACGGTGGGGGGTTTCCCCCACTCCCCACCGTGACAGGTTTAAACTGGAAGGTGTGGATGCCAGAAGCTGTGTCCTACACCTGCTTGCAAAGGTGCCTGGGAAGCCTTTAAGTATGGCCGTCTGCTATGCTTTGACTTTAAGACAATATAAAAATCCCCTTGAATACTTGCTTTAGTAGCTGGACACTGGTCACCCCGGAGGAGTGAGCTGTAGAAGTGGACTTCTCACCTCTGGGTGGAATCTTGTAGGCTTTAACCCTGGACTGTGGAGCCAACAGGGAGAGAGTAGAGAGGCAGGAGGACGCCCTACAGCAGGCAGCTACATCATGGCTGCACACTGACTAAACTTCAGGGAAGACCTAACTAGGCCAGAGCTAAGCTATATATATACTGTAACACTGCCCCATCTAGTGGAGAAACTAGTGTAGTGCACCCTAACTAGGCCTGTGTAAAGGTTCTTACACATAGAATCACATAGTGACATGGGAGAATATGACATGAGATGAAGTGCAGCATACAGGCATAATGTATGACAATAAAAAAACAATAAAACAAGTTTTCGGTGCCCACAATCACGTAGTGGGACACTGCACATGTGAGGGGGTGAGTTGGATCTCAGCTCTTCTTACTGGACCTCCACAGCAGACAGAAATGTCGCCAAATATTTGTGTGGATTTGTAAACCCGGTAACAGCAAAGTGGATGAGATTTTACTGAATTCCCTCCACGCTGCAGATATTTTCCTCCTGGACATTGAGGGCAGGTTTATAATTATTTTCCTCATTGAATTCAATGGAAATGAAATCTGTGGTCAGGTAGAGCGGAGTATTTATCTGTAGATTACCTGCAGACACTGTTTTACAATCACTAAACCCGATTCCTTAAGTTCCCAGGGTGACTCTTGCCCGATGCTTTCTGTATTCTGGCCCCCATAAGTGTTTTACTTAAAAATGTTTTTTTTTGTTTTTGTTTTTTTTTTAAGCTAAATAAAGGCTAAAGAAGAGATTCTATAAAGGTAAGCAAGGTATTAATACATCAACATCTATTCAGCTATGCTGGTGATTTCATAAGCATAACATATATGACAGATGCACTTTATTTGTTGCGTTTTTATTTTCTATAAAAAGGCCCATTAAAATCTTCAGCACCAGGCCCATGATGCTCTTAATCCGGCCCTGCCTCTCCTGACATGTCTGTTTTCGTGACTATTTGTATTCCCATAATCTAATTCCAGAGAATATTTCTAAGAATTCTGTATTGTTCTGTTACTCTTTTATTCCTGCTAGAAATGTATAAAAAAATAGGCATTTATAAGGCTGTTACCAGGTGGAGTTTACAATTGCACAGTCTGACACTGGGAGCTGTGCAATCAGTGCTGACAGTATCAGACTGTGGGGACACGCCGCATTGACATGAAACATGGTAGCATCCAGTTTGTCATTTATTGATATGTTTCTAGGTGGAATAGCAGAGGAATGACACAACACAGGGATAAAGAAAAGATTCTCCAGATAAGTTACTTCATGGGGACATGTCAGGAGGGGTGAGGGCTCCTCTGTGATGTGCTGTGGGTGTATCTGTACTTGGTCATATAAGACACTCAGTTTATAGAACTCAGTTTCTAGTATTTATTATTGGAGTAAATCTCCAAAAAGCTGATGAGGGAGCGGCCGCCAGAGATTTAGAGGAAGGAGCGGAGTGGGATGGAGAAGGGCAGGGACCATTTCATCCCCCAGATCTCCGGCTCTGGTGTTAATTTCCCAAGACGATTAGGAACAGGCTGACAGCAAATGTGGGGGTGTTCCAGTGGTGGGACCTCCATGAATTAGACCCCTATGCTGTATCTTGTGGATAGGCCATAAATGTCTGACATGGAAAGACCCCTTTAATCCTTGGGACTGTCAAATGAATGCATTTGGAGGCGTGGTCTATATAAATGGGAGTGGTCTGTGTGAGTTTTGTCTCGCGGTGGGCAGGGCCGTCTTTAATATTGATTGTACCCTGGGCAAGAATTTACTTGGGCCCCCTGGATCCCCCCTTCCCACACCCTAGCAGGCAATCACACCCTCCACCACAACACACATACAACTGTAACGGTCGCGTACACACACACACAGGGGGGAGGGAAGTGACCACTGCGCTCCACCCTTACCCCTGGCCCTGCCTACTTGCCTCGCGAGTCCTAATGACAGGGGACAACTGGACGGCAATCCCTAACTTGGAGTAAGTGCAGGGATGACAGACAGACAAACAACAGGACGTGAACGGACCGAGTCAATACCAGGAAAGCTGCAAAGTACAAATGGAGCAAGCAGAGAATTGTCAGGAGAAGCCGGGGTCATAAATACCAGGAGAGCAGAGAAGTACAAGAGGAGTCCTAAGAGAGTAGTCAGGTGGGAGCCGAGGTCACAATAGCAGGACGGATGCGCAGTACAGGAGGATCAGGCAAAAGGATGGTCAAGGAACAGGATCAGGTAAGTATTCAGCAGTCCAACAAATACCAGGAACCTAGAAATTAACAGGCAACCTGTAGCCAGCAGGCTGCCTGTATTTATAGTGGGGAGTGAGGGTCATGTGACGTGGCCAGCGTCACATGACCGACAGACCAACCAGTCGAGCACCGAGTGATCAGCTCGGCGCTCAAGGCGGACTAGGAGCAGGGAGCCACCCAGCTAGTAAAGCCGCCCTGGGAATGAGGTCAAACACAGAACCTCATTCCAAAAGCTAAGCAACAGTTCTGCGGGCAATGGGGGACCGAGTGCACCTTCGGAACCCCGTGACAACAACCTCATCAATACAATGCACAGGAATGTGCAGTGTGTGAGTATATCATTGCCAACCCATTGCTTTCCCATAGGGAAGCATTGGGAGGCTATTGCGCATGCGTGGCTTCATAGAGATGCTTTGAAGCAATGCATTTCTATGAGGAGTGTTTAGCGTGAATGCCAGTGTTGGACGTTGTGCAGCACTGGGCTAGGAAGCACCTCTAGTGTCCGTCTGATGAGTGGCCACTAGATGTGTTCCTTGGCAGTAATGTAAATAATGCCTTTTTTTCTGAAAAGGCAGGGTTTACATTAAAAAGCTTGCAGAGACATGCTATAGCCACCAGAACTACTACGTTTAGCTGTTGTGGTTCTGGTGACTATAGTGTCCCTTAATATAGAGGGGGAAAAGAATCAGCACAAAAGTATCAAATAATATGGCTGTATCATTATTCTAAAAATTAAAAAAGCACAACTTCTGACACAAATATATAGTATTTTTTTTTTACAATGTGCAGATAATACTGTACTACTAACCCCTCCATCCACTCCTCCACCCACCATCTCCAACCACCCAGCACCCTTACTCACATAATACAAGTAATATCTATAATATAGCTTACAGTGAATGACTGTAAATACTTACAGTTCTGAAGACTCCAGCGGCTCCGGATCAGTGCTCTGGGCAGCTGGGCTCAGGGCTGGAAGAGGGCACCGCTCTGCAGTTCAGGAAGGAGACCGGGGCTCGGGTCACCCTAGCGTTGCAGTGCCTCTGTGCAGTGTGGGACTGGGGTACTTAGGGCCCACCAGTGTAACTGATTCTTGGGGCCCACCTTAGGGCTCCTGAACACTAACTTATTTTTTTTCCGACATGTCTGTACAGTTCAATTGACTTCAATGGGGCTGAAAAAAATAAATAAAATAAAGACTCAGTGTGCATTCTGTGTCTGTATGTCTTTTCCATCACATTATACACAGCACATATTCGTGGTTATTATCACTGTGTAATCCAGCAGCGGTGGCCGTGCTTGCACACTATAGGTAAAGGTGTTGGCCTATGAGCACTTCCAGCCTTTCCCTATAGTATGTAAGCACGGCCACCACTGACGGATTACATGATGGTAACAACCACGGATACGTGCTGTGTATAATGTGATGGAAAGGAGGCAATATGGAGTATCACAATACATTAGTAAGTGCCTTTTATTAACTGCATGATAAATGCCATTTACTGAAGTGAGACAAACCCTTTAACCCATTTAAAGAGGACCTTTTATGGGTCCAGACATTATAAAATAAGTGGCACGTTAGGTAGGGCATCAAACAGGGATCTAATAGAGCTTACTATTATTCCTGGGTGCGGCTCCGTTCGCCCGCTGTGCCCCTGTTTAATTATCGCACCTGGTATGCAAATTACTAGCATCGGAACAGGGAGCAGATGCCAGGGTTTCTCAATTTGCGTCTCCTTCTCCCTGGCTGTAGCGATGTCCAATCACAGCCAGAGCGTCACAGCCAGGGAAAAAGAAACCTTCAGAAACATTACATCATATGTGACCGATATCAGCCGCTCCTCTTATAACGCTCCAGTACTGATATAACTTCCAGGGACATTACATCATATATTGGGCAGACTAGATGGGCCAAATGGTTCTTATCTGCCGACACATTCTATGTTTCTATGTTTCTATGACTGATATCAGCCGCTCCTCTTATAACGCTCCAGTGCTGATATAACCTCCAGAGACATTACATCATATGTGACTGATATCGGCCGCTCCTCTTATAATGCTCCATTACTGATATAACCTCCAGAGACATTACATCACATGTGACTGATATCGGACGCTCCTCTTATAACGCTCCAGTACTGATATAACCTCCAGAGACATTACATCACATGTGACTGATATCGGCCGCTCCTCTTATAATGCTCCATTACTGATATAACCTCCAGAGACATTACATCCTATGTGACCGATATCAGCCGCTCCTCTTATAACGCTCCAGTGCTGATATAACCTCCAGAGACATTACATCACATGTGACTGATATCAGCCGCTCCTCTTATAACGCTCCAGTGCTGATATAACCTCCAGAGACATTACATCATATGTGACTGATATCAGCCACTTCTCTTATAACGCTCCAGTACTGGTATAACATCCAGAGACATTACATCCTATGTGACCGATATCAGCCGCTCCTCTTATAACGCTCCAGTGCTGATATAACCTCTAGAGACATTACATCGTATGTGACTGATATCGGCCGCTCCTCTTATAACGCTCCAGTACTGATATAACTTCCAGAGACATTACATCCTATGTGACCGATATCAGCCGCTCCTCTTATAATGCTCCAGCACTGATATAAACTCCAGAGGGCAGGGGGTGATGTCAGAAGGTGAGATGGTTGGTGGGCAGGGATCTGTGATGGGGCAAGGGACACAGGGGAACACTAGAGTTGCAGGGGCTCTGTAAGGTCAGGGGGGCACAGAATTGGACTTGAACACAGGTGATAGGCAGCACCTTCAGGACTGACTGCCCCCTACAGTAACTTACCCCCCTGCTGCTGTATGTAAGAAGGAAGCAGGGCCAGTGAGGGGACTTCATACGTGAACTTCCAGCACCACACATGAGGCGCACTAACGTTACCTGAGGTGAAGTCTCTGCAGGCCAGCTCTCATCTTTTCCTGCAGTCACTGAAGGTCTGGAGGAGTCCCCGCCCCCTCCTCACACGGACTATCACACTGCAGAGAGGAGGGGGAGCTGCCTTCTCTTGGGGTCAGTAAACTTTAATATGGGCTGCCGATGGGGGCAGCTGTGAGTGGCCCCTATTTTGCCTCTTTGCAGCAGCCAGCAGGGTCCCTGACAGCGCTCAGTTACTGCCCTGATGGTGACCCTGCTGCGCTGCTGACATCCACTTGATGATAATGTGGACCTGTCTGCACTGACTACACAGACATCGCGAGCCGCCTGCCCCCCCTCCCCCCGCACTTTCTCATTATTATGGTGACATTGGTTGGTGAGACTAGCGCAACAGTGCCGGAAGCTTGTGATGTCAGTGTCACATAAGAAAGATGTCCTTCACTATGCGAGCCATGCCGCTCTGCTCGCATAGTGAAGGATAGGGTTAGGATCGGGACGGGACAGGGAGCTGCCTTGGGCCCCCCAGGAGCAACTGGGCCCAGGGCAGCTGCCCCTTTTGCCCCGCGTTAAAGACGGCCCTGGCGGTGGGCGACCCCGCTAAAGGAGCATGTGATTGGTCCATTATAGGAGAACATGTGTGCAGATTACTGATCTCTGAAGACGTTATGAAAAATATTATGTTATATATTATTTAATATTTATTTATTTTTTACTATATTATTTATCAATTTATTTGTATTTATTTTAATCACTTTGCACATTGTCTATAAGGTCAGTCACATGACTTCCTAGCCCCGGGCCCTGCATAACACATATCATTCAGATAGAACACCCAGAGGTTGGGGCTATGCTGGGAGGAGTAATTCCTTAGAAGGTAGAACATCATTGGTTGCTGTATGTTATAAATCCAGAGGTACGAGCTCTGCTAGAAGTTGTAGTTAGAATGTACTGGTTTATAAAAATAAATTTTTTATTTTTTTTTATATTGTTTAAAAACTTCCATTAACTGGACTGAGCCATTGGCTGCCGATACTTGTGATGTCATCACCTTCTAGAATGGCTCCGCCCCCAAGTGACTGTGACATCACTCAGGAGTTCTATGTCTGGCATTGGAACCATCATTTCTGTGCAGTTGTATTGGTATGCTCAGGAGACTGTGCATATTATTGATTGCTCCCCATTTTGGAGAATCTCATCGCGCATATTTTGCATCCAGAGTCTTTAAAAATGGAAAATCTCAGAAATTCTACCCGAAGAGGTAAGTGATCTCCTACGTACATAACATAAATGTTCTGGTACCTACCAATCACCGGCCTCAGGTGAGATTCTTGGGGGGGTTATATGGACTTATTAGTCATTTATATGATGTTTTGTTATTAGGACACAGTTCGGGAAGATCAGCCCCGGAAGGTGCCGCTCGTACCCGCGGTCTTCCTGGAGGCCAGACTTCCAGAGCACGTCATGCTCGACCGGCGCCATATGGACAGCAGACAGCCATGACTGGAGAAGAGCGGGCGTCCACTCCAGGGAGACGCAGAAGAACATCTACTGCCCCCAATAACACCACTGGCTGGAGGAGGACACGGCAGTCTGTGCGCCAGTTACACCAGGCGCTGGAGGAGCTGCCCATTAACATCATGGGCACAGCCGGCTCCAGAGGAGGTTGTGTCATCTGCCTCCTGGAGTTCGAGGTGGGAGAGTCGGTCACCACTCTCCCCTGCTCCCATGATTTCCATGGAGCCTGTATAAGACCTTGGCTCCTGGAGAATCCAGTCTGCCCCCTGTGTCGCTCCCCGCTGCTGACCAGATAATGGAGGACTGATATGGTATGTGGATTGTGTACCCTGTATAGAATAAGCCCCTTACACAGATGTCACCTCATCAGCCGACTACCAAGAAGCTGGAGGGTTGTCAGGTGAAGCATTCGCAGAATGCACGGCCGGGCGCTCTATTTCACTTCCTTGTGTATTGGCCCCAGGACCAGTTATTGGGGTCTTTTCCCTGACCTTGTAGCACTGGTTCTGATCCTGGATTTTGTATTTGATTTTAGTTATGATCCGATCTGATTTGACTATGATTTTGGATGATCCCTCTGTACCGCGCACTCGGCTCTGATTGACCCCCGTTGCTGACCCTGGACCGTACGACTATTCTTCTGCCTCCTGATTCTGTACCGCGCACTCGGCTCTGCTTGATCCTCGATGATGACCCCTGGACCGTACGACTATTCTTCTGCCTCCTGATTCTGTACTGCATACTCAGCCCTACTACATCTTCACTGTTCCTCTTCGGGTTGTCTGACCATCCTCCTGATCACTGCACCTGTTCTACAATCTCAGCTCTGCTAGTCCGATACATCATGGTAGGTGAATAGACTTTCCATTCGGTGTCCCTCATTGTACTCGTACCTCTAATCCTACTAATAAACCAGCGGGCAAGTGACGAGCACCAAGTCCTGGCCCCAACACAGAGCCTTACACCCCAAACTCAGTCATGAGAAGGGGGTGCACGGAAATTGTGCCGTCCGGGAGGAGATTTCTCTAGATATGGGAGACGCAGATGGTGACAATTCTGCATCTTCCATCTTCATTTCAGCAGCTTCTGAAGTTCAGATCTGGAGGATCCTGTAAATGCAGACGTTACTCCCAGGAGATTATGTCACGTCTATAATGTTGTCTTTTCTATTTGTCAGATTCTTTGCGGATGATTCGTGGCTTCAAGGGGAAGATCATCTCCAGTTTTGTCCAGTCCCTGCTGTGGACACAACGCGTTCAGCTCGGCCACATCCAGTGACTTCTGCGCCATCTTGCTATCTGTTCCATGTCGGCAGCTGCTCCAAAAAAGAGCAAATATAAATGTGGACTTTGTAATGTACTATAAAGACATGATAGGGTTATTGGGGAAGTCCACTCGGGTCCCACATACCCTTTTCCCACCCCAAACACTCAACCAGCCCCACCCCCCTTTTTTACCCCAATAAATACACTGAGGCAGGTACTGGAATTAAATGGCCACAGCAGCCTTTTATTAGCATAACATAACATTAACAATAAACACATGTCCATCATGAACCCGACGAAGGAGGTCCTGAAAGCCCTAGTTACACTCTAAAACAAGTGCACCAAAAACACCCGGGTAAGTACAACTTGCCTCCAGCCGCACCACACCAGCTCGGAGACCCCCGAGTGTTGTATCCCCTTTTAACCGCCCGATTACCGAAACCTGGGAGTCCAGCCCCACCAATTGAGGCCCTCCCATCCACAAGACACCAAGTCATAGCCCAGCTTCCAGGACCTCCTACCGCCACCCCTGCCGTGACAAACAGACTCAATCACCCATCACCAAGCAATATTGAAACCCAAAAACCAGGGAGGGTGGGTGGGAGCTTGCTTCCAAAATCAAGATGGTGCCGGATAGCCCTTGGCGCCACCCCTATAAACCCTTAGCTCCGCCCCTCCACCTCGGCCGCTACTTCCCACCATTTTTTAACCCCTACCTCACCTCGCCCGTCCACACTCCATTACCCCACGTCCCCTCGTTCCCCAAAACCCATCACGGCAGCCTCCCCTAAAGGCTGTCGCCCCCCCGTACGGCTGCACTTGATAGGGTTATTGGGGAAGTCCACTCGGGTCCCACATACCCTTTTCCCACCCCAAACACTCAACCAGCCCCACCCCCCTTTTTTACCCCAATAAATACACTGAGGCAGGTACTGGAATTAAATGGCCACAGCAGCCTTTTATTAGCATAACATAACATTAACAATAAACACATGTCCATCATGAACCCGACGAAGGAGGTCCTGAAAGCCCTAGTTACACTCTAAAACAAGTGCACCAAAAACACCAGGGTAAGTACAACTTGCCTCCAGCCGCACCACACCAGCTCGGAGACCCCCGAGTGTTGTATCCCCTTTTAACCGCCCGATTACCGAAACCTGGGAGTCCAGCCCCACCAATTGAGGCCCTCCCATCCACAAGACACCAAGTCATAGCCCAGCTTCCAGGACCTCCTACCGCCACAGACGCGCAACTTGACCCGCCTACCTCAAGCTTGCGCGCCCCTCCACACCACCAATGCTCGCTCAATTCCACCCTGCAAACCCAGGGCCCACAAATCCACCCCCACCGCATTAAGGTGAACACCATCCGCTCTCCAATACGCTCCTTCCCCCGACTCCAGATCAAAATGCCTCACCACCACCGACCCATTCCGAGCCACAAACTTACCTACCGCCCTATTCACCTTAATACGAGCCCTATTGATCCGTTCCACCGAACGCGCCTCCCGCCAACACTTCCTTGGGACAATATCCGACCACACCACCACCAGCCCCGGGAACAAGGCCCACAACCTCAGAAAATCAAATTTAATGTCCCTTATCAACTCTCTTACCGGCTTTACCCCCAAATCGTTACCACCTGCGTGCACGACCAAAACATTCGGGGGACGGTCCAGCTGAACAAAACGATGCACTTCCCTCAACACCCCACCCCACAACATACCTCTATAGCCCATCCACCGGACGGCCGCAACCTCCCTGCCAATACCCAACTGCCGCCCGTTAAGCCTCACGTCCGCCCGAATCGCCCCCCAGAACACAAAGGAATGGCCGATAATCCACACCAACGCCGGCGAATGACCTAAAATACAAAAGAAACAATCAACATCAGAAAGCCACGCCCTGACCACCACCCCTCAAACCACCCCAAGCCTCACGTATGACCGGAACCTATCGGATTCCCACCGCCCAATCCTCCGAATCACCTCATCACTCACACCCCTCCGCGCCGCCTCAGTGGCTGCCCCAATCCTGAAAGAGTGACCCGTGTAACACCCTGGGTCCACCCCCAGGTTCCGCAAACACCTCTTCAACACAGCCACAAACTGAAACCGGGACAAGAAGGCCCCACTCTCATGCCTGAGTAAAGGGGCCCCCGTCTCCCGTAACCCCGCACCATACTCCCTCAAACAAACCACCGGGCACATAGCACAGCCTGGAACCGCAAACAAACAGACACAACGCCCCCGCCCTTCCTGATCCGTCTTCGACGCCCTCAGCCGAATCACCACTCGATCTGGGAACACATCCACATCCTCGTCCCGCAAACCCCCCGCACAGCGAACACTCCTACTCACCAGCTCCCCCAACCGAAATGCCCCAAAAAATGCCAGCGAATAAGCAGCCTTAAACAAACGAACCTCACTCCCTGAGCTGCAAACCAGCTCCACCTGTACCCCCAGCTTTAGCAACAAATCAAAGGACACCGGCCGACGCCGATCCTCCGACCTCCACCCCCGCCGCCAACCCTTTAACACCTGACGCACCACAAAAGCTTTGGTGCAATCCACCAACCCCCGCACCCGAAACCCAAACGCCAGCCCCACCATGCACTTATTAATCCTCGCCACCGACCAACCCTCCTCCTTCTTCCATCCCAAGAACAACACTAAAGGAACCTCCCCAGCATCTACCTCCATACCCAATATCCCACACCACTCCCTCCAAGCAACCCATGCCGCCTCGTACGCCACCCACGTACCAGCCGACAGGGACGCCCTAAACAGCCTGCTCACCGTACCTCCAATATCTCCCACAACAACCCCGGGCACTCCATCCCGACGACATCCGCGTCCGGCGCCAACTGCCGAAAACGATCCCACTGCGAACGAGAAAGAGCATCCGCAATACCATTAGACACACCGGGCACATGAACCGCCACTGCCCAAACATTCAATGACAAACAACTCAAAACCATATGCTGCAACAACCTCACCACCTGCGGAGATGACGCCGACAACTGATTAATTGCCTGCACCACTCCCAAGTTGTCACAATGAAAACGCACCTTTTTATTCCTAAACATGTCCCCCCACAACTCCAATGCCAACACAATGGGAAACAATTCCAACAACGCGACGTTCTTGACCCAACCCCTCTCCACCCACAATGAAGGCCAGCGATCCGCGCACCACTGCCCGTTACAATAGACCCCAAAACCAACCCCCCCCGCCGCATCTGAAAAAAGGTCAAAATCCACACTATCCACTGCATCCCCCAAAACCAACGCCCTCCCATTGAACTCCTCCAAAAACCGGGCCCACACCACCAGATCCCCCCTCAACTCCTTCCCCAAACGAATAAAGTGATGCGGAGCAGTCACCCCCGCGGTCGCAGCCGCCAACCGCCTACAAAATATCCGCCCCATGGGCATAATCCGACATGCAAAGTTCAATTTACCTAGCAATGACTGCAAATCACGCAAACGAATCTTCACCAACCGACTTGCCCCGGCCACCACCGCCCGTAAATCCACCAGCTTGTCCTCCGGCAGCCTACACTCCATAGCCACCGTATCTAACACGATCCCCAAAAAACTAAGCTCCGTAGTGGGCCCCACCGTCTTACCCTCCGCCAAAGGGACCCCAAAAGACGCAAACACTGACTGCAACGTAGCAAGCAACACCGCACAAACCCGAGAATCCGCCGGACCCAAACACAAAAAATCATCCAAATAATGGATAACCGACACGCTCCCTGCCACCTCCTTCACCACCCACTCCAAGAAACAACTAAACGTCTCAAAGTACGCGCAGGACAGGGAGCAACCCATCGGCAAACACCTGTCTACATAAAAACCCCCCTCCCAAAAACACCCCAACAAATGCAGGCTATCTGGATGCACCGGAAGCAGCCGAAACGCCGCTTCGATATCCGTTTTTGCCAGCAAGGTCCCCGGCCCCAACCTCCGAACCCACTCCACAGCCGCATCAAACGAGGTGTAGACCACCGAACATAATTCGGGATCAATGCCCTCATTGACCGACGCCCCCTTTGGGTATGACAGGTGATGAATCAACCGAAACTTGTTCGGTTCTTTCTTCGGAACCACCCCCAAAGGTGAAACCCTAAAATTAGGCAAAGGCGGCACCAAAAATGGGCCATCCATCCTCCCCAATCCCACCTCCTTTGCCAATTTTTCCGCCACCACCCCCGGATGATCCCCCGCCGAGCGCAAATTTCGCCCCACGAACGGAGCTGGCCCCGGATCCGACGGGATCCTAAAACCCCAACTAAAACCTTCCCACAACAACCGCGCTGCAGCCCTATCCGGGTACCTATCTAGAAATGGCAACATCTCTGCCACCCGCACCGGCGTCCTGCCCTTTTCCACCATTCCCCCCCTGCTGTCGTCCCCCCTTGAAACACCGTGCCGCTCCATGCCCCCCCCCACAGTTGGTACACTCGTGCTTAAATTTGCACTTGGCACCGAATTTACAGGTTCCCTCATTGAAGAGGAAACACAGCCCCTTTGCCATTGCTGTTGCCGCACCTGATGCTCCCGCCCCGGGACCCCCTTCCCCCCGAAAGGACTGCCCCTGCCGCCCCGGCGCCGTCACCCGCATCCATAACCCAATATCCTTATGGTCCCACCTCATAGATGGGCGGACCGCTTTTCTCTGCCGAAATTGCTCATCGTACCGGAGCCAACCCACACCCCCATACACCCGGTACGCTTCCCCGATCGCATCCATGTAGCAAAATAACGCCGAGCAACACTCCGGCGCCCTTTCCCCAATCACGCTGGCCAGTATCGCAAAAGCCTGCAACCAATTTGAGAACGTGCGCGGGATCAAGCGATACCGCCGCTTCTCCTCCTCCTCCTTCTTCCCCTCCTCCCGACGCGTCCTATCTAAATTAAATCGTTCCAGCGGCAACACAGAGAAAATCTCTATATACTCCCCCTTCCAAACCTTTTCCTTCACCTCCTGCTTCAAATGCGCCCCCAAGGGACCCTCAAAACAAACATAAACTTCCCCCTGCGCCGCATCATCCACCTTGCGCCTCTCCTCCTCCCCACCGGCCTGCGTCTGCACCGAAACTGCCTCACTCAACCGGCCCGCCGCCACCGGAATCCCCCCGCCAACCCCGCCTGGCCCCTGAGAAGCCACCTGCCCCCCCCACGCCGGCAACGGAGACACACCTGCCGTCCCTGACCCCCCCAAGGCGGCCACCCATCCCGCCAAACTCCCTAACAGCTGGCTAATGCCTCCAATTAATTCCCCCTGACCTCCCCCAACACCCACACCTTGAACCCCTACCACATTCTGCAAAACATTCCCCATGGTCCTACCTGGCTGCCCGGGTGCTGTGAACCCCGCAGCCGTGGATCCGGAATCCTGATGAACCATCCTCTGCGCAGAGACGTCGTCACATGGCACCTCCCTGGAACAGGAACCCCGCACCCCAGCCTCCAAGCTGCTGGGTGCGCCGGAAGATGGATAATCTGAGGCAAACAGCTCCTCCGCACGACCGCTCTCCATAGGGCCCGCGACATCACCCTCCAAGTCCAAAGGCCTGGGCCTACTGTGGCCGGACATCCCATGCCCAGCCTCGCTTCTGCCACTGGCGCCGCTCCCACGTCGCACGGGCCTCCCCACCCCCCTGGAGGGGGGGGACCCCGCAGGCCCTGGTCCGGATCCCACGTTGCTAGCAGGAGAGGGCAGGGGGAGGGAACCCCTGCCCTGCACAGGACTCCGCCGTACTGCGGGATTCCTCCCGCGCCGAGAGGATGATGCTGAGGGTCTCCTACCTCCTCCCCGGCGCGGAGGGTCCCCGGGGGGGCTCCCAATTCGGCGCCGAGTCCGTGGGGTCTCGCTCGGGCTAAGGCGCGCCGGCGGCCGTACCCGCCGCGGCCGTCTGCCCTCCGGCGGCGCGCTGGCTGTGCCCGCCGCCTCCCCACTCAGGAGGCTAGATACCTGCGCCTCCAGCCACTCCGGGCCCCGCTCCTCCGCTACCGCCCTCAGCCTTTCCAGCATGGCCTCCATCTCGAGCACCGCAGGCACTTGCTCACAGCTTGCTTCCAAAATCAAGATGGCGCCGGATAGCCCTTGGCGCCACCCCTATAAACCCTTAGCTCCGCCCCTCCACCTCGGCCGCTACTTCCCACCATTTTTTAACCCCTACCTCACCTCGCCCGTCCACACTCCATTACCCCACGTCCCCTCGTTCCCCAAAACCCATCACGGCAGCCTCCCCTAAAGGCTGTCGCCCCCCAGTACGGCTGCACTTTCTAGCCAAATACGTCACATATAATATATATATATATATCACTGGTCTGGGTGAATAATGGGTGTTGACACTTTTCGGTGCTTGACGGGGAAACATGGGCGACGATCATAAGTAAGGGCAATAAAGTCCATGGCAAGTAATAAAGAGTCCCAATAAGTATTGGCATATATCAAAGTGAAAATATAGTATTTTAGCATATAAAACTTTTAAGAGATGATCACAGAAAATGTCCTTCTGGGCATATGGCTTAAAACATTATAAAACATGTCCATAGCAAAATCCCAAATCAACCTGAAAAAATGGTTAAAGGGAAAACATGTGCAAAAACAGGCACAAACGTGATGAAGAAAGTCTTGTCCGACAGAAGATAATAGGTCCAATGAACGCAGCTTTCTCCTGGTAGGTGGTTCGGATGGGCTCCAGTGGGACCTCTTGTTCAGTCTCTGGGAGACAAGTTTCATCTGAGTCCTCCCAATTTTCTTACTTAGGCCGCAGGCTGGTCACCGCTGTAGCGTACGGATCTCTCAGGCCCTCAGCAGGGGTGAATGCCACTTGTTCCCCCTCCCAGAGTTTATGCATGTACCCCAATAAGTAATTCCGCTTGACGGACCTTCGATTAACATATAGGTCCCGGCCTGTAGTGTGATCTTTGATGAATCCAAAACCCCGGTCCTTATCAAAGGTGACAACCGTGCCCGACCTCCGTTCCAAGCTTGGCTGACAGTCTCTAGGGTCCTCATGGATGGCTTTGGCAACCTTTTCAAAGTAAATTTTTGTTTGAGTCGTCTTGAGCACCGCAGCAGCTCCTATCTCTTCCATGAGAGCAGGCCACAAGGGACTCAGCCTGAGAAAACTCTCACATGGCTGCCGACAGGGGTAGGGCGACATCTCCGATCCCGGAGAGTAGGCATATGGCTCACCAATCTCTTGTCCTGTCCCGGGCTGTGGCCCTCTAAGCGCAGAAGTCTCTCTTGTTGCTCCGCTCGCTGACATGTCCGGCAAAGCAGTCACTTCCAGTATCTCCGAAGGCAGACTCCGCCTTGTCTCTAGCACGCCCCCTAGGTACTCCAGTATAGGGGTGGCGGCGTGTATATTGTCCATGCAAATTAGGTTATGGCACAGCAGAAATACCATTCCCGCTTCTCAGCACAGTGGCGCCAATATTTTCACAATTTGAGGGGCTGTGACTTCGTTTTTACCGCCAAGCTGCTCTGTGATGGCGCAGCAAACAACCACAAGTACTTCAGGCGGCAATTTTAAGTGTAAAACAGTCCATTCAAATAAAGCAAGCAGCGCTATTGACTTTTGAAAAATCCACAATTTTGCAGTTTTAAAGATGCGGTTTTGTAGTAGAAGTGTAGCGCAATACATGCAGACAGTCTCTAAACAGCCTAAACAGGTTTTTTTGGCTCAATAAAAGCAATCCAACAGTTGGGGCTCATTCACAATAGGCAGTCTGTAATGGCGCAGGGGTTTTCAAATCCTGTTCACACAGTTCAGTAAAGGCACAAAGGAATGAATCCTGTTCGTGGTGACGCCAAGATTAATTATTCGGTATGTCAGATAGAGATGGCCTTGCGGTTCGCCCGGTGGTCGTTTTGCGGCGAACTTTGCGTGTTCGCGATTCGCCGAACATGCGAACATATGGAGAAATTCGCGCCCGCCATATTCTTTTACATTATGAAGAACTTTGACCCATGACACATTCATCAGTTGGTACAGGACAGCCAATTGAGACATTTCAGCACATGGACATACCCCCTACCTTATAAATAAACCTGATCTGGCCGCCATTTTACATTCAGTGTTTTGCCAGTGTAGGGAGAGGTTGCTGTGTGGAGCAGGGACAGGCTGTTAGGGACACCAAACACTAGCTAATAGGGCCACATAAGTCCTTTTAAGGACTGGTATAGGTGTGCTATCGATAGGTGTGATACACAGAGGGGTGCAATATACTTATAATATACTTTTATAATGAGTCAAAAACACATAGATCTATATAGTGATCACCTGGAAGTCAGGGGCCTAGGGGCTAGGGGCTTACTAGGGCCATTTTTATATAGGGTAAGGTTCCAGACGGGGTCGCTCTTATCAGGGCGGGTGGTCTGTGGTTAGGGTATAACGGCCAGAATAGCATCCCCCAGTAGGGCAATATCAGGAACAGATCTTTGCCCACCCTGTCCTTCAATACTACATCATCATCTAGCCCAGGGATAGATGTTTTTTGCTTTCCCTCCAGGAATTCATGGATGTGCACTGGAACCCCCCGGATTGTGGTAGGACATATGGTTTCTGATTTGATGCCGCCGAGCACCTGATTTAGTGCCGCCGAGCACTTGTTATTGCCTACCACATCTATGCTTTTTGCTTAACTTTAATAATTTAATTTATTTTCATTTTGAGGGATATCTTTTCCATTCACACGTCCGCAAAATGGGTCCACATCTGTTCCGCAATTTTGCGGAACGGGTGCAGACCAATTCATTTTCAATGGGGCCGGAATGTGATGTCCGCATACGCATTTGAGGATCCGTGCTTCCGTTTCCGCAAAAAAATAGAACATGTCCTATTCTTGTCCGCAATTGCAGACAAGATTAGGCATTTTCTATTATAGTGCCGGCGATGTGCGGTCCCCAAATTGCGGAATGCACATTGCCATGTCTGTGTTTTACAGATCCGCAAAACACATTATTAAAGGTTATTATAGTGCATTTGTATTGTGCAGCGGTTGTGTGTGGTTCTGCTGCGATACTGCAGGTATATAGAGGG
Organism: Bufo bufo; assembly: GCF_905171765.1. Lineage (NCBI taxonomy): Eukaryota > Metazoa > Chordata > Amphibia > Anura > Bufonidae > Bufo > Bufo bufo. Next base: position 196,553,043 of record NC_053391.1, on the reverse strand, counting down.
ACAAGTGTTATTGGAACAAATCATTTCTACTGGTGTGATATACCAGTCGTCCCCCCAAAAACTGATTGAAGTGGGGTGTTATATACCAATATACTTTCTTTATAGTTCATCTGGGTACTGTATAGTGCTTATGCGCATGCGCGTACCCAAAAATTATATTGCCGATATTTCGCACTGAAAAAAATAATAAATGGAGATCGCTAATTCGAATAATACATCTGGTATGTCACTGTCCATGTTGTGGGACTATTTGTGCACTTCTAGTAATTATTTCTTGGCTGCAAATAAGAGCTGAAGGTTTTTCAGGTTTGCCTGCCATTAAAATGAATGGGACCCGCCGTGAACTTGCGGTTCGCGAACATTTGATCGCGTTCGCGAACTGTCCCGGCAGATGTTCGTCCATTACTAATGCCAGACCAACAGGGGAATTATACGTGAGGTCACGGTGTGAGCAATAGGTGGGCCGAGGTAAATACAGTTCTGGTTACTCACGGTTATGTCGTCCCTGGGCAGGTCTGCACAAGTGATGAGGAGAACGGCACAAGAATTCTCTGGGGCACACTCTGGTGTAAGGGACACAGGCCAGATGGTGGTTTGTGGTGCCCTTGTTGTTCTGTATTAATGTGCCTATGGCAATGTCCCTTGTAGTCGTGATGCCACTACCTTTTGTGGTGGTACAACCATTTACTGTAGTGTTAACTGAGGAACCGAAGACTGAGACAAGGATGGTGCAATCCAACTTATAACTTTTACTGAACTTTGCTCCTGGTAACATTACATCTAAGTAATAAAGAGTCTGTTGGTACATCCAAGTATGAAATACAGTCTCATGCATACAGGGGTAAGGTAATGTAAGTCCTCAAAAGAAACAGGCTCTTAGTCCTATATATATATTTATGGTCAGGGCTAGGAAAGACGTCGGCGTACGCAGAAACTCCCGCCCTGAGCAAGGTGGCTGAATTATGCCAGGAGCCACGTCGTGGGTACACCAAGAAAGGGGGCAAAAACAACAATTAGGAACAACTCTTTATTATAAGAATTACAAAGCCAAGGAACAAAAGGCACGAGATATCTCTACTTGAGGGTTGGGGATGTATCTGGTGAAACAAGAGGACCGCCACCGCCCCATGCACCGAATAACATGAGCTGGCACCTGATGCCGAGATGCTGCGGAGGCCGCCCCTATGCGGAAAGAATGCCCCGATATTACTTTAGGATCATAACCTAGATTTTGGGCAATGGCACGGATATAGGATATGAACTGCGAATCATTGAGAGGTTTGCCTGCGTGTGGCAGGAGCGGGCTGTCTGGAAGTGAGTCCTGAATATGTAACAATAATTGGTGAAGCACCTGAACCGGGCACCAATTGTTGGTGGTCGGGTAGAATTTGACCTCAGTGGGTGGACCCGTCTGGCTGGTTTTGGTGGAGGGTAGGAGGAGAGTATAATGACCACGGCCCCATGACAGATGTTGCTTCAAAGGATGGCTCTGACAGTTTGAGCCGGCTAGAACTTCCCCGGGCCTAAGGAACCCATAAAAAATTAGATACATGGCCGCTTTTAGAATCAGGCTAGTGGAGGGCCAAAAAGGATTACCGTCCAACGATAAGGAGAGATCCCTAAACAACTCGCTAGACACTGGTTGCCTACGGCTAACGGACCCCTTACCCTCCTTTTGAATACCCCGAAGGGTGGCCTTAATAGCCTGGACGGAGAAAAAGGACCTGCGGTGAGGATTAATCAGCATGAAGTGGTGTTGTAGTCCGGCTAAATAAAGTTTGATGGTATTGTGCGACAGAGATAGTTGAGAGTGACAATGAGCTAAGAAGGACATGATATAGGAGGTTTCGGAATGATGACCCCTCGGATGAATCTTGGAGAATTTATCAAACGCTCTCAGGCCGGCCTGATAATTCCTCGCCGTATTGCTCGACAGAGATTTTCTGACCAGACCCTTGGCTTTGTCTATGAGAGAATCTAGACCAGAGTGTAACATAGTAACATAGTACATAAGGCCGAAAAAAGACATTTGTCCATCCAGTTCGGCCTGTTATCCTGCAAGTTGATCCAGAGGAAGGCAAAAAACCCTGTGAGGTAGAAGCCAATTTTCTCCACTTTAGGGGAATAAAAGAATCCTTCCCGACTCCAATTATGCAATCAGAATAACTCCCTGGATCAACGACCCCTCTCTAGTAGCTATAGCCTGTAATATTATTAAGCTCCAGAAATACGTCCAGGCCCCTCTTGAATTCCTTTATTGTACTTGATGGGATATATGTGACTCCATTTTGTCTCATTTAGCCACGTGTATTACATTTGGTTAGTGCACTACAAAACCTCCCTCCCCCCTATGGAATGTGAGACACTTCCTTAAACTGTTTCATGAAATCCATACATGTTGAAAGTATGAACAGCCTTCTAGCCATAAAAGGACATCTGACTCAAGTACTTGCTAGCCTATGTGTATATACCTGATTGGTCAAATGCTGTTACTAGGAGTCAGCTATGATGTTAATGCAGAGCTTATGTGTGACCATACTATTGGTCAAATACTAATGCTAACATATGATCGGATGTAAAGGAAGCTCAACCCCCTCTATTAAAACTGTTTGCCAGCTGTGAATAAACCAGAATGGATTGGAAATAGACATGTGTTCATGTGGTCTATCTTCTTCATTCTCCCGGTACCGGTAAGGCTTAATTCAAGCTTGCCACTGAAATCATGTGTTAAGGGACACACTGTTAGGGAAGAGAATAAGATATTCCTTACAGATCTGGGGACTCAGTCCGGGATTGGGAGGGTCAACTCTTCTGGTCTACCGTGAAAGACCACGGTAGACCAAAAAATCCCATTCAAGTAAGTCGAACCATCTATTTATGATTTCAGTGGATTGCGATGTCTGGGACACGCGCAAAAGCTCAGGGAGCTTGTTGATTTTAAGCGGCTCATATCATAGGGTCCATATCGTTAGGTAAAAATGTTGATTATAAGAGGCTTAGTAAGTCCGTATCGTTAAGAGATAGTGCACTATATAAGGATATCTGTTCCGGGAACAGAAGGATACAAGCTTGAATTAACTCTTATGTATATATAGTATAAGTATTTTAGAAGTATTAAGATTATCTGTCTGTGTGAGATGTTGGCCGGGTGGTAAGTTTACGGTCGCATCCCGCTTTGAAATCATTCTGTTTCTATCACTGCCAACATGTAAACTTTGTTGCATGGTCTAGTCCCACAAATTATTTTCTAGTTAACACATGAGTAGACAATTGGGCAAGATGTGAGAATTGACAGTTAAAATGTGAAACAGAATGTTATGCTAGGCTGGCAGGATTGAAAAGCTGCAAAAAAAAAATCTGTTAGAAGCTTACAGACAGTGTACATCAGAGCTCCTGTGATTGTGAAGGGGGGCTATAGTGAGTGACAAGACACAGCAGAGTCAGGAAGTTAATTCATGGCAAGGGAAAAAGTGTCTCAGTGTTTGCAATTAGAAAGGGCTTGTGTTAAACGTTCAGAAATGAACTGGTTAAGTTTTGTTGCCCTAATGATCTGTGTGTGTTTAAATAGTGACGATTTATAGTCCCTGGAATTAGAGATTACAGCACTAAAAGATGGACAGTTAATGCATAAGTGTATTGATAGTTGAAGAGAGAAGTTGTTAAAGGATAATAATAGCCTGGTGCAAGCTGAGTAATGGTGAAAAAGTGTATATGGAAGTGACTGAGAGAACTTGAAGTTAGAGAAATGAAATGAGCAGCATTTCTTATTTCAAGATGGAGGATTTTGAATCCTATAGAGAACAAAGGTTGCCATGAGGCATCCCTCCCCCCCACCACATTCCAAAATGTCACTTGTAGTACTACAAAAAAACTTCTTCCTGTCCTGTTTGAGATGTGTTTTCAGAGAGAGCCCCCTCCCATCTCACCCCTCTCCTCTGCTCAGGAATTTCATATGGGGGTTGAGGGGGGAGGGGGGCTGCTAATTGGTAATGCATCAGCAGAATGTGAAGATACTAACCTGTGTTATCTATAAGATATTCCAGACAGGGCTCCAGTATTGATTGTATCTTTCCAAATTGTATGTTCCGATGGTTTAAAATGTGCCTGCAGTGATGATGCTAATTAGAAGTGTCCACTCGTATCAATCTAAGGTTGCACCCAATAAGTTCTTATTCAGATGTGAGTACTGTATGATTAACATGTATATTGTTTTACAGCGACAGACCATCAGCAATTGCTGTGTTTGCCTGTGCTGCAAGTTTTGGGATGTAACAAAGAGATTGTGTGATTGGGTGAAAGATACATGATTCAGTGGAATGTGAATGGGTGTGGCTCTGAGTTATATGTACGTAGCAGAGCTGTGTGTGTAATTCATATTTTATGTATAAGGGCGTGGTATGAGCTGGTTTGTGAAGATGAGTACATGAAAATGTATATGAATGCGTATACGGTATTTGTTTTTAAATATGCGCATTAAGAATTTTATTTTATTTTATTGGAAGTTTTTGGGTTTTTTATTGGTACCAACAGCATTGATCAAGCTGTACATTTTTATTTCAATGAAAAGTTTTTATGGGCCCTTTGTGTGTTCATGTCTGTATTGTCAGATCTGTTTGTTTCAATGTTTGCAGTTACATGTTACATGTTCAGTGTTGTGCTTAACATCAGAGCTCTGCTCGTATGGACAGCTAAGATACTAATGGCAGAACAGAAGAAAGACCAAAGCGTCCACCAAAAGGGGCGGACTTAGGTGACTCAGAGTGTCAGGAAGGAAATGTGAGCCCTCTATGGGAATAAATGGGGTACTGACAAGGACATACAGAACAGATTCCTTACCAGTAGAAACCATGGACAGGGAATACATCATGTCATGTATTTAGCATTATACTAGATTGCCCAGTCAGCCTATTAGGGAGAGATTTGTTCATTAGGCTTAACTTGCAGGTATCAGCAAAGAATCAGGACATAAGAGTACACTCAGGTCTCATTCCAGTCTCTACACCAGTGCCACTGATTCTTGCAAACATACAGGACCACCCAGAATAACATTAACCCTGCATTATGGTCCTCAAATGAATATGACACAGGATTCATAGATTGCACACATTACACAGCTACTGTGAAACCAGGTGTCATCTCAGTGTTCCAGAAACAATACCTGCTGTTAAAAGAGAAACTTGATGGGCTTAGGCCAATGATAGAAGAATTCCTACAAAAGGGAATCCTGGAAGAGGTGATTTCACCCTACAGCACGCCCGTGAATCCAGTGACAAAGGCAGATGGTGCTGCCCGCTTTGTACAGGATTTAAGGGCCATCAACAACATCATTGTGCCTATAGCCCCTGTTGTACCTGATGTCACTTAATTATTATCTGCCATTCCAGCAGACGCTGTTTGGTTCAGTGTGATAGATCTGAAAAATGCTTTCTTTTCTATCCCAGTTGATAAGATAACCAGACTACTTTTTGCTTTTTCCTTTGACAGACGCCAACTGACCTGGTGCAGAGATGTCCCAGGGATATGCTGATTCACCTGTAGTGTACAGCATAGTCCTCCGAGCGATGTTAGAGTCATGGTACATCCCCCCCAAGGTTCTGTGCTGCTGCAATATGTCGATGATTTATTACTGTGTAGCATGTCAGCGGAGGCCAGCATTCAGGATGGTTTATCACTGTTATAATGGTTGTCAGGATGTGGTCACAAAGTGACACTTAAGCAAATGCAATGGTGTAAAATGCAGGTTGAATACTTGGGCTTTGTCCTCACAAAAGGTGAACGGAGAATCAGCGCAGAAAGAGTCCAGTCTATTGCGGGTTTGGTCGCCCCGCACACCAAGAAAGAAATGTTATCTTTCCTTGGTATGATAAATTACTGTAGACAATGGATTCTTGATTGCTTTTACTATTGACAATGTTTTGAGGCAAGCCACTCTGGAAGAAAATCCAGATTTGATTAAATGGTCTTCTGAAATGTACAATGCATTTGATTGTCTGAAATGTTCGCTCATGTCGAGTCCAGGGCTGGGCCTCCCTGACTATAATATGCCCTTCCACATGTTTGCACGCCAAAATTGTAAAACCATGGCGGGTGTACTGACACAAGAAAACGGAGGCAAGTTGCGTCCTTGTGTGTTTTTCTCAAAGGTAATGCCCACCTCTGTCCAGGGGATGCCGGCATGTCTGCGTTCTCTTGCAGCCTGTGCTATGATGGTAGAGTCGGCAAATTCTTTCACAATGTGACATTACACCATTTTGCACACCACTCATGATGTTGTAGGCCTACTCAAGGACATCCGCACTCAACACAGCAGGCAGCTGAGCTTATTGCACTCACTAGGACATGTATTCTACATGCTGATAGACCTGTCACCATTCATACTGAGAGTAGGTACACACATGGGGTAGTGTGGGACCATGGTATGATCTGGCAGAGGAGAGGATTTACGGCAGCAGATGGTAAGGAACATGTCTCACAGGGCAATGCGCTGGCAGTTAAGATGGCGAAATGAGTTGCCAAAAGCAACCTCACAGGTTTGTATAACCATTGGGAGATGCCATGTTTGGCATCTCCAACCCCTGAGATGCTGCAAATACTTACTGATCTTCAGTGGTATGTCACTGAACAGGAACAGCAGGACTGGTGTTATCCAGTATTGCAGAAAAATCCTGAGATAGGATTAGTCTGCGAAGAGGGGAAGTTATGCATTCCCCAACACCCCAACACAGTGCTTCCATTTTAAGTAGCACATTTCCACAGAGTGGGACATTCCACAGAGTAGGACATAAACAGCATTGAGATACTCATGGGTAGGCCTTTCCCCACACCATGGGCAAGACGCCCCCTGGTGGTACAGGAAGGGGACTTGGACCTGATCAGAGAGAAGTACTAATCTGATCAAAGTCCTCAGTAAAACTGAAGAAAAAGTTGCTTGTAAGTCTCCTTCTCTTTCACAGGAATCAACCCGTCCATTCCGGATAGGCAACCAGGTGATGATCAAGATCTTAAAGAAGGGAAAGGAACCAGGAAGTTTCACCTACGGACAACCCACCGAGGTAGTCGCGATCACCAGAACAGCGGTCCTCACTGAACAATCGCCCACGTGGATCCACGCCACAAGGATTAAGTTGGTGAAGAAAAGAGAGGTACTAACGGGGGCAGACAGCCCTGACCTCCAACGAGGCCCAGAGGTACTAACGGAGGCAGACAGCCTTGACCTCGAAGAAGATACAGAAGGGGTACTAACGGAGGCAGACAGCCTTGACCCCCAACGAGATGACGCAGTCGGGAAATTCCTCGAGATGGCTGAGATGTAGTGCCTTAATAATTGTAATTTTGTGTCTCCTACTTACTGTCCCATGGCTGTGGGACAGACAGATATACCTGAAAACAGAATGCAGAGGGGAAGACAAAGGAGAACTTATGGCTGTACCTGGCCAAAACTCTGAACTTAACTGACTTTTGTCTCCAAACCACTTTATCGGCATCTAACATTTTGGAGACATGTCTGGTAGCAGTCCCCACCCCACTAGACGTATGGACGGAGCTCCTACGTTCCCAATGGAACGACACAGACTTGGAGGATCATGATGTTAAATATGGATATGTAAATCCTTATCATGCTTGTTATGACTGTCCTACATATGAGAATCTGCAGAGTAATATGATAGAAGTAATTACAGGTCTTGTCACAACAGCAGAAATATGTTATAACTTCACCTGTGATGAGACACTATTGCCTCCCTGCATACAAGCAAAAATGCAGAATAAGATTAAGCCAAATATTTGTGATAGAGATTTAGGTAGTTGTAAAAAGATAATATCAGGAAAGAATATGCAATGTAATATTACAAAAACAGTACCATCCCTAGACAAACATGTACCTCTACCAGCAGGATGGGTATTGGCCTGTGGGAATACTAGTTACACATACATACCAGCCAATATTACAGAGGGACCCTGTACAATAGCCAGGCTGACATTAGCAATGATACCACTATTCCCAGCAATGCAGACACGACACACGAGAGACACTTCCCTACAGTTACCAGAAAATTGTGACTATAATGTGAATCTCCTCTCTAGATCAGAATATACGAGTTTAGGGGTATCTTTGATAGGAGTACCAGGGTTGGCCATATATAACCACAGGACAATATCAAAACTTGCCTGTTTTATGGTAAAACAGATAAATGTCACTAGTGCAGTTCTGCAGGATATGCTGCTGGATATACAATCGTATGAAAAGGCTATCTTGCAGAATAGGGCAACTATTGACTATTTATTGCTCCAACATGGTATAGGATGCTCAGCGTTCGCAGGGATGTGGTGTTTCAATCTATCAGATCACTCCCGTGGAATAAAAGATAAAATAGGCCAATTAGAGGAGATGAGGAAACATATAAAACAGGATGTTGACCAAGGTTGGTGGGACTGGCTTTTTGGCTGAATACCTGACTTTGGTCAAATAAGATATGTTTTAGGAGTGGTACTCGCCGTGGTCGCTGCAATAGTGGGTCTCTGCTGTTGTCTGTAGTGTGCGCCCTCCCTTCTAGCCATATGTCAAAAGGTGGCCGAAAGAGGGGTACACTCGACATTCCTCTATACTCCGGTAGAGGTAGAAGAGGCAAACCCAACCTCAACAAAGCCTGAGGATTATACTGCTGAAGGGTATATGGAATACCTAAAGGCTTATAAGCAAACCAAGGAAGAGCAGAGAAAGAACCATATAGTATAAGGTATATATATAAGGTTCTAAGAGGGGATTTGATGGGATATATGTGACTCCATTTTGTCTCATTTAGCCACGTGTATTACATTTGGTTAGTGCACTACAAAACCTCCCTCCCCCCTATGGAATGTGAGACACTTCCTTAAACTGTTTCATGAAATCCATACATGTTGAAAGTATGAACAGCCTTCTAGCCATAAAAGGACATCTGACTCAAGTACTTGCTAGCCTATGTGTATATACCTGATTGGTCAAATGCTGTTACTAGGAGTCAGCTATGATGTTAATGCAGAGCTTATGTGTGACCATACTATTGGTCAAATATGTAAAGGAAGCTCAACCCCCTCTATTAAAACTGTTTGCCAGCTGTGAATAAACCAGAATGGATTGGAAATAGACATGTGTTCATGTGGTCTATCTTCTTCATTCTCCCGGTACCGGTAAGGCTTAATTCAAGCTTGCCACTGAAATCATGTGTTAAGGGACACACTGTTAGGGAAGAGAATAAGATATTCCTTACAGTACTCACCATCACCACCTCCTCAGGCAGAGAGTTCCATAGTCTCACTGCTCTTACCGTAAAGAATCCTCTTCTATGTTTGTGTACAAACCTTCTTTCCTCCAGACGCAGAGGATGTCCCCTCGTCACAGTCACAGTCCTGGGGATAAATAGCTGATGGGATAGATCTCTGTACTGACCCCTGATATATTTATACATATTAATTAGATCTCCCCTCAGTCATCTTTTTTCTAAAGTGAATAACCTTAATTTTGATAATCTTTCAGGGTACTGTAGTTGCCCCATTCCAGTTATTACTTTAGTTGCCCTCCTCTAAACCCTCTCTAGCTCTGCTATGTCTGCCTTGTTTACAGGAGCCCAGAACTGTACACAGTACTCCATGTGTGGTCTGACTAGCGATTTGTAAAGTGGTAGGACTATGTTCATATCACGGGAATCTATGCCCCTTTTGATGCAACCCATTATCTTGTTGGCCTTGGCAGCAGCTGCCTGACACTGGTTTTTGCTGCTTAGTTTGCTGTTTATTAAAATTCCTAGATCCTTTTCCATGTCAGTGTTACCGAGTGTTTTACCATTTAGTATGTACCAGTGACTTGCATTTTTCCTTCCCATGTGCATAACCTTACATTTATCAGTGTTAAACCTCATCTGCCACTTATCTGCCCAAGCCTCCAATCTATCCAGATCCCTCTGTAGTAGTATACTGTCCTCATCAGTGTAAATTACTTTACAAAGTTTAGTGTCATCTGCGAAAATTGATACTTTACTATGCAAGTCTTCTACAAGATCATTAATAAATATATTGAAGAGAATAGGGCCCAATACTGACCCCTGAGGTACTCCGCTAGTGACAGTGACCTAATCTGAGTGTGTACCGTTAATAACCACCCTCTGTTTTCTATCACTCAGCCAGTTACTTACCCACATACAGATGTTTTCTCCCAGTCCGAGCATTCTCATTTTATATACTAACCTTTTATGCGGTACAGTGTCAAATGCTTTGGAGAAGTCCAGATATACGATATCCATTGATTCGCCGCTGTCAAGTCTAGAACTTACCCCCTCATAGAAACTGATTAAATTAGTTTGACATGACCGATCCCTCACGAAGCCATGCTGATATGGCGTTATTTGCTTATTTCCGTTGAGATGCTCTAATATAGCATCTCTCAGAAAACCTTCAAACAGTTTACCCACAACAGATGTTAAACTTACTGGCCTATAGTTTCCAGGCTCTGTTTTTGGCCCCTTTTTGAATATTGGCACCACATATGCCACGCGCCAATCCTGTGGGACATTCCCTGTCAGTATAGAGTCTGCAAATATCAGAAATAAGGGTCTGGCTATGACATTACTTAATTCCTTTAGGATACGGGGGTGTATGCCATTCGGTCCTGGCGATTTGTCTATTTTAATCTTTTTAAGTCGCTGATGTACTTCTTCCTGGGTCAGACAGGACACTTTTAATGGGGAATTTATTTTTGCATTCTGCATGTCATCTGACAATTTATTTTCCTCAGTGAATACATTGGAGAAAAAAATATTTAACAGCTTTGCTTTCTCCTCGTCGCTCTCTGCGACTCCCCCCTCATTACTCTTTAAAGGGCCAACACCTTCAGATTTATACTTTTTAACATTTATATAATTGAAGAACATTTTAGGGTTAGTTTTACTCTCTTTGGCAATTAATCTCTCGGTCTCTAGTTTGGCCGCTTTTATTTGTTTTTTACATGTTCTATTTTTTTCCTCATAGTTTTTCAGTGCTTCCATGCAACCCTCCTGTTTTAGTGTTTTATATGCTTTCTTTTTGTCATTTATTGCTTTCTTTACAGTTCTGTTTATCCACATTGGTTTCTTTTTGTTCCTTAACCTTTTATTACCATACGGTATGTACCTCTCACAATGAGTTTTTAGGATGTTTTTAAAGATATCCCATTTTGTGTCTGTATTTGTGAGGACTTTGTCCCAGTTAGTTTGGCCTATGGCCTCTCTTAGTTGGCTAAATTTAGCTTTTTTGAAGTTTGGTATTTTTGTTCCTCCCTGTAGAAACGCTCTTTTGAATGATAATTGGAAGGTTATTACTTTATGGTCACTATTTCCCAGGTGTCCCCCGACCTGCACGTCTGTTGTTCTGTCCGGTCTATTGGTTAATACTAAGTCCAGTATGGCCGTCCCTCTAGTCGGGTCCTGAACCAGTTGGGAGAGGTAATTGTCTTTGGTTATTGCCACGAACCTGTTTCCCTTATGAGATATACAAGTTTCAGTTTCCCAGTCTATATCTGGGTAGTTGAAGTCCCCCATAATAACCACCTCATTATGATTTGCCGCCTCGTCTATCTCGTTTAGTAGTAGATTTTCTGTGGACTCTGGTATATTAGGTGGTTTATAGTAAACTCCTATTAGTAATTTATTGTTGTTTTTAGCTCCATGTATCTCTACCCATAGTGACTCCACATGTTCATGTCCCTCACTTATATCTTCTCGGACTGTGGGCTTTAGACAGGACTTTATATAAAGGCAGACCCCTCCCCCTCTCCGGTTTTGACGATCCTTTCTAAACAGACTGTAACCTTGTACATTAACTGCCCAGTCATAGCTATCATCCAGCCATGTCTCAGTTATTCCCACTATGTCATAGTCCTCCTCACACATCACTAATTCCAGTTCACCAGTTTTATTAGTCAGGCTTCTGGCATTAGTATACATACATTTGAGAGGTTTATGTATATTTTTTACCCTACACCTTTCCTTCTGAACTGTTCTAGTCCCTCCTTCCATTCCTCCCCCATTCTTATTACCTTGCCCCCGGTCTCTATCTGCACTATCTTCCCCTCCTATAACGTAATTACCCTCCCCCCCAGTCCCTAGTTTAAACACTCCTCCAACCTTCTAGCCATCTTTCTCCCCAGCACAGCTGCCCCTTCCCCATTGAGGTGCAGCCCGTCCCTACGATAGAGCCTGTAGCCGATAGAAAAATCGGCCCAGTTCTCCAGGAACCCAAACCCCTCCTTCCTACACCAGTTCTTGAGCCACTTGTTAATCTCCCTAATCTCTTATTGCCTTTCTTGTGTGGCTCGTGGTACAGGCAGTATTTCGGAAAATACTACCTTTGAGGTCCTTGCCCTCAGCTTTTGACCTAAATCCCTGAAATCATTTTTAAGGACTCTCCACCTACCTCTAACTTTGTCATTGGTTCCGATATGGACCATGACCGCTGGATCGTATCCAGCCCCTCCCAGTAATCTGTCAACCCGATCCGCGATGTGTCGAACTCTAGCGCCAGGAAGACAGCACACTGTTCGGCGATCACGGTCTTTGTGACAGATTTCCCTATCTGTTCCCCTAATAATGGAGTCTCCCACTACCAGCACCTGTCTGGCCTGCCCTGCTCTCCTGGTTCCCTGCTTACTGGAGCTGACATTCCCCTGACTGGCAGAGGAAGTGTCTGGCTGCAGCAGTGCCGTCCCCGGACTGACATCCCCCTCATCTGCCAAACGTGCAAACTTGTTGGGGTGTGTCAGATCAGGGCTAGCCTCCCTGGCACTCTTCCCTCTACCCCGCTTTCTAACTTTTACCCAGCTAGCTACCTCACTTTCCTCAGCCTCCTCTCTGTCACCCTCCCCCTCATCTACCCCAAAGAGTGCTTGCTCGGTGAGAAGCAAACTCTTTTGCAAATTATCAATGCCTCTCAGTGTTGCAACTTGCCCATTTAGAGACTCGATCTGCGATTCCAAACGGGTAATTTGCTCACATCTAGAACAAAGATATACACCCTTGAACTCCTGTTCCAGGACTGCATACATCATGCAAGATGTGCACTGGACAGCGTTGAAAATTGTGCAACACATACTAAATGGGGAGAGTCAACGGAACAAGGGATTCCCAACCAGTCTCCCGAGCTGGTACTTGCCAAGCCTTAAGCTGCCTATCTTCTGCGATCTGACGAGTGCAGGTACATTCAGCTTAGAATAACCGTTGCCGAATTGAGGCACGGGCCACCTGACCGATCCGCGTCGGGCATTTCCTGAAAAAAAAACAGAAAATTAAAACGGGAAAGAGCGTCCGCGGCCCTATTCTGTTCGCCTGAAATGTGGACACATTGCATATGAAAATTGTGGCGGAGGGACAACCAGACTAGTTTGCGCAACAAGGCCATAATCTTGAAGGACTGGGCCCTGCCTTTGTTAACAATGTCCACCAAGGTCTGACTATCCGTGACGAAGTCACCAATAGTGACCCCAAACCTGAGCTGCAGCCACGACGGGATACAGTTCCAGAAGGGGAGAAGATTTGAGAGCTGCTGAGTCTGAGGCTAATTCTGGCGGCCATCCGGCGGCCAGCCAGTGGGAACTGAAAATGGCAGCGAACCTGGAGAAGAAGAGTCCCACTGTGGAACGAACAGGGAAATGCCATTCCAGTTGGAGAGAAAACTGTTCCACATGACCAGGTCCGCGATGGCCTGGCTGTCCAGATGGACGACAGAATCCTGCTCTGGAGCAGAGGGCAGAAGACATAACAACCTGGAAAGAAAGGCCCTGCCTTGAGGCATAATTCTGGTGGCAAAGTTAAGCATCCCCAGCAAGGATTGCAACTCGACCTTGGTCAGAGAGTGGGACCGGACCGCCTGAGAGATAGCTGAGCGGATCCGAAGCAATTTCTCGCTGGGGAGGCTGGCCTCCATCTTGACTGTATCCAAAATGATGCCCAGGAAGGTGACCTTGGTGGCCGGACCCTCAGTCTTGGCGGCAGCGACAGGGACCTGAAGACGGGAAAAAATATCCAGCAGTGTGCTTGGAATGGATGGGACCTGTCTGAGCCTTTCTACAATAAGGAAGTCATCCAGGTAGTGGACGATCATGGATAAACCGCCGTGATGGATGAGGATCCAATGCAGGGCTTTGGCCAGTTGTTCAAAAAGCCACGGGCTACTTTTAGACCCAAAGGTGAGCCGGGTGGCGAAGTAGAATTTATCCGCCCACTTGATGCCATAATCCAAAGCTGCAGATGGATTGGAAGCTGATTAAAAGCATCGGCTATATCTACCTTGGCCAACCAAGCCCCGGCCCCTGCTTGCAGAATGTACTGAATGGCCTCATCGACTGAAGAATATTGCATAGAATATTCCTCAGAGGGAATGAGTGAGTTGAGACTGGGGATGGACAACATATGAGGCGCAGAGAGATCATAGATGAGACGCTTTTTATTAGAAGATTGCTTTGTAACAAGGCCAATGGGACTGATGCGCCATGATTGGAATGGAATCTCTGAAAAGGGAGCAATAATGAACCCTTTGTCGACCTCCGATTGGATGAGGGAAGTTACTGCTTCAGGATCGCTGGCAGCGGATAACAGATTGGGGCCTGCCCAGCAGCCCTGGGGAAGTGTAATAAGGCCAGTGTGGAAACCCTCTCTGAACCCATCCAACAAGAAGGTGACAAAAGGACGATCGGGGTGGTCCCGCAGAAGAACAGCCAGTAATTCCAAATTGATGTCGGCTAGTCAGGAATCCTTGGCTGTCTTCCTGGGACAGGAGGGACGGGGATGAGCCCGAAAACAAAGAGAACAAATGTGGAGCGCATGGCAGGAATTAAAGGCACAGCCCTTAGCATTAAAATTATTGCATACCTGGCTGCTACCGAGGTACAAACTTGGTCTGCCCAGCTTATCTAAGGAAGATGAAAACCTGGAGGACCCGGAAGGACCTGGCGAGGGAGCTGACTGCGGGGCTTGCACCGGATTAGGGCACCACTCAGTGGAATGAAAAATGGACTGGCAGATGGCACAAAGAGGGGCCTTGAGACCCGCAAAGTGTCGGCAAAACAACTCCATGTCCAAGTCTGCCCAGTTTGACACGAACTGAAACTGGTTCAGAGCAGCAGCGGCTTTGGCAGAAAAAGAACGATGGTAGTCGTAAAAAGCCGAGCCGCCGTATTTGTGCCCCAAGTCCGTAATCCGGTACAAATAAGTATCCAACTCTTCCCTGCGAGCTGGCTGAGCGGAGCACACCACGTCCCTGTAGAGGCTGAAGGCCAGAATGAACTCAGAAATAGATAACTTCCTATTTAGCCGAGCATCCTTAGCCTTCAACACTACAGAAACCTCTCCGCAGTTGATGACCCGATTCTCAGAAATATCCCGGGAGGCAATAAGTATGGACACCAAATTCACGTCCTTGCCTGCCAGGATATCCTTTTTGATATGCTCCGGAACAAAATGAGAAGGGGCGATTTGAGGAGTGGCAGAAGGCCTACCTGCAACGTCCTGAGGAATGGCAGGGGTGGCTGCCGAACCTGGATATTGCGGCCTGGTTTCCAAGACTGCTACCCTAGCCTGAATGTCTGTGACCGAGCCAGCAAGACCACTGATGGAAGACTGGATCTGGGCTAGAGCCAGCTGTTTGGACTCGAAGTTGGATTGTTCCGCCATCGGACCCAAGGCCGTCATCAGCAGGCGATATAATTCAGCCTTGCGAGCAGACGCGGGATGCCGGATCCCCCTGCGATTAAGCTCAGCAATCAATTTCGGCACCGTCCAATTTCTCAAGGATGTGCCGCTGTTGTGCCCTGAGACGGAGGTTCCTGGCATGGAGATGTTGTCATCCATATCGGAGATGTGGGACATACTTGACCTGAGAAAAAAGATGAATTATGACCACCTAGAAAAATGGAAGAAGAAGCACAGACGGATGCGGAGAGAGCAGATGGGAGAATGTGAGAGACTGGAGGCGTGTAAAATGTTCATCGGATGAAAAAGACCTACCTGACAGGACACGAACGGATTTGGAAACCCGGCTCCAAAACCCCAATTGTTTATGTTGGAACTAATGAAATAAAATGACCCTGAGTATAAACCGACGTTTGACCCAGCCCCAGTAACCATCTCTAACCGACTTACCAGGGAATGCCTCAGAATTGCCTGGACGAAACGTAGGAAAAGCGCAAAAAGTAATAGCCAATCTAAAGGAAGGAAAAACAACGTCAGAATTAAAGATGATAGACGAGCGCCCTGAGTGATCCAGGAGAACACAGACACCCTGGGCGATCCAGGCACATTGAGACCCTGGGCGATCCAGAAGACACTAACACCCTGAAGGATCCAGGAGACACGGAGACCCTGGGTGGTCCAGGAGAACGGACAACCTGGGCGACCCAGGGACACCGACACCCCGAACGAACCAGGAGATACCGACAGCCTGAGCGATCCAGGGAATGTTAACCACATGAAAGTACCAAAACCGCAAGTTCTGGTAAAATGATGATAAAGCGGAGGAACAGACTGGACGACATGAGTATTGTCGCTCCACGTTACCATCACATACATAGAGCCAGATCAACAGCTGCAGTAGCTCGCAGGACATCTGCTGAGCGCTGGATGTGAGGGACGTGTGTGGGAAGGTGAACCTGAAGTAAGTGCATAACTGCCCCTTAGCAAGCTGGCAGAGTGCAACCGGAACTGAGCCCCCTTGAATGGCCCGGGACCCCCACCTTGCATCAAGCCAAACGGCAAATGCAAGTTTATACCCCTACCAGCCTGCTAAAGAACCAGGACCTAACCAACCCACTCATGACACCTCCGCACCACATGTTAGATGCATAAAACCACACTGTGACGCCGCTCCCCGGCCCCGTCTACACCTTGCACCACCGGGTGCTGGAATCCAGGCTAGGCGTGAGGCTAAGCCGGAGCGGAGCTAGCTGAGCCCCGATTACCTGGGAGCCTGACGATCGGCGCTCCAGACCTCAGTAGCGCGTGCGCAGGAGACAGGAAGCAGGACCTCGGACGGAAGATGAGGGAGAGCGAATCCGCAAGTGATGCGTGATGCACGGGCGCCTGGCTGGACGGTAACAAGCGGCATAAGTAACAGCCTTACCTATATATATATATATATATATATATATACAGTACAGACCAAAAGTTTGGACACACCTTCTCATTCAAAGAGTTTTCTTTATTTTCATGACTATGACTATGAAAATTGTAGATTTACACTGAGGGCATCAAAACTATGAATTAACACATGTGGAATTATATACATAAACAAGTGTGAAACAACAGAAAATATGTCATATTCTAGGTTCTTCAAAGTAGCCACCTTTTGCTTTGATTACTGCTTTGCACACTCTTGGCATTCTCTTGATGAGCTTCAAGAGGTAGTCCCCTGAAATGTGTGCCCTGTCAGGTTTAATAAGTGGGATTTCTTGCCTTATAAATGGGGTTGGGACCATCAGTTGCGTTGAGGAGAAGTCAGGTGGATACACAGCTGATAGTCCTACTGAATAGACTGTTAGAATTTGTATTATGGCAAGAAAAAAGCAGCTAAGTAAAGAAAAACGAGTGGCCATCATTACTTTAAGAAATGAAGGTCAGTCAGTCAGCCGAAAAATTGGGAAAACTTTGAAAGTAAGGGCTATTTGACCATGAAGGAGAGTGATGGGGTGCTGCGCCAGATGACCTGGCCTCCACAGTCACCGGACCTGAACCCAATCGAGATGGTTTGGGGTGAGCTGGACCGCAGAGTGAAGGAAATAGGGCCAACAAGTGCTAAGCATCTCTGGGAACTCCTTCAAGACTGTTGGAAGACCATTTCAGGGGACTACCTCTTGAAGCTCATCAAGAGAATGCCAAGAGTGTGCAAAGCAGTAATCAAAGCAAAAGGTGGCTACTTTGAAGAACCTAGAATATGACGAATTTTCAGTTGTTTCACACTTGTTTGTTATGTATATAATTCCACATATGTTAATTCATAGTTTTGATGCCTTCATAGTCATGAAAATAAAGAACTTTTAGCTATATATAAAAGCTACTGCTTCATAGGCTTTGAAGTAATAAAAGTCTTTGGCTGGTAATAACTCTCGCCTGATTCTAACCTGACTTGAAGGTGGTTTTCTGAATCTTTGAACTTCTATTTTCCAGTGTTTTTCTGACAGATGGCCTATCTGTCCTCAGGGTTTTGTCACGGCCTATGGTGTGCGCTGTGACACTGATGCTACACTTGCGGTTGTCTCGGCCATCTGGGTGATTGCCGTGACATGTTTGCCACGCATGTTGTTGCCTGCGGCAATGTGTAGCTTTCTATCCTTGTGTGTGCACTTCCCCTTTAAGTTGGTTTCTTCCTTTGTCTGGTGTTGGAAGGGTTAAATCCCTTCCTAGTGTTTTGTTAACACTTTGTTAACACTGTTCCCCTCTCCTTGCAGCCTGGCCTTAGATAGAGACTCCTGTTCCTCCATTACTGCGATGAACAGGTCGTCTCTCCCCTGCTCCTAAGTGAGGGATTTCCAGGGAGATTCAGGATATTAGGTATCCTGGGTATGAGCCATCCCACCATCGGGGTCCGCTCATACGGTGAGAGGTCAGGGAGAGGATTAGGGATATTGTAGAAAGTGACCTGCTCCCTTATTACTCCTTTTTGGCCTGGCTGATCCGCTTTACCCTTTGACACCGCACGGTGGGGGGTTTCCCCCACTCCCCACCGTGACAGTTTAAACTGGAAGGTGTGGATGCCAGAAGCTGTGTCCTACACCTGCTTGCAAAGGTGCCTGGGAAGCCTTTAACAGCCTCCGGACCGCCTAACGCAGGATCGCGTTCCGGAGGCGGCAGCTCTGCGCACAGTCACGCATATACGCGTCATCTCGCGAGACGCGAGATTTCCTGTGAGCGCACGCGTTCACAGGATCGGAAGGTAAGCAAGTGGATCTCCAGTCTGCCAGCGGCGATCGTTCGCTGGCAGGCTGGAGATGTGATTTTTTTAACCCCTAACAGGTGTATTAGACGCTGTTTTGATAACAGCGTCTAATATACCTGCTACCTGGTCCTCTGGTGGTCCCCTTTGCTTGGATCGACCACCAGAGGACACAGGCAGCTCAGTAATAAGTAGCACCAAACACCACTACACTACACCGCCCTGTCACTTATTAACCCCTTATTAACCCCTGATCACCCCATATAGACTCCCTGATCACCCCCCTGTCATTGACCACCCCCCTGTCATTGATCACCCCCTTGTAAGGCTCCATTCAGACGTCCGTATGTTTTTTACGGATCCACGGATACATGGATCGGATCCGCAAAACACATACGGATGTCTGAATGGAGCCTTACAGGGGGGTGATCAATGACAGAGGTGTGATCACCCCATATAGACTCCCTGATCACCCCCGTCATTGATCACCCCCCTGTCATTGATCACCCCCCTGTCATTGATCACCCCCCTGTAAGGCTCCATTCAGACATTTTTTTGGCCCAAGTTAGCGGAATTATTATTATTATTTTTTTTTTTTCTTACAAAGTCTCATATTCCACTAACTTGTGTCAAAAAATAAAATCTCACATGAACTCACCATACCCCTCACGAAATCCAAATGCGTAAAAATTTTTTGACATTTATATTCCAGACTTCTTCTCACGCTTTAGGGCCCCTAAAATGCCAGGGCAGTATAAATAGCCCACATGGGACCCCATTTCGGAAAGAAGACACCCCAAGATATTCCGTGAGGGGCATATTGAATCCATGAAAGATTGAAATTTTTGTCCCAAGTTAGCGGAAAGGAAGACTTTGTGAGAAAAAAAAAAAAAAAAAAAAAAACAATTTCCGCTAACTTGTGCCAAAAAAAAAAAAATCTATGAACTCGCCATGCCCCTCATTGAATACCTTGGGGTGTCTTCTTTCCAAAATGGGGTCACATGTGGGGTATTTATACTGCCCTGGCATTTTAGGGGCCCTAAAGCGTGAGAAGAAGTCTGGGATCCAAATGTCTAAAAGGAATTTGGACCCCTTTGCCCATCTAGGCTGCAAAAAAGTGTCACACATGTGGTATAGCCGTACTCAGGAGAAGTTGGGCAATGTGTTTTGGGGTGTCATTTTACATATACACATGCTGGGTGAGATAAATATCTTGGTCAAATGCCAACTTTGTATAAAAAAATGGGAAAAGTTGTCTTTTGCCGAGATATTTCTCTCACCCAGCATAGGTATATGTAAAATGACACCCCAAAACACATTGCTCAACTTCTCCTGAGTACGGCGATACCACATGTGTGACACTTTTTTGCAATCTAGGTGGGCAAAGGGGCCTACATTCCAAAGAGCACCTTTAGGATTTCACAGGTCATTTTTTTTACAAATTTTGATTTCAAAATACTTCCCACACATTAGGGCCCCTAAATTGCCAGGGCAGTATAACTACCCCACAAGTGACCCCATTTTGGAAAGAAGACACCCCAAGGTATTCCGTGAGGGGCATGGCGAGTTCCTAGAATTTTTTATTTTTTGTCAAAAGTTAGCGGAAAATGATGATTTTTTATTTTTTTTTCTTACAAAGTCTCATATTCCACTAACTTGTGACAAAAAATAAAAACTTACATGAACTCACTATGCCCATCACGAAATACGTTGGGGTGTCTTCTTTCCAAAATGGGGTCACTTGTGGGGTAGTTATACTGCCCTGGCATTCTAGGGGCCCTAATGTGTGAGAAGTATTTTGAAATCAAAATGTGTAAAAAATGACCTATGAAATCCTAAAGGTGCTCTTTGGAATGTGGGCCCCTTTGCCCACCTAGGCTGCAAAAAGTGTCACACATGTGGTATCGCCGTACTCAGGAAAAATTGGGAAATGTGTTTTGGGGTGTCATTTTACATATACCCTTGCTGGGTGAGATAAATATGTTGGTCAAATGCCAACTTTGTATAAAAAAAAAAATGGGAAAAGTTGTCTTTTGCCGAGATATTTCTCTCACCCAGCATGGGTTTATGTAAAATGACACCCCAAAACACATTGCTCAACTTCTCCTGAGTACGGCGATACCACATGTGTGACACTTTTTTGCAGCCTAGGTGGGCAAAGGGGCCCACATTCCAAAGAGCACCTTTAGGATTTCACAGGTCATTTTTTACACATTTTGATTTCAAACTACTTCCCACACATTAGGGCCCCTAAACTGCCAGGGCAGTATAACTACCCCACAAGTGACCCCATTTTGGAAAGAAGACACTCCAAGGTATTCTGTGAGGAGCATGGCGAATTCCTAGAATTTTTTAGTTTTTGTCACAAGTTAGTGGAATATGAGACTTTGTAAGGAAAAAAATAAAATAAAAAAATCATCATTTTCCGCTAACTTGTGACAAAAAATAAAAAGTTCTATGAACTCACTATGCCCATCAGCGAATACCTTAGGGTGTCTAATTTCCGAAATGGGGTCATTTGTGGGATGTTTGTACTGTTTGGCCATTGTAGAACCTCAGGAAACATGACAGGTGCTCAGAAAGTCAGAGCTGCTTCAAAAAGCAAAAATTCACATTTTTGTACCATAGTTTGTAAACGGTATAACTTTTACCCAAATCATTTTTTTTTACCTAAACATTTTTTTTTATCAAAGACATGTAGAACAATAAATTTAGAGAAAAATTTATATATGGATGTCGTTTTTTTTGCAAAATTTTACAACTGAAAGTGAAAAATTTCATTTTTTTGCAAAAAAATCGTTAAAGTTTGATTAATAACAAAAAAAGTAAAAATGTCAGCAGCAATGCAATACCACCAAATGAAAGCTCTATTAGTGAGAAGAAAAGGAGGTAAAATTCATTTGGGTGGTAAGTTGCATGACCGAGCAATAAACGGTGAAAGTAGTGTAGGTCAGAAGTGTAAAAAGTGGCCTGGTCATTAAGGGTGTTTAAGCTATAGGGGGGCTGAGGTGGTTAAGTATGGCCGTCTGCTATGCTTTGACTTTAAGACAATATAAAAATGCCCTTGAATACTTGCTTTAGTAGCTGGACACTGGTCACCTCGGAGGAGTGAGCTGTAGAAGTGGACTTCTCACCTCTGGGTGGAATTTTGTAGGCTTTAACCCTGGACTGTGGAGCCAACAGGGAGAGAGTAGAGAGGCAGGAGGCCTCCCTCCAGCAGCAAGCTACATCATGGCTGCACACTGATTAAACTTCAGGGAAGACCTAACTAGGCCAGAGCTAAGCTATATACACACTGTAACACTGCCCCATCTAGTGGAGAAACTAGTGTAGTGCACCCTACCTAGGCCTGTGTAAAGGATCTTACACATAGAATCACATAGTGACATGGGAGAATATGACATGAGATGAAGTGCAGCATACAGGCATAATATATGACAATAAAAAACAATAAAACAAGTTTTCGGTGCGCACAATCACGTAGTGGGACACTGCACATGTGAGGGGGTGAGTTGGATCTCAGCTCTTCTTACTGGACCTCCACAGCGGACAGAAATGTCGCCAAATATTTGTGTGGATTTGTAAACCCGGTAACAGCAAAGTGGATGAGATTTTACTGAATTCCCTCCACGCTGCAGATATTTTCCTCCTGGACATTGAGGGCAGGTTTATAATTATTTTCCTCATTGAATTCAATGGAAATGAAGAAATCTGTGGTCAGGTAGAGCGGAGTATTTATCTGTAGATTATCTGCAGACACTGTTTTACAATCACTAAACCCGATTCCTTAAGTTCCCAGGGTGACTCTTGCCCGATGCTTTCTGTATTCTGGCCCCCATAAGTGTTTTACTTAAAAATGTTCTTTTTTAAAAAAAAATTAAGCTAAATAAAGGCTAAAGAAGAGATTCTATAAAGGTAAGCAAGGTATCGATACATCAACATCTATTCAGCTATGCTGGTGATTTCATTAGCATAACATATATGACAGATGCACTTTATTTGTTGCGTTTTCATTTTCTATAAAAAGGCCCATTAAAATCTTCAGCACCAGGCCCATGATGCTCTTATCCGGCCCTGCCTCTCCTGACATGTCTGTTTTCGTGACTATTTGTATTCCCATAATCTAATTCCAGAGAATATTTCTAAGAATTCTGTATTGTTCTGTTACTCTTTTATTCTTGCTAGAAATGTATAAAAAAAATAGGTATTTATAAGGCTGTTACCAGGTGGAGTTTACAATTGCACAGTCTGACACTGGGAGCTGTGCAATCAGTGCTGACAGTATCAGACTGTGGGGACACGCCGCATTGGCATGAAACATGGTAGCATCCAGTTTGTCATTTATTGATACGTTTCTAGGTGGAATAGCAGAGGAATGACACAACACAGGGATAAAGAAAAGATTCTCCAGATAAGTTACTTCATGGGGACATGTCAGGAGGGGTGAGGGCTCCTCTGTGATGTGCTGTGGGTGTATCTGTACTTGGCCATATAAGACACTCAGTTTATAGAACTCAGTTTCTAGTATTTATTATTGAAGTAAATCTCCAAAAAGCTGATGAGGGCGGCCGCCAGAGATTTAGAGGAAGGAGCGGAGTGGGATGGAGGAAGGCAGGGACCATTTCATCCCCCAGATCTCCGGCTCTGGTGTTAATTTCCCAAGACGATTAGGAACAGGCTGACAGCAAATGTGGGGGTGTTCCAGTGGTGGGACCTCCATGAATTAGACCCCTATGCTGTATCTTGTGGATAGGCCATAAATGTCTGACATGGAAAGACCCCTTTAATCTTGGGGACTGTCAAATGAATGCATTTGGAGGCGTGGTCTATATAAATGGGAGTGGTCTGTGTGAGTTGTGTCTCGTGGTGGGCGACCCCGCTACAGGATCATGTGATTGGTCCATTATAGGAGAACATGTGTGCAGATTACTGATCTCTGAAGACGTTATGAAAAATATTATGTTATATACTATTTATTATTTATTTATTTTTTACTATATTATTTATCAATTTATTTGTATTTATTTTAATCACTTTGCACATTGTCTATAAGGTCAGTCACATGACTTCCTAGCCCCGGGCCCTGCATAACACATATCATTCAGATAGAACACCCAGAGGTTGGGGCTATGCTGGGAGGAGTAATTCCTTAGAAGGTAGAACATCATTGGTTGCTGTATTTTATAAATCCAGAGGTCGAGCTCTGCTAGGAGTTGTAGTTAGAATGCACTGGTTTGTTAAAAAAATAAAAATAAATGTTTTATATTGTTTAAAGGGTTTCTGTCACCCCATTAAACCGTTTTTTTTTTTTTTTTCTTTACTAATATTCCCTATAGTGCGATCTCATGATACATAAGCAAATTAATCATTTTGGTTCAGTAGAATTTGCTAAAAATCGATTTTTAAAATATGCTAATTACCTTGCTACCAGCAAGTAGGGCGGCTACTTGCTGGTAGCAGCCGCATCCTCCGATGGTAATGACGCCCCCTCGGCATGCTGATTGACAGGGCCAGGGAAGGGAATCGTTCTCTGCTGGCGCTGTTAGAATTTGAAATCTCGCGCCTGCGCCGTACCTGTCTTCAATCGGCGCAGGCGCACTGAGAGGCGGCCGCTCGCTCGACCGCTCCATCCTCAATGCGCCTGCGTCGATGACGTCATCAAGTACACCCGGAAGAGATTTATTATTAATAATCGTTGGTGGTATAGTGTTAATAACTGTCATTTTTATAAAATTATTTATTCCCATTTCGTTGGTGGTTTTTGTGGCAGCATGCTTATTATGTACATACTTACCTGATTCGAGCATCCAGGGACGTCACCAGACTCTCCGCCTCCTTCCAGCGATGCCGGCGTCTTCTCTTCCGGGTGTACTTGATGACGTCATCGACGCAGGCGCATTGAGGATGGAGCGTCGAGCGAGCGGCCGCCTCTCAGTGCGCCTGCGCCGATTGAAGACAGGTACGGCGCAGGCGCGAGATTTCAAATTCTAACAGCGCCAGCAGAGAACGATTCCCTTCCCTGGCCCTGTCAATCAGCATGCCGAGGGGGCGTCATTACCATCGGAGGATGCGGCTGCTACCAGCAAGTAGCCGCCCTACTTGCTGGTAGCAAGGTAATTAGCATATTTTAAAAATCGATTTTTAGCAAATTCTACTGAACCAAAATGATTAATTTGCTTATGTATCATGAGATCGCACTATAGGGAATATTAGTAAAGAAAAAAAAAAACGGTTTAATGGGGTGACAGAAACCCTTAGAATGTACTGGTTTGTAAAAAAAATAAAAATAAATGTTTTATATTGTTTAAAAACTTCCATTAACTGGACTGAGCCATTGGCTGCCGATAATTGTGATGTCATCACCTTCTAGAATGGCTCCGCCCCCAAGTGACTGTGACATCACTCAGGAGTTCTATGTCTGGCATTGGAACCATCATTTCTGTGCAGTTGTATTGGTATGCTCAGGAGACTGCAGCATATTATTGATTGCTCCCCATTTTTTGGAATCTCTGCGCATATTTTGCATCCAGAGTCTTTAAAAATGGAAAATCTCAGAAATTCTACCCGAAGAGGTAAGTGATCTCCTACGTACATAACATACATGTTCTGGTACCTACCAATCACCGGCCTCAGGTGAGATTCTTGGGGGGTTATATGGACTTTTTAGTCATTTATATGATGTTTTGTTATTAGGACACAGATCGGGAAGATCAGCCCCGGAAGGTGCGGCTCGTACCCGCGGTCTTCCTGGAGGCCAGAATTCCAGAGCACGTCATGCTCGACCGGCGCCATATGGACAGCGGACAGCCATGACTGGAGAAGAGCGGGCGTCCACTCCAGGGAGACGCAGAAGAACATCTACTGCCCCCAATAACACCACTGGCTGGAGGAGGACACGGCAGTCTGTGCGCCAGTTACACCAGGCGCTGGAGGAGCTGCCCATTAACATCATGGGCACAGCCGGCTCCAGAGGAGGTTGTGTCATCTGCCTCCTGGAGTTCGAGGTGGGAGAGTCGGTCACCACTCTCCCCTGCTCCCATGATTTCCATGGAGCCTGTATAAGACCATGGCTCCTGGAGAATCCAGTCTGCCCCCTGTGTCGCTCCCCGCTGCTGACCAGATAATGGAGGACGGATATGGTATGTGGATTGTGTGCCCTGTATAGAATAAGCCCCTTACACAGATGTCACCTCATCAGCCGACTACCAAGGAGCTGGAGGGTTGTCAGGTGGAGCATTCGCAGAATGCACGGCCGGGCGCTCTATTTCAGTTCCTTGTGTATTGGCCCCTGGACCAGATATTGGGGTCTTTTCCCTGACCTGGTAGCACTGGTTCTGATCCTTGATTTTGTATTTGATTTTAGTTATGATCCGATCTGTTTTGACTATGATTTTGGATGATCCCTCTGTACCGCGCACTCGGCTCTGATTGACCCCCGTTGCTGACCCTGGACCATACGACTATTCTTCTGCCTCCTGATTCTGTACCGCGCACTTGGCTCTGCTTGATCCTCGTTGATGACCCCTGGACCGTACGACTATTCTTCTGCCTCCTGATTCTGTACTGCATACTCAGCCCTACTACATCTTCATTGTTCCTCTTCGGGTTGTCTGACCATCCTCCTGATCACTGCACCTGTTCTACGATCTCAGCTCTGCTAGTCCGATACATCATGGTAGGTGAATAGACTTTCCATTCGGTGTCCCTCATTTTACTCGTACCTCTAATCCTCCTAATAAACCAGCGGGCAAGTGACGAGCACCAAGTCCTGGCCCCAACACAGAGCCTTACACCCCAAACTCAGTCATGAGAAGGGGGTGCACAGGAATTGTGCCGTCCGGGAGCAGATTTCTCTAGACATGGGAGACACAGATGGTGACAATTCTGCATCTTCCATCTTCATTTCAGCAGGTTCTGAAGTTCAGATCTGGAGGATCCTGTAAATGCAGACGTTACTCCCAGGAGATGTTGTCGCGTCTATAATGTTGTCTTTTCTATTTTTCAGATTCTTTGCGGATGATTCGTGGCTTCAAGGGGAAGATCATTTCCAGTTTTGTCCAGTCCCTGCTGTGGACACAACGCGTTCAGCTCGGGCACATCCAGTGACTTCTGCGCCATCTTGCTATCTGTTCCATGTCGGCAGCTGCTCCAAAAAAGAGCAAATATAAATGTGGACTTTCTAGGCAAATACGTCACATATAATATATATATATATATCACTGGTCTGGGTGAATAATGGGTGTTGACACTTTTCGGTGCTTGACGGGGAAACATGGGCGACAATCATAAGTAAGGGCAATAAAGTCCATGGCAAGTAATAAAGAGTCCCAATAAGTATTGGCATATATCAAAGTGCAAATATAGTATTTTAGCATATAAAACGTTTAAGAGATGATCACAGAAAATGTCCTTCTGGGCATATGGCATAAAACATTATAAAACATGTCCATAGCAAAATCCCAAATCAACCTGAAAAAAGGGTTAAAGGGAAAACATGTGCAAAAACAGGCACAAACGTGATGAAGAAAGTCTTGTCCGACAGAAGATAATAGGTCCAATGAACGCAGCTTTCTCCTGGTAGGTGGTTCGGATGGGCTCCAGTGGGACCTCTTGTTCAGGCTCTGGGAGAGAAGTTTCATCTAAGTCCTCCCAATTTTCTGACTTAGGCTGCAGGCTGGTCACCGCTGTAGCGTACGGACCTCTCAGGCCCTCAGCAGGGGTGAATTCCACTTGTTCCCCCTCCCGGAGGTTATGCATGTGCCCAGGTAAGTAATTACGCTTGACGGACCTTCGATTAACATATAGGTCCCGGCCTGTAGTGTGGTCTTTGATGAATCCAAAACCCCAGTCCTTATCAAAGGTGATGACCGTGCCCGACCTTTGTTCAAAGCGGGGCTGACAGTCTCTAGGGTCCTCATGGATGGCTTTGGCGACCTCCTCAAAGTAAATTTTTGTTTGAGTCTATGAGAGCAGGCCACAAGGAACTCAGCCTGAGAAAACTCTGACATGGCTGCCGGCAGGGGTAGGGCGACATCTCCGATCCCGGAGAGTAGGCAGGTGGCTCACCCATCTCTTGTCCTGTCCCAGGCTGTGGCCCCCTAAGCGCAGAAGTCTCTCTTGTTGCTCCGCTCGCTGACATGTCCGGCAAAGCAGTCACTTCCAGTATCTCCAAAGGCAGACTCCGCCTTGTCTCTAGCACGCCCACTAGGCACTCCAGTATAGGGGTGGCGGCGCGTATATTGTCCATGCAAATTAGGTTATGGCACAGCAGAAATACCATTCCCGCTTCTTAGCACAGTGGCGCCAATATTTTCACATTTTGAGAGGCTGTGACTTCGTTTTTACCGCCAAGCTGCTCTGTGATGTTGCAGCAAACAACCACAAGTACTTCAGGCGGCAATTTTAAGTGTAAAACAGTCCATTCAAATAAAGCAAGCAGCGCTATTGACTTTTGAAAAATTCACAATTTTGCAGTTTTAAAGATGCGGTTTTGTAGTAGAAGTGTAGCGCAATACATGCAGACAGTCTCTAAACAGCCTAAACAGTTTTTTTGGCCCAATAAAAGCTATCAAACAGTTGGGGCTCATTCACAATAGGCAGTCTATAATGGCGCAGGGGTTTGCAAATCCTGTTCACACAGTTCAGTAAAGGCACAAAGGAATGAATCCTGTTCGTGGTGACGCCAAGATTAATTATGCGGTATGCCAGATAGAGATGGCCTTGCGGTTCACCCGGTGGTCGTTTTACGGCGAACTTTGCGTGTTCGCGATTCGCCGAACATGCGAACATATAGAGAATTTTGCGCCCGCCATATTCTTTTACATTATGAAGAACTTTGACCCATGACACATTCATCAGGTGGTACAGGACAGCCGATTGAGACATTTCAGCACATGGACATACCCCCTACCTTATAAATAAATCTGATCTGGCCGCCATTTTACATTCAGTGTTTTGCCAGTGTAGGGAGAGGTTGCTGTGTGGAGCAGGAACAGGCTGTTAGGGACACCAAACGCTAGCTAGTAGGGCCACAAAAGTCTTTTTAAGGACTGGTATAGGTGTGCTATCGATATGTGTGATACACAGAGGGGTGCGATATACTTATAATATACTTTTATAATGAGTCAAAAACACATAGATCTACAGGGTGGGCCATTTATATGGATACCTTAATAAAATGGGAATGGTTGGTGATATTAACTTCCTGTTTGTGGCACATTAGAATATGTGAGGGGGGAAACTTTTCAAGATGGGTGGTGACCATGGTGGCCATTTTGAAGTCGGCCATTTTGAATCCAACTTTTGTTTTTTCAATAGGAAGAGGGTCATGTGACACATCAAACTTATTGGGAATTTCACAAGAAAAACAATGGTGTGCTTGGTTTTAACTTTATTCTTGCATGAGTTATTTACAAGTTTCTGACCACTTATAAAATGTGTTCAATGTGCTGCCCATTGTGTTGGATTGTCAATGCAACCCTCTTCTCCCACTCTTCACACACTGATAGCAACACCGCAGGAGAAATGCTAGCACAGGCTTCCAGTATCCGTAGTTTCAGGTGCTGCAAATCTCGTATCTTCACAGCATAGACAATTGCCTTCAGATGACCCCAAAGATAAAAGTCTAAGGGGGTAAGATCGGGAGACCTTGGGGGCCATTCAACTGGCCCACGACGACCAATTCACTTTCCAGGAAACTGTTCATCTAGGAATGCTCGGACCTGACACCCATAATGTGGCGGTGGGTGCATCATCTTGCTGGAAAAACTCAGGGAACGTGCCAGCTTCAGTGCATAAAGAGGGAAACACATCATCATGTAGCAATTTCGCATATCCAGTGACCCCCTTAGACTTTTATCTTTGGGGTCATCTGAAGGCAATTGTCTATGCTGTGAAGATACGAGATGTGCAGCACCTGAAACTACGGATACTGGAAGCCTGTGCTAGCATTTCTCCTGCGGTGTTGCTATCAGTGTGTGAAGAGTGGGAGAAGAGGGTTGCATTGACAATCCAACACAATGGGCAGCACATTGAACACATTTTGTAAGTGGTCAGAAACTTGTAAATAACTCATGCAAGACGCCACGGAGAAAGGCTGAAGCATGGGACGCCACGGCAGAAGTCCTCCCGCGGACCTGAGTGAGTGAGCCCACAGAGGACGCAGTGAGTAACACTAAATACAAGTGGAAATATACCGAACCGCTACAAGAAAAGCGGTATCAGCACTGAGATTACAAATGTGCTGGACAATTGACTTTGTACATCTAGCATACTGAAACCCCGATACCGCTATAGATGATGGACAATCTGATCTCGGTCTAAAATAATATTTCATCCTAGACCATTCAATATCTTGTATTTCAGATGATATTATAAGACCTCAATTGCTACGCATTTAGGACTGTGTGGCTTTATATGAGACTATGAAGTGTTGAATAGATCTGTATCAGATAATCATTATTGAATATATTTGAAGTGCAATATCTATCAGCTTCTGTTTGCTTCGCAGACGACTGTGATCCAATAGCCCTACCGAATAGGAGGGACACGGATGCAGCCTGCTGCGGCTGGCAGTCAGAACTTGATACATTAGAGATACCCATCTCTCTGGCTTACACATAAGCTATATATACGTTTTATGTCATTTTATGAATTTTACCCTGGTGCACACAGGACACACGTTAATTGTTTAATAAATAATTTTATTTGATTCCCACGTGTATGCCGAATTGTTTGAGTGCCGGTTCTATCCAATTTTTACTATATCCATTAGAACCAAGGGGGTGTTTCTTTGAACCTGTGCACCTATCGTGACAAATCAGAGTGAGCCATCTGCTTATCACCTTTTGTATAATATACTTTCTATGTTAGAAAGTATATTATCGTGCATTTGTATTGTGCGGCAGTTGTGTGCGGTTCTGCTGCGATACTGAAGGTATATAGAGGGACAAGTGTTATTGGAACAAATCATTTCTACTGGTGTGATATACCAGTCCCCCCCAAAAAAACTGATTGAAGCGGGGTGTTATATGCCAATATACTTTTTTTATAGTTCATCTGGGTACTGTATAGTGCATTTGCGCATGCGCGTACCCGAAAATTATATTGCCGATATTTCGCACTGAAAAAAATAATAACTGGAGATCGCAAATTCGAATAATACATCTGGTATGTCACTGTCCATGTTGTGGGACTATTTGTGCACTTCTAGTAATTATTTATTGGCTGCAAATATGAGCTGAAGGTTTTTCAGGTTTGCCTGCCATTAAAATGAATGGGACCCGCCGTGAACTTGCGGTTCGCGAACATTTGATCGCGTTCGCGAACCGTCCCAGATTAATAATGCCAGACCAACAGGGGAATTATACGTGAGGTCACGGTGTGAGCAATAGGTGGGCCGAGGTACCGTAAATACAGTTCTGGTTACTCACGGTTATGTCGTCCCTGGGCAGGTCTGCACAAGTGATGAGGAGAACGGCACAAGAATTCTCTGGGGCACACTCTGGTGTAAGGGACACAGGCCAGATGGTGGTTTGTGGTGCCCTTGTTGTTCTGTATTAATGTTCCTATGGCAATGTCCCTTGTAGTCAGGATGCCAGTACCTTTTGTGGTGGTACAACCATTTACTGTAGTGTTAACTGAGGAACCGAAGACTGAG
The DNA here is from genome assembly GCF_905171765.1 of Bufo bufo. Lineage (NCBI taxonomy): Eukaryota > Metazoa > Chordata > Amphibia > Anura > Bufonidae > Bufo > Bufo bufo. Next base: position 196,521,458 of record NC_053391.1, on the reverse strand, counting down.
ACAAGGATGGTGCAATCCAACTTATTACTTTTACTGAACTTTGCTCCTGGTAACATTACATCTAAGTAATAAAGATTCTGTTGGTACATCCAAGTATGAAATACAGTCTCATGCATACAGGGGTAAGGTAATGTAAGTCCTCAGAAGAAACAGGCTCTTAGTCCTATATATATATATTTATGGTCAGGGCTAGGAAAGACGTCGGCGTACGCAGAGACTCCCGCCCTGAGCAAGGTGGCTGAATTATGCCGGGAGCCACGTCGTGGGTACACCAAGAAAGGGGGCATACCCAGTGGAAGCTGGAAAAAGGGGCGGGAGGGAGGGGCGTGATGCTCGGGCACCTGGCCGGTAACGAGGGGCATAAGTAGCCAGACGCCCCTCCCACAAATGCAGGCTGGTAACAGCCTTACCTATTTATGGTCAGGGCTAGGAAAGACGTCGGCGTACGCAGAGACTCCCGCCCTGAGCAAGGTGGCTGAATTATGCCGGGAGCCACGTCATGGGTACACCAAGAAGGGGGGCAAAAACAACAATTAGGAACAACTCTTTATTATAAGAATTACAAAGCCAAGGAACAAAAGGCACGAGATATCTCTACTTGAGGGTTGGGGATGTATCTGGTGAAACAAGAGGACCGCCACCGCCCCATGCACCGAATAACATGAGCTGGCACCTGATGCCGAGATGCTGCGGAGGCCACCCCTATGCGGAAAGAATTCCCCGATATTACTTTAGGATCATAACCTAGACCTTGGGCAATGGCACGGATATAGGATAGGAACTGCGAGGTATTGAGAGGTTTGCCTGCGTGTGGCAGGAGCGGGCTGTCTGGAAGTGAGTCCTGAATATGTAACAATAATTGGTGCAGCACCTGAACCGGGCACCAATTGTTGATGGTCGGGTAGAATTTGACCTCAGTGAAAGGACCCGTCTGGCTGGTTTTGGTGGAGGGTAGGAGGAGAGTATAATGACCACGGCCCCATGACAGCTGTTGCTTCAAAGGATGGCTCTGACAGTTTGAGCCGGCTAGAACTTCCCCGGGCCTAAGGAACCCATAAAAAATTAGATACAAGGCCACTTTCAGAATCAGGCTAGTGGAGGGCCAAAAAGGATTACCGTCCAACGATAAGGAGAGATCCCTAAACAACTCGCTAGACACTGGTTGCCTACGGCTAACGGACCCCTTACCCTCCTTTTGAATACCCCGAAGGGTGGCCTTAATAGCCTGGACGGAGAAAAAGGACCTGTGGTGAGGATTAGTCAGCATGAAGTGGTGTTGTAGTCCGGCTAAATAAAGTTTGATGGTATTGTGCGACAGAGATAGTTGAGAGTGACAATGAGCTAAGAAGGACATGATATAGGAGGTTTCGGAATGATGACCCCTCGGATGAATCTTGGAGAATTTATCAAACGCTCTCAGGCCGGCCTGATAATGCCTCGCCGTATTGCGCGACAGAGATTTTCTGACCAGACCCTTGGCTTCGTCTATGAGAGAATCTAGACCAGAGTGAGGGTGCCGAATTGAGGCACGGGCGCACCTGACCGATCCGCGTCGGGCATTTCCTGAAAAAAAAACGGAAAATTAAAGCGGGAAAGAGCGTCCGCGGCCCTATTCTGTTCGCCTGAAATGTGGACACATTGCATATGAAAATTTTGGTGGAGGGACAACCAGATTAGTTTGCGCAACAAGGCCGTGATCTTGAAGGACTGGGCCCTGCCTTTGTTAACAATGTCCACCAAGGTCTGACTATCCGTGACGAAGGTCACAGAAGCGTTAGACCAATTGTGACCCCAAACCTGAGCTGCCGCCACGACGGGATACAGTTCCAGAAGGGGAGAAGATTTGAGAACTGCTGAGTCTGAGGCTAATTCTGGCGGCTAAGCGGCGGCCAGCCAGTGGGACCTGAAAATGGCAGCGAACCCGGAGGAACCCGCGGCATCGGAAAAAACAAGGGGAGAAGAAGAGTCCCACTGTGGAACGAACAGGGAAATGCCATTCCAGTTGGAGAGAAAACTGTTCCACATGACCAGGTCCGCGATGGCCTGGCTGTCCAGATGGACGACAGAATCCTGCTCTGGAGCAGAGGGCAGAAGACATAACAACCTGGAATGAAAGGCCCTGCCTTGAGGCATAATTCTGGTGGCAAAGTTAAGCATCCCCAGCAAGGATTGCAACTCGACCTTGGTCAGAGAGTGGGACCGGACCGCCTGAGAGATAGCTGAGCGGATCCTAAGCAATTTCTCGCTGGGGAGGCTGGCCTCCATCTTGACTGTATCCAAAATGATGCCCAGGAAGGTGACCTTTGTGGCCGGACCCTCAGTCTTGGCGGCAGCGACAGGGACATGAAGACGGGAAAAAATGTCCAGCAGTGTGCGTGGAATGGATGGGACCTGTCTGGGCCTTTCTACAATAAGGAAGTCATCCAGGTAGTGGACGACCATGGATAAACCGCCGTGATGGATGAGGATCCAATGCAGGGCTTTGGCCAGTTGTTCAAAACGCCACGGGCTACTTTTAGACCCAAAGGTGAGCCGGTTGGCGAAGTAGAATTTATCCGCCCACTTGATGCCATAATACCTCCAAAGCTGCGGATGGATTGGAAGCTGTTTAAAAGCATCGGCTATGTAACGGAACGCCTAGCACCCCGACCGGGTTCCTCCATCGATAGATGCTCCTAGTGCTTCCAGAGGACTCCAAGCACTCCACTCGACACCGTCAGCACTGCAGACCCCTCGAACCGCCGAAGCTTGGTGGAGGTCTCGCCGTCTCCTACCCACCCTGGACCTACGACAAGGCTCCAGGCCCCAGTGGGTGAACCTCTCCTAAATCCAGAGACAGAAACCAGGAGCAAGCTCTTACAAGAGCTTATACTCAGGGGAGTATTATGATATAGCAATCCCCAAGAGTGTAGTTATCCCATGAGCCAAACATGAGCCAAGACTTCATGAAGGTATAAAACAGGCACTCTCTTTATTTTAACATACAAGCATTTTATACACATCTTCCAAAAAAGTTACCACCCCAGGGTTTTGTAAAAACAGCCAATTACCACGTACAATACACTCAGACACTCCCACACAAAATCCTCCCCTCTGTCCGTGATAGAATTACCTCACACTGGGTTGATGCAATCATCACAGGCAAGCAAATACACAATATCCTCTGTCCTGGAGACAACCAAGAAGTAATTCAATTATCTCGCAGGACAAAGGACATCGCCAATACACACAGAGAGACAATGGAACAGACCTCCCTACTCAACGTATACAATGTCCCACCCTTTTCAATACACATAGACATTTAACATCCCAAAATGGCACGAATTAGACCAGGGTTCAAGTTAGTCCAAGTCCTTTGTGAACAAATGAGGCCTGGCTGATGAGAGGGCCCATAATCCTGGGGCAAGAGGCTAGTAAACAGTCCTCTCCAAAACCCAGTGGCGAGGTTGGTTTCGCCACAGGCTATATCTACCTTGGCCAACCAAGCCCCGGCCCCTGCTTGCAGAATGTACTGAATGGCCTCATCGACTGAAGAATATTGCATAGAATATTCCTCAGAGGGAATGAGTGGAGTTGAGACTGGGGATGGACGACATATGAGGCGCAGAGAGATCATAGATGAGACGCTTTTTATTAGAAGATTGCTTTGTAACAAGGCCAATGGGACTGATGCGCCATGATTGGAATGGAATCTCTGAAAAAGGACCAATAATGAACCCTTTGTCGACCTCCGATTGGATGAGGGAAGTTACTGCTTCAGGATCGCTGGCAGCGGATAACAGATTGGGGCCTGCCCAGCAGCCCTGGGGAAGTGTAATAAGGCCAGTGTGGAAACCCTCTCTGAACCCATCCAACAAGAAGGTGACAAAAGGACGATCGGGGTGGTCCCGCAGAAGAACAGCCAGTAATTCCAAATTGATGTTGGCTAATCAGGAATCCTTGGCTGTCTTCCTGGGACAGGAGGGACGGGGATGAGCCCGAAAACAAAAGAGAACAAATGTGGAGCGCACGGCAGGAATTAAAGGCACAGCCCTTAGCATTAAAATTATTGCATACCTGGCTGCTACCGAGGTACACAATTGGTCTGCCCAGCTTATCTAAGGAAGATGAAGACCTGGAGGACCCGGAAGGACCTGGCGAGGGAGCTGACTGCGGGGCTTGCACCGGATTAGGGCACCACTCAGTGGAATGAAAAATGGACTGGCAGATGGCACAAAGAGGGGCCTTGAGACCCGCAAAAGTGTCGGCAAAACAACTCCATGTCCAAGTCTGCCCAGTTTGACACGAACTGAAACTGGTTCAGAGCAGCAGCGGCTTTGGCAGAAAAAGAACGATGGTAGTCGTAAAAAGCCGAGCCGCCGTATTTGTGCCCCAAGTCCGTAATCCGGTACAAATAAGTATCCAACTCTTCCCTGCGAGCTGGCTGAGCGGAGCACACCACGTCCCTGTAGAGGCTGAAGGCCAGAATGAACTCGGAAATAGATAACTTCCTATTTAGCCGAGCATCCTTAGCCTTCAACACTACAGAAACCTCTCCGCAGTTGATGACCCAATTCTCAGAAATATCCTGGGAGGCAATAGGTATGGACGCCAAATTCACGTCCTTGCCTGCCAGGATATCCTTTTTGATATGCTCCGGAACAAAATGAGAAGGGGCGATTTGAGGAGTGGCAGAAGGCCTACCTGCAACGTCCTGAGGAATGGCAGGGGTGGCTGCCGAACCTGGATATTGCGGCCTGGTTTCAAAGACTGCTACCCTAGCCTGAATGTCCGTGACCGAGCCAGCAAGACCACTGATGGAAGACTGGATCTGGGCTAGAGCCAGCTGTATGGACTCGAAGTTGGATTGTTCCGCCATCGGACCCGGGGCCGTCATCAGCAGGCGATATAATTCAGCCTTGCGGGCAGACGCGGGATGCCGGATCCCCCTGCGATTAAGCTCGGCAATCAATTTCGGCACCGTCCAATTTCTCAAGGATGTGCCGCTGTTGTGCCCTGAGACGGAGGTTCCTGGCATGGAGATGTTGTCATCCATATCGGAGATGTGGGACATACTTGACCTGAGAAAAAAGATGAATTATGGCCACCTAGAAAAATGGAAGAAGAAGCACAGACGGATGCGGAGAGAGCGGATGGGAGAATGTGAGAGACCGGAGGCGTGTAAAATGTTCATCGGATGAAAAAGACCTACCTGACAGGACACGAACAGATTTGGAAACCCGGCTCCAAAACCCCAATTGTTTATGTTGGAACTAATGAAAGAAAATGACCCTGAGTATAAACCGACGTTTGACCCAGCCCCAGTAACCATCTTTAACCGACTTACCAGGGAACGCCTCAGAATTGCCTAGACGAAACGTAGGAAAAGCGCAAAAAAGTAATAGCCAATCTAAAGGAAGGAAAAACAACGTCAGAATTAAAGATGATAGACGAGCACCCTGAGTGATCCAGGAGAACACAGACACCCTGGGCGATCCAGGCACATTGAGACCCTGGGCGATCCAGGAGACACAGACACCCATGGCGATCCAGGCACATTGAGACCCTGGGCGATCCAGGAGACACAGACACCCTGGGCGATCCAGGCACATTGAGACCCTGGGCGATCCAGGAGACACAGACACCCTGGGCGATCCAGGCACCATGAGACCCTGGGCGATCCAGAAGACACTAACACCCTGAAGGATCCAGGAGACACGGAGACCCTGGGTGGTCCAGGAGAACGGACAACCTGGGCGACCCAGGGACACCGACACCCCGAACGAACCAGGAGATACCGACAGCCTGAGCGATCCAGGGAATGTTAACCACATGAAAGTACCAAAACCGCAAGTTCTGGTAAAATGATGATAAAGCGGAGGAACAGACTGGACGACATGAGTATTGTCGCTCCGCGTTACCATCACATACATAGAGCCAGATCAACAGCTGCAGTAGCTCGCAGGACATCTGCTGAGCGCTGGATGTGAGGGACGTGTGTGGGCAGGTGAACCTGAAGTAAGTGCATAACTGCCCCTTAGCAAGCTGGCAGAGTGCAAACGGAACCGAGCCCCCTTGAATGGCCCGGGACCCCCACCTTGCATCAAGCCAAACGGCAAATGCTGGTGTGGCTCAGTTTATGACCCTACCAGCCTGCTAAAGAACCAGGACCTAACCAGCCCACTCATGACACCGCCGCACCGAATGTTAGATGCATAATACCACACTGTGACGCCGCTCCCCGGCCCCGTCGCCTGTACTAGCGTGAGTGATTCATGCTGGGGGAGAGCGGCGTCTACACGTTGCACCACCGGGTGCTGGAATCCAGGGTAGGCGTGACCCTAAGCCGGAGCAGAGCTAGCTGAGCCCCGATTACCTGGGAGCCTGACAGGAAGCGGGACCTCGGACGGAAGATGAGGGAGAGCGAATCCGCAAGTGATGCGTGATGCTCGGGCGCCTGGCTGGACGGTAACGAGGAGCATAAGTAGCCAGACGCCCCACCCACAAATGCAGGCTGGTAACAGCCTTACCTATATATATATATATATATATATATATACAGTACAGACCAAAAGTTTGGACACACCTTCTCATTCAAAGAGTTTTCTTTATTTTCATGACTATGAAAATTGTAGATTCACACTGAAGGCATCAAAACTATGAATTAACACATGTGGAAATATATACATAACAAACAAGTGTGAAACAACTGAAAATATGTCATATTCTAGGTTCTTCAAAGTAGCCACCTTTTGCTTTGATTACTGCTTTGCACACTCTTGGCATTCTCTTGATGAGCTTCAAGAGGTAGTCCCCTGAAATGGTTTTCACTTCACAGGTGTGCCCTGTCAGGTTTAATAAGTGGGATTTCTTGCCTTATAAATGGGGTTGGGACCATCAGTTGCGTTGAGGAGAAGTCAGGTGGATACACAGCTGATAGTCCTACTGAATAGACTGTTAGAATTTGTATTATGGCAAGAAAAAAGCAGCTAAGTAAAGAAAAATGAGTGGCCATCATTACTTTAAGAAATGAAGGTCAGTCAGTCAGCCGAGAAATTGGGAAAACTTTGAAAGTAAGGGCTATTTGACCATGAAGAAGAGTGATGGGGTGCTGAGACAGATGACCTGGCCTCCACAGTCACCGGACCTGAACCCAATCAAGATGGTTTGGGGTGAGCTGGACCGCAGAGTGAAGGCAAAAGGGCCAACAAGTGCTAAGCATCTCTGGGAACTCCTTCAAGACTGTTGGAAGACCATTTCAGGGGACTACCTCTTGAAGCTCATCAAGAGAATGCCAAGAGTGTGCAAAGCAGTAATCAAAGCAAAAGGTGGCTACTTTGAAGAACATAGAATATGACGAATTTTCAGTTGTTTCACACTTGTTTGTTATGTTTGTAATTCCACATGTGTTTTCATAGTTTTGATGCCTTCATAGTCATGAAAATAAAGAAAACTCTTTGAATGAGAAGGTGTGTCCAAACTTTTGGTCTGTACTGTATATATATATATATATATATATATATAAAAGCTACTGCTTCATAGGCTTTGAAGTAATAAAAGTCTTTGGCTGGTAATAACTCTCGTCTGATTCTAACCTGACTTGAAGGTGGTTTTCTGAATCTTTGAACTTCTATTTTCCAGTGTTTTTATGACAGATGGCCTATCTGTCCTCAGGGTTTTGTCACGGCCTATGGTGTGCGCTGTGACACTGTTGCTACACTTGCGGTTGCCCGTGGCAATGTGTTGCTGTGTGAGCATGCGCTGGCAGTGTCTCGGCCATCTGGGTGATTGCCGTGACATGTCTGCCACGCATGTTGTTGCCTGCGGCAATGTGTAGCTTTCTATGCATGTGTGTGCACTTCCCCTTTAAGTGGCTTCCTTCCTTTGTCTGGTGTTGGAAGGGTTAACTCCCTTCCTAGTGTTTTGTTAACACTGGGTTTATGTTTGTGTGGGTGTGGCTGCTTGGGCTATTTAGCCTCTGCTGGATGCCTGAAGCTGTGGGGTACTCCAGCCATGGTGTATGCTGGAGCTATCCTCCTGGTCTTCATATTCCATCTGTCCAGTGAGGGCCACCCTTGTGGTCATAGATGTTCTTGTGGTGTCTCACGTTATTGCAGCTATGGTGTCCTGGGTTCCTGTGTGGTGTGTGCTGTGTCCTTTTATGTTGGTGTGGACATCATCACTTGTGCACGGGTTCCAGTCAGTGTGTCTGTGGCAGGTAAGTGTGTTATGGGTGTCGCTTACCTGCCATCTCCATATGCTGTATGTGTTCCCCTCTCCTTGCAGCCTGGCCTTAGATAGAGACTCCTGTTCCTCCATTACTGCGATGAACAGGTCATCTCTCCCCTGCTCCTAAGGGAGAGATTTCCAGGGAGACTCAGGATATTAGGTATCCAGGGTATGAGCCGTCCCACCATCGGGGTCCGCTCATACGGTGAGAGGTCAGGGAAAGGATTAGGGATGTTGTAGGAAGTGACCTGCTCCCTTATTACTCCTTTTTGGCCTGGCTGATCCCCTTTACCCTTTGACACCGCACGGTGGGGGGTTTCCCCCACTCCCCACCGTGACAGGTTTAAACTGGAAGGTGTGGATGCCAGAAGCTGTGTCTTACACCTGCTTGCAAAGGTGCCTGGGAAGCCTTTAACCGCCTCCGGACCACCTAACGCAGGATCGTGTTCCGGAGGCGGCAGCTCTGCGCACAGTCACGCATATACGCGTCATCTCGCGAGACGCGAGATTTCCTGTGAACGTGCGCACACAGGTGCGCACGTTCACAGGATCGGAAGGTAAGCGAGTGGATCTCCAGCCTGCCAGCGGCGATCGTTCGCTGGCAGGCTGGAGATGCAATTTTTTTTAACCCCTAACAGGTATATTAGACGCTGTTTTGATAACAGCGTCTAATATACCTGCTACCTGGTCCTCTGGTGGTCCCCTTTGCTTGGATCGACCACCAGAGGACACAGGCAGCTCAGTAATAAGTAGCACCAAACACCACTACACTACACCCCCCCCCCCTGTCACTTATTAACCCCTTATTAACCCCTGATCACCCCATATAGACTCCCTGATCACCCCCCTGCCATTCAGACGTCCGTATGTTTTTTACGGATCCACGGATACATGGATCGGATCCGCAAAACACATACGGACGTCTGAATGGAGCCTTACAGGGGGGGTGATCAATGACAGGGGGGTGATCACCCCATATAGACTCCCTGATCACCCCCCTGTCATTGATCACCTCCCTGTCATTGATCACCCCCCTGTAAGGCTCCATTCAGACGTCCGTATGTTTTTTACGGATCCACGGATACATGGATCGGATCTGAAAAACACATACGGACGTATGAATGGAGCTTTACAGGGGGGTGATCAATGACAGGGGGGTGATCACCCCATATAGACTCCCTGATCACCCCCCTGTCATTGATCACCCCCCTGTCATTGATCACCCCCCTGTAAGGCTCCATTCAGACATTTTTTTGGCCCAAGTTAGCGGAAATAGTTTTTTTTTTTTTTCTTACAAAGTCTTATATTCCACTAACTTGTCTCAAAAAATAAAATCTCACATGAACTCACCATACCCCTCACGGAATCCAAATGCGTAAAAATTTTTAGACATTTATATTCCAGACTTCTTCTCACGCTTTAGGGCCCCTAAAATTCCAGGGCAGTATAAATACCCCACATGTGACCCCATTTCGGAAAGAAGACACCCCAAGATATTCCGTGAGGGGCATATTGAATCCATGAAAGATTGAAATTTTTGTCCCAAGTTAGCGGAAAGGGAGACTTTGTGAGAAAAAAAATAAATAATCAATTTCCGCTAACTTGTGCCAAAAAAAAAAAAAATATTTCTATGAACTTGCCATACCCCTCATTGAATACCTTAAGGTGTCTTTTTTCCAAAATGGGGTCACATGTGGGGTATTTATACTGCCCTGGCATTTTAGGGGCCCTAAAGCGTGAGAAGAAGTCTGGGATCCAAATGTCTAAAAATGCCCTCCTAAAAGGAATTTGGGCCCCTTTGCGCATCTAGGCTGCAAAAAAGTGTCACACATGTGGTATCGCCGTACTCAGGAGAAGTTGGGAAATGTGTTTTGGGGTGTCATTTTACATATACCCATGCTGGGTGAGATAAATATTTTGGTCAAATGCCAACTTTGTATAAAAAGAAAATGGGAAAGGTTGTCTTTTGCCGAGATATTTCTCTCACCCAGCATGGGTAAATGTAAAATGACACCCCAAAACACATTTCACAACTTCTCCTGAGTACGGTGATACCACATGTGTGACACTTTTTTGCAGCCTAGGTGTGCAAAGGGGCCCACATTCCAAAGAGCACCTTTAGGATTTCACAAATCATTTTTTACACATTTTGATTTCAAAATACTTCCCACACATTAGGGCCCCTAAATTGCCAGGGCAGTATAACTACCCCACAAGTGACCCCATTTTGGAAAGAAGACACCCCAAGGTATTCCGGGAGGGGCATGGCGAGTTCCTAGAATTTATTTATTTTTTGTCACAAGTTAGCGGAAAATGATGATTTATTTTTTTTTTCTTACAAAGTCTCATATTCCACTAACTTATGACAAAAAATAAAAACTTCCATGAACTCACTGTGCCCATCACGAAATACCTTGGGGTGTCTTCTTTCCAAAATGGGGTCACTTGTGGGGTAGTTATACTGCCCTGGCATTCTAGGGGCCCTAATGTGTGGGAAGTATTTTGAAATCAAAATGTGTAAAAAATGACCTGTGAAATCCTAAAGGTGCTCTTTGGAATGTGGGCCCCTTTGCCCACCTAGGCTGCAAAAAAGTGTCACACATGTGGTATCGCCTTACTCAGCAGAAGTTGGGCAATGTGTTTTGGGGTGTCATTTTACATATACCCATGCTGGGTGAGATAAATATCTTGGTCAAATGCCAACTTTGTATAAAAAAAATGGGAAAAGTTGTCTTTTGCCGAGATATTTCTCTCACCCAGCATAGGTATATGTAAAATGACACCCGAAAACACATTGCCCAACTTCTCCTGAGTACGGCGATACCACATGTGTGACACTTTTTTGCAGCCTAGGTGGGCAAAGGGGCCCATATTCCAAAGAGCACCTTTAGGATTTCACAGGTCATTTTTTACACATTTTGATATCAAAATACTTCCCACACATTAGGGCCCCTAAATTGCCACAGCAGTATAACTACCCCACATGTGACCCCATTTTGGAAAGAAGACACCCCAAGGTATTCTGTGAGGGGCATGGCGAGTTCCTAGAATTTTTTATTTTTTGTCACAAGTTAGTGGAATATGAGACTTTGTAAGGAAAAAAAAAAAAAATCATCATTTTCCGCTAACTTGTGACAAAAAATAAAAAGTTCTATGAACTCACTATGCCCATCAGCGAATACCTTAGGGTGTCTACTTTCCGAAATGGGGTCATTTGTGGGGTGTTTGTACTGTCTGGGCATTGTACAACCTCAGGAAACATGACAGGGGCTCAGAAAGTCAGAGCTGCTTCAAAAAGCAAAAATTCACATTTTTGTACCATAGTTTGTAAACGCTATAACTTTTACACAAACCATTTTTTTTTTTTTACCCAAACATTTTTTTTTATCAAAGACATGTAGAACAATAAATTTAGAGAAAAAAATTATATATGGATGTGGTTTTTTTTGCAAAATTTTACAACTGAAAGTGAAAAATGTCATTTTTTTGCAAAAAAAAACGTTAAATTTCGATTAATAACAAAAAAAGTAAAAATGTCAGCAGCAATAAAATACCACCAAATGAAATCTCTATTAGTGAGAAGAAAAGGAGGTAAAATTCATTTGGGTGGTAAGTTGCATGACCGAGCAATAAACGGTGAAAGTAGTGTAGGTCAGAAGTGTAAAAAGTGGCCTGGTCATTAAGGGTGTTTAAGCTATAGGGGGGCTGAGGTGGTTACGTATGGCCGTCTGCTATGCTTTGACTTTAAGACAATATAAAAATCCCCTTGAATACTTGCTTTAGTAGCCGGACACTGGTCACCCCGGAGGAGTGAGCTGTAGAAGTGGAATTCTCACCTCTGGGTGGAATCTTGTAGGCTTTAACCCTGGACTGTGGAGCCAACAGGGAGAGAGTAGAGAGGCAGGAGGCCTCCCTCCAGCAGCAAGCTACATCATGGCTGCACACTGACTAAACTTCAGGGAAGACCTAACTAGGCGAGAGCTAAGCTATATATACACTGTAACACTGCCCCATCTAGTGGAGAAACTCGTGTAGTGCACCCTAACTAGGCCTGTGTAAAGGATCTTACACATAGAATCACATAGTGACATGGGAGAATATGACATGAGATGAAGTGCAGCATACAGGCATAATATATGACAATAAAAAAACAATAAAACAAGTTTTCGGTGCCCACAATCACGTCGTGGGACACTGCACATGTGAGGGGGTGAGTTGGATCTCAGCTCTTCTTACTGGACCTCCACAGCGGACAGAGATGTCGCCAAATATTTGTGTGGATTTGTAAACCCGGTAACAGCAAAGTGGATGAGATTTTACTGAATTCCCTCCACGCTGCAGATATTTTCCTCCTGGACATTGAGGTCAGGTTTATAATTATTTTCCTCATTGAATTCAATGGAATTGAAGAAATCTGTGGTCAGGTGGTAGAGCGGAGTATTTATCTGTAGATTACCTGCAGACACTGTTTTGCAATCACTAAACCCGATTCCTTAAGCTCCCAGGGTGACTCTTGCCCGATGCTTTCTGTATTCTGGCCCCCATAAGTGTTTTACTTAAAAATGTTCATTTTTTTTTTTTTTTAAGCTAAATAAAGGCTAAAGAAGAGATTCTATAAAGGTAAGCAAGGTATCGATACATCAACATCTATTCAGCTATGCTGGTGATTTCATAAGCATAACATATATGACAGATGCACTTTATTTGTTGCGTTTTTATTTTCTATAAAAAGGCCCATTAAAATCTTCAGCACCAGGCCCACGATGCTCTTATCCGGCCCTGCCTCTCCTGACATGTCTGTTTTTGTGACTATTTGTATTCCCATAATCTAATTCCAGAGAATATTTCTAAGAATTCTGTATTGTTCTGTTACTCTTTTATTCCTGCTAGAAATGTATAAAAAAAATAGGCATTTATAAGGCTGTTACCAGGTGGAGTTTACAATTGCACAGTCTGACACTGGGAGCTGTGCAATCAGTGCTGACAGTATCAGACTGTGGGGACACGCCGCATTGACATGAAACATGGTAGCATCCAGTTTGTCATTTATTGATACGTTTCTAGGTGGAATAACAGAGGAATGACACAACACAGGGATAAAGAAAAGATTCTCCAGATAAGTTACTTCATGGGGACATGTCAGGAGGGGTGAGGGCTCCTCTGTGATGTGCTGTGGGTGTATCTGTACTTGGCCATATAAGACACTCAGTTTATAGAACTCAGTTTCTAGTATTTATTATTGGAGTAAATCTCCAAAAAGCTGATGAGGGAGCGGCCGCCAGAGATTTAGAGGAAGGAGCGGAGTGGGATGGAGGAAGGCAGGGACCATTTCATCCTCCAGATCTCCGGCTCTGGTGTTAATTTCCCAAGACAATTAGGAACAGGCTGACAGCAAATGTGGGGGTGTTCCAGTGGTGGGACCTCCATGAATTAGACCCCTATGCTGTATCTTGTGGATAGGCCATAAATGTCTGACATGGAAAGACCCCTTTAATCCTGGGGACTGTCAAATTAATGCATTTGGAGGCGTGGTCTATATAAATGGGAGTGGTCTGTGTGATTTTTGTCTCAGCTGTCCAGAAAATATTTAAGAGCGGTGGGCGACCCCGCTACAGGATCATGTGATTGGTCCATTATAGGAGAATATGTGTGCGGATTACTGATCTCTGAAGACGTTATGAAAAATATTATGTTATATACTATTTATTTATTTTTTTTATTTTTTTTACTATATTATTTATCAATTTATTTGTATTTATTTTAATCACTTTGCACATTGTCTATAAGGTCAGTCACATGACTTCCTAGCCCCGGGCCCTGCATAACACATATCATTCAGATAGAACACCCAGAGGTTGGGGCTATGCTGGGAGGAGTAATTCCTTAGAAGGTAGAACATCATTGGTTGCTGTATGTTATAAATCCAGAGGTACAAGCTCTGCTAGAAGTTGTAGTTAGAATGTACTGGTTTGTAAAAAAAATAAAAATAAAAGTTTTATATTGTTTAAAAACTTCCATTAACTGGACTGAGCCATTGGCTGCCGATACTTGTGATGTCATCACCTTCTAGAATGGCTCCGCCCCCAAGTGACTGTGACATCACTCAGGAGTTCTATGTCGGGCATTGGAACCATCATTTCTGTGCAGTTGTATTGGTATGCTCAGGAGACTGCAGCATATTATTGATTGCTCCCCATTTTTGGGAATCTCATTGAACATATTTTGCATCCAGAGTCTTTAAAAATGGAAAATCTCAGAAATTCTACCCGAAGAGGTAAGTGATCTCCTACGTACATAACATACATGTTCTGGTACCTACCAATCACCGGCCTCAGGTGAGATTCTTGGGGAGGTATTTGGACTTTTTAGTCATTTATATGATGTTTTGTTATTAGGACACAGTTCGGGAAGATCAGCCCTGGAAGGTGCCGCTCGTACCCGCGGTCTTCCTGGAGGCCAGACTTCCAGAGCACGTCAGGCTCGACCGGCGCCATATGGACAGCGGACAGCCATGACTGGAGAAGAGCGGGCGTCCACTCCAGGGAGACGCAGAAGAACATCTACTGCCCCCAATAACACCACTGGCTGGAGGAGGACACGGCAGGCAGTGCGCCAGTTACACCAGGCGCTGGAGGAGCTGCCTATTAACATCATGGGCACAGCCGGCTCCAGAGGAGGTTGTGTCATCTGCCTCCTGGAGTTTGAGGTGGGAGAGTCGGTCACCACTCTCCCCTGCTCCCATGATTTCCATGGAGCCTGTATAAGACCTTGGCTCCTGGAGAATCCAGTCTGCCCCCTGTGTCGCTCCCCGCTGCTGACCAGATAATGGAGGACTGATATGGTATGTGGATTGTGTACCCTGTATAGAATAAGCCCCTTACACAGAAGTCACCTCATCAGCCGTCAACCAAGGAGCTGGAGGGTTGTCAGGTGAAGCATTCGCAGAATGCACGGCCGGGCGCTCTATTTCGCTTCCTTGTGTATTGGCCCCTGGACCAGTTATTGGGGTCTTTTCCCTGATCTGGTAGCGCTGGTTCTGATCCTTGATTTTGTATTTGATTTTAGTTATGATCCGATCTGTTTTGACTATGATTTTGGATGATCCCTCTGTACCGCGCACTCGGCTCTGATTGACCCCCCGTTGCTGACCCTGGACCGTACGACTATTCTTCTGCCTCCTGATTCTGTACCACGCACTCGGCTCTGCTTGATCCTCGTTGATGACCACTGGACCGTACGACTATTCTTCTGCCTCCTGATTCTGTACTGCATACTCAGCCTTACTACATCTTCATTGTTCCTCTTCGGGTTGTCTGACCATCCTCCTGATCATTGCACCTGTTCTACGATCTCAGCTCTGCTAGTCCGATACATCATAGTAGGTGAATAGACTTTCCATTCGGTGTCCCTCATTGTACTCGTACCTCTAATCCTCCTAATAAACCAGCGGGCAAGTGACGAGCACCAAGTCCTGGCCCCAACACAGAGCCTTACACCCCAAACTCAGTCATGAGAAGGGGGTGCAGGGGAATTGTGCCGTCCTGGAGGAGATTTCTCTAGACATGGGAGACGCAGATGGTGACAATTCTGAATCTTCCATCTTCATTTCAGCAGGTTCTGAAGTTCAGATCTGGAGGATCCTGTAAATGCAGACGTTACTCCCAGGAGATTATGCCACGTTTATAATGTTGTCTTTTCTATTTGTCAGATTCTTTGGGGATGATTCGTGGCTTCAAGGGGAAGATCATCTCCAGTTTTCACCAGTCCCTGCTGTGGACACAACGCGTTCAGCTCGGCCACATCCAGTGACTTCTGCGCCATCTTGCTATTTGCTCCATGTCGGCAGCTGCTCCAAAAAAGAGCAAATATAAATGTGGACTTTGTAATGTACTATAAAGACATTCTAGGCAAATACGTCACATATAATATATTTATATTTATATATCACTGGTCTGAGTGAATAATGGGTGTTGACACTTTTCGGTGCTTGACGGGGAAACATGGGCGACAATCATAAGTAAGGGCAATAAAGTCCATGGCAAGTAATAAAGAGTCCCAATAAGTATTGGCATATATCAAAGTGCAAATATAGTATTTTAGCATATAAAACGTTTGAGAGATAATCACAGAAAATGTCCTTCTGGGCATATGGCTTAAAACATTATAAAACATCCCAAATCAACCTGAAAAAAGGGTTAAAGGGAAAACATGTGCAAAAACAGGCACAAACGTGATGAAGAAAGTCTTGTCCGTCAGAAGATAATAGGTCCAATGTACGCAGCTTTCTCCTGGTAGGTGGTTCGGATGGGCTCCAGTGGGACCTCTTGTTCAGGCTCTGGGAGACAAGTTTCATCTAAGTCCTCCCAATTTTCTGACTTAGGCTGCAGCCTGGTCACCGCTGTAGCGTACGGACCTCTCAGGCCCTCAGCAGGGGTGAATTCCACTTGTTCCCCCTCCCAGAGTTTATGCATGTACCCCGGTAAGTAATTCCGCTTGACGGACCTTCGATTAACATATAGGTCCCGGCCTGTAGTGTGATCTTTAATGAATCCAAAACCCCGGTCCTTATCAAAGGTGACGACCGTGCCCGACCTCCGTTCCAAGCGGGGCTGACAGTCTCTAGGGTCCTCATGGATGGCTTTAGCGACCTCCTCAAAGTAAATTTTTGTTTCAGTCGTCTTGAGCACCGCAGCGGCGCCTATCTCTTCCATGAGAGCAGGCCACAAGGAACTCAGCCTGAGAAAACTCTCACATGGCTGCCGGCAGGGGTAGGGCGACATCTCCGATCCCGGAGAGTAGGCAGGTGGCTCACCCATCTCTTGTCCTGTCCCGGGCTGTGGCCCCCTAAGCGCAGAAGTCTCTCTTGTTGCTCCGCTCGCTGACATGTCCGGCAAAGCAGTCACTTCCAGTATCTCCGAAGGCAGACTCCGCCTTGTCTCTAGCACGCCCCCTAGGTACTCCAGTATAGGGGTGGCGGCGCGTATATTGTCCATGCAAATTAGGTTATGGCACAGCAGAAATACCATTCCCGCTTCTCAGCACAGTGGCGCCAATATTTTCACGCTTTGAGGGGGCTGTGACTTAGTTTTTACCGCCAAGCTTCTCTGTGATGGCGCAGCAAACAACCACAAGTACTTCAGGCGGCAATTTTAAGTGTAAAACAGTCCATTCAAATAAAGCAAGCAGCGCTATTGACTTTTAAAAAATACACAATTTTGCAGTTTTAAAGATGCGGTTTTGTAGTAGAAGTGTAGCGCAATACATGCAGACAGTCTCTAAACAGCCTAAACAGTTTTTTTTGGGCCCAATAAAAGCAATCCAACAGTTGGGGCTCATTCACAATAGGCAGTCTGTAATGGCGCCGGGGTTTGCAAATCCTGTTCACACAGTTCAGTAAAGGCACAAAGGAATGAATCCTGTTCGCGGTGACGCCAAGATTAATTATGCGGTATGCCAGATAGAGATGGCCTTGCGGTTCGCCCGGTGGTCGTTTTGCGGCGAACTTTGCGTGTTCGCAATTCGTCGAACATGCGAACATATGGAGAAATTTGCGACCGCCATATTCTTTTACATTATGAAGAACTTTGACCCATGACACATCCATCAGGTGGTACAGGACAGCCAATTGAGACGTTTCAGCACATGGACATACCCCCTACCTTATAAATAAATCTGATCTGGCTGCCATTTTACATTCAGTGTTTTGCCAGTGTAGGGAGAGGTTGCTGTGTGGAGCAGGGACAGGCTGTTAGGGACACCAAACGCTAGCTAATAGGGCCACAAAAGTCTTTTTAAGTACTAGTATAGGTGTGCTATCGATAGGTGTGATACACAGAGGGGTGCGATATACTTATAATATACTTTAATAATGAGTCAAAAACACATAGATCTATATAGTGATCACCTGGAAGTCAGGGGCTAGGGTCTAGGGGCTTACTAGGGCTTACTCCTTTTTTATATAGGGTAAGGTTCCAGACAGGGTCGCTCTTATTAGGGCGGGTGGTCTCTGGTTAGGCTATCAGGGCCAGAATACCACCCCCCTGTAGGGCAATATCAGGGACAGTTCTTTGCCCACCCTGTCTTTCAATACCACATCATTATCTAACCCAGGGATGGATGTTTTTTGCTTTCCCTCCGGGATTCATGAATGTGCACTGGAACCCCCCGGATTGTGGTAGGACATATGGTTTCTGATTTGATGCAGCCGAGCACTTGTTATTGCCTACCACATCTATGCTTTTTGCATAACTTTAATAATTTAATTTATTTTCATTTTGAGGGATATCTTTTCCATTCACACGTCCGCAAAATGGGTCCGCATCCGTTCCGCAATTTTGTGGAACGGGTGCAGACCCATTCATTTTCAATGGAGCCGGAATGTGATGTCCGCATACGCATTTGAGGATCCGCATCCGTGCTTCCGTTTCCGCAAAAAAATAGAACATGTCCTATTCTTGTCTGCAATTGCAGACAAGATTAGGCATTTTCTATTATAGTGCCGGCGATGTGCGGTCCCCAAATTGTGGAATGCACATTGCCGATGTCTGTGTTTTGCAGATCCGCAAAACACTTACATTATTAAAGGTTATGTTTTATCTTCATGTATATTCTAATGGATTGCCTTCCTTGTACAATGTTATAATATACTTTCTATGTTAGAAAGTATATTATAGTGCATTTGTATTGTGCGGCAGTTGTGTGCGGTTCTGCTGCGATACTGCAGGTATATAGAGGGACAAGTGTTATTGGAACAAATCATTTCTACTGGTGTGATATACCAGTCGCCCCCCCAAAACTGATTGAAGCGGGGTGTTATATACCAATATAGTTTCTTTATAGTGCATTTCGGTACTGTATAGTGCATTTGCGCATGCGCGTACGCGAAAATTATATTGCCGATATTTCGCACTGAAAAAAATAATAAATGGAGATCGCAAATTTGAATAATACATCTGGTATGTCACTGTCCATGTTGTGGGACTATTTGTGCACTTCTAGTAATTATTTCTTGGCTGCAAATATGAGCTGAAGGTTTTTCAGGTTTGCCTGCCATTAAAATGAATGGGACCCGCCGTGAACTTGCGGTTCGCGAACATTTGATCGCGTTCGCGAACCGTCCCGGCAGATTAATGATGCCAGACCAACAGGGGAATTATAAGTGAGGTACGGTGTGAGCAATAGGTGGGCCGAGGTAAATACAGTTCTGGTTACTCACAGTTATGTCGTCCCTGGGCAGGTCTGCACAAGTGATGAGGAGAACTGCACAAGAATTCTCTGGGGCACACTCTGGTGTAAGGGACACAGGCCAGATGGTGGTTCGTGGTGCCCTTGTTGTTCTGTATTAATGTGCCTATGGCAATGTCCCTTGTAGTTGTGATGCCAGTAACTTTTGTGGTGGTACAACCATTTACTGTAGTGTTAATTGAGGAACCGAAGACTGAGACAAGGATGGTGCAATCCAACTTATAACTTTTACTGAACTTTGCTCCTGGTAACATTACATCTAAGTAATAAAGAGTCTGTTGGTACATCCAAGTATGAAATACAGTCTCATGCATACATGTCCTCAGAAGAAACAGGCTCTTAGTCCTATATATATATATATATACAGTACAGACCAAAAGTTTGGACACACCTTCTCATTCAAAGAGTTTTCTTTATTTTCATGACTATGAAAATTGTAGATTCACACTGAGGGCATCAAAACTATGAATTAACACATGTGGAATTATATACATAAACAAGTGTGAAACAACTGAAAATATGTCATATTCTAGGTTCTTCAAAGTAGCCACCTTTTGCTTTGATTACTGCTTTGCACACTCTTGGCATTCTCTTGATGAGCTTCAAGAGGTAGTCCCCTGAAATGGTTTTCACTTCACAGGTGTGCCCTGTCAGGTTTAATAAGTGGGATTTCTTGCCTTATAAATGGGGTTGGGACCATCAGTTGCGTTGAGGAGAAGTCAGGTGGATACACAGCTGATAGTCCTACTGAATAGACTGTTAGAATTTGTATTATGGCAAGAAAAAAGCAGCTAAGTAAAGAAAAACGAGTGGCCATCATTACTTTAAGAAATGAAGGTCAGTCAGTCAGCCGGAAAATTGGGAAAACTTTGAAAGTAAGGGCTATTTGACCATGAAGGAGAGTGATGGGGTGCTGCGCCAGATGACCTGGCCTCCACAGTCACCGGACCTGAACCCAATCGAGATGGTTTGGGGTGAGCTGGACCGCAGTGTGAAGGAAATAGGGCCAACAAGTGCTAAGCATCTCTGGGAACTCCTTCAAGACTGTTGGAAGACCATTTCAGGGGACTACCTCTTGAAGCTCATCAAGAGAATGCCAAGAGTGTGCAAAGCAGTAATCAAAGCAAAAGGTGGCTACTTTGAAGAACCTAGAATATGACGAATTTTCAGTTGTTTCACACTTGTTTGTTATGTATATAATTTCACATATGTTAATTCATAGTTTTGATGCCTTCATAGTCATGAAAATAAAGAACTTTTAGCTATATATAAAAGCTACTGCTTCATAGGCTTTGAAGTAATAAACGTCTTTGGCAGGTAACAACTCTCGCCTGATTCTAACCTGACTTGAAGGTGGTTTTCTGAATCTTTGAACTTCTATTTTCCAGTGTTTTTCGGACAGATGGCCTATCTGTCCTCAGGGTTTTGTCACGGCCTATGGTGTGCGCTGTGACACTGATGCTACACTGGCGGTTGTCTCGGCCATCTGGGTGATTGCCGTGACATGTTTGCCACGCATGTTGTTGCCTGCGGCAATGTGTAGCTTTCTATCCTTGTGTGTGCACTTCCCCTTTAAGTGGCTTCCTTCCTTTGTCTGGTGTTGGAAGGGTTAACTCCCTTCCTAGTGTTTTGTTAACACTGGGTTTATGTTTGTGTGGGTGTGGCTGCTTGGGCTATTTAGCCTCTGCTGGATGCCTGAAGCTGTGGGGTACTCCAGCCTGGTGTATGCTGGAGCTATCCTCCTGGTCTTCATATTCCATCTGTCCAGTGAGGGCCACCCTTGTGGTCATAGATGTTCTTGTGGTGTCTCACGTTATTGCAGCTATGGTGTCCTGGGTTCCTGTGTGGTTTGTGGTGTGTGCTGTGTCCTTTTATGTTGGTGTGGACATCATCCCTTGTGCACGGGTTCCAGTCAGTGTGTCTGTGGCAGGTAAGTGTGTTATGGGTGTCGCTTACCTGCCATCTCCATATGCTGTATGTGTTCCCCTCTCCTTGCAGCCTGGCCTTAGATAGAGACTCCTGTTCCTCCATTACTGCGATGAACAGGAAGTCTCTCCCCTGCTCCTAAGTGAGGGATTTCCAGGGAGATTCAGGATATTAGGTATCCAGGGTATGAGCCATCCCACCATCGGGGTCCGCTCATACGGTGAGAGGTCAGGGAGAGGATTAGGGATATTGTAGGAAGTGACCTGCTCCCTTATTACTCCTTTTTGGCCTGGCTGATCCCCTTTACCCTTTGACACCGCACGGTGGGGGGTTTCCCCCACTCCCCACCGTGACAGTTTAAACTGGAAGGTGTGGATGCCAGAAGCTGTGTCCTACACCTGCTTGCAAAGGTGCCTGGGAAGCCTTTAACAGCCTCCGGACCGCCTAACGCAGGATCGCGTTCCGGAGGCGGCAGCTCTGCGCACAGTCACGCATATACGCGTCATCTCGCGAGACGCGAGATTTCCTGTGAGCGCACGCGTTCACAGGATCGGAAGGTAAGCAAGTGGATCTCCAGTCTGCCAGCGGCGATCGTTCGCTGGCAGGCTGGAGATGTGATTTTTTTTAACCCCTAACAGGTGTATTAGACGCTGTTTTGATAACAGCGTCTAATATACCTGCTACCTGGTCCTCTGGTGGTCCCCTTTGCTTGGATCGACCACCAGAGGACACAGGCAGCTCAGTAATAAGTAGCACCAAACACCACTACACTACACCGCCCTGTCACTTATTAACCCCTGATCACCCCTGATCACCCCATATAGACTCCCTGATCACCCCCCTGTCATTGATCACCCCCCTGTCATTGATCACCCCCCTGTAAGGCTCCATTCAGACATTTTTTTGGCCCAAGTTAGCGGAATTATTATTATTATTTTTTTTCTTACAAAGTCTCATATTCCACTAACTTGTGTCAAAAAATAAAATCTCACATGAACTCACCATACCCCTCACGGAATCCAAATGCGTAAAATTTTTTAGACATTTATATTCCAGACTTCTTCTCACGCTTTAGGGCCCCTAAAATGCCAGGGCAGTATAAATAGCCCACATGGGACCCCATTTCGGAAAGAAGACACCCCAAGATATTCCGTGAGGGGGATATTGAATCCATGAAAGATTTAAATTTTTGTCCCAAGTTAGCGAAAAGGAAGACTTTGTGAGAAAAAAAAAAAATAAAAAAAAAATTTCCGCTAACTTGTGCCAAAAAAAAAAAATTCTATGAACTCGCCATGCCCCTCATTGAATACCTTGGGGTGTCTTCTTTCCAAAATGGGGTCACATGTGGGGTATTTATACTGCCCTGGCATTTTAGGGGCCCTAAAGCGTGAGAAGAAGTCTGGGATCCAAATGTCTAAAAGGAATTTGGGCCCCTTTGCGCATCTAGGCTGCAAAAAAGTGTCACACATGTGGTATAGCCGTACTCAGGAGAAGTTGGGCAATGTGTTTTGGGGTGTCATTTTACATATACCCATGCTGGCTGAGATAAATATCTTGGTCAAATGCCAACTTTGTATAAAAAAATGGGAAAAGTTGTCTTTTGCCGAGATATTTCTCTCACCCAGCATGGGTATATGTAAAATGACACCCCAAAACACATTGCTCAACTTCTCCTAAGTACGGCGATACCACATCTGTGACACTTTTTTGCAGCCTAGGTGGGCAAAGGGGCCTACATTCCAAAGAGCACCTTTAGGATTTCACAGGTCATTTTTTTACAAATTTTGATTTCAAAATACTTCCCACACATTAGGGCCCCTAAATTGCCATGGCAGTATAACTACCCCACAAGTGACCCCATTTTGGAAAGAAGACACCCCAAGGTATTCCGTGAGGGGCATGGCGAGTTCCTAGAATTTTTTATTTTTTGTCACAAGTTAGCGGAAAATTATGATTTTTTCTTTTTTTTTCTTACAAAGTCTCATATTCCACTAACTTGTGACAAAAAATAAAAACTTCCTTGAACTCACTATGCCCATCACGAAATACGTTGGGGTGTCTTCTTTCCAAAATGGGGTCACTTGTGGGGTAGTTATACTGCCCTGGCATTCTAGGGGCCCTAATGTGTGGGAAGTATTTTGAAATCAAAATGTGTAAAAAATGACCTGTGAAATCCTAAAGGTGCTCTTTGGAATGTGGGCCCCTTTGCCCACCTAGGCTGCAAAAAGTGTCACACATGTGGTATCGCCGTACTCAGGAAAAATTGGGAAATGTGTTTTGGGGTGTCATTTTACATATACCCTTGCTGGGTGAGATAAATATCTTGGTCAAATGCCAACTTTGTATAAAAAAAAATGGGAAAAGTTGTCTTTTGCCGAGATATTTCTCTCACCCAGCATGGGTTTATGTAAAATGAGACCCAAAACACATTGCTCAACTTCTCCTGAGTACGGCGATACCACATGTGTGACACTTTTTTGCAGCCTAGGTGGGCAAAGGGGCCCACATTCCAAAGAGCACCTTTAGGATTTCACAGGTCATTTTTTACACATTTTGATTTCAAACTACTTCCCACACATTAGGGCCCCTAAACTGCCAGGGCAGTATAACTACCCCACAAGTGACCCCATTTTGTAAAGAAGACACTCCAAGGTATTCTGTGAGGGGCATGGCGAGTTCCTAGAATTTTTTAGTTTTTGTCACAAGTTAGTGGAATATGAGACTTTGTAAGGAAAAAAATAAAATAAAAAAATCATCATTTTCCGCTAACTTGTGACAAAAAAAAAAAAGTTCTATGAACTCACTATGCCCATCAGCGAATACCTTAGGGTGTCTAATTTCCGAAATGGGGTCATTTGTGGGGTGTTTGTACTGTTTGGCCATTGTAGAACCTCAGGAAACATGACAGGTGCTCAGAAAGTCAGAGCTGCTTGAAAAAAAAAAAATTCACATTTTTGTACCATAGTTTGTAAACGCTATAACTTTTACCCAAACCATTTTTTTTTACCCAAACATTTTTTTTTATCAAAGACATGTAGAACAATAAATTTAGAGAAAAATTTATATATGGATGTCGTTTTTTTTGCAAAATTTTACAACTGAAAGTGAAAAATCTCATTTTTTGGCAAAAAAATCGTTAAATTTTGATTAATAACAAAAAAAGTAAAAATGTCAGCAGCAATGCAATACCACCAAATGAAAGCTCTATTAGTGAGAAGAAAAGGAGGTAAAATTCATTTGGGTGGTAAGTTGCATGACCGAGCAATAAACGGTGAAAGTAGTGTAGGTCAGAAGTGTAAAAAGTGGCCTGGTCATTAAGGGTGTTTAAGCTATAGGGGGGCTGAGGTGGTTAAGTATGGCCGTCTGCTATGCTTTGACTTTAAGACAATATAAAAATGCCCTTGAATACTTGCTTTAGTTGCTGGACACTGGTCACCTCGGAGGAGTGAGCTGTAGAAGTGGACTTCTCACCTCTGGGTGGAATTTTGTAGGCTTTAACCCTGGACTGTGGAGCCAACAGGGAGAGAGTAGAGAGGCAGGAGGCCTCCCTCCAGCAGCAAGCTACATCATGGCTGCACACTGATTAAACTTCAGGGAAGACCTAACTAGGCCAGAGCTAAGCTATATACACACTGTAACACTGCCCCATCTAGTGGAGAAACTAGTGTAGTGCACCCTACCTAGGCCTGTGTAAAGGATCTTACACATAGAATCACATAGTGACATGGGAGAATATGACATGAGATGAAGTGCAGCATACAGGCATAATATATGACAATAAAAAACAATAAAACAAGTTTTCGGTGCGCACAATCACGTAGTGGGACACTGCACATGTGAGGGGGTGAGTTGGATCTCAGCTCTTCTTACTGGACCTCCACAGCGGACAGAAATGTCGCCAAATATTTGTGTGGATTTGTAAACCCGGTAACAGCAAAGTGGATGAGATTTTACTGAATTCCCTCCACGCTGCAGATATTTTCCTCCTGGACATTGAGGGCAGGTTTATAATTATTTTCCTCATTGAATTCAATGGAAATGAAGAAATCTGTGGTCAGGTGGTAGAGCGGAGTATTTATCTGTAGATTACCTGCAGACACTGTTTTACAATCACTAAACCCGATTCCTTAAGTTCCCAGGGTGACTCTTGCCCGATGCTTTCTGTATTCTGGCCCCCATAAGTGTTTTACATAAAAATGTTCTTTTTTAAAAAAAAATTAAGCTAAATAAAGGCTAAAGAAGAGATTCTATAAAGGTAAGCAAGGTATCGATACATCAACATCTATTCAGCTATGCTGGTGATTTCATAAGCATAACATATATGACAGATGCACTTTATTTGTTGCGTTTTTATTTTCTATAAAAAGGCCCATTAAAATCTTCAGCACCAGGCCCATGATGCTCTTATCCGGCCCTGCCTCTCCTGACATGTCTGTTTTCGTGACTATTTGTATTCCCATAATCTAATTCCAGAGAATATTTCTAAGAATTCTGTATTGTTCTGTTACTCTTTTATTCCTGCTAGAAATGTATAAAAAAATAGGCATTTATAAGGCTGTTACCAGGTGGAGTTTACAATTGCACAGTCTGACACTGGGAGCTGTGCAATCAGTGCTGACAGTATCAGACTGTGGGGACACGCACCTTTGGCATGAAACATGGTAGCATCCAGTTTGTCATTTATTGATACGTTTCTAGGTGGAATAGCAGAGGAATGACACAACACAGGGATAAAGAAAAGATTCTCCATATAAGTTACTTCATGGGGACATGTCAGGAGGGGTGAGGGCTCCTCTGTGATGTGCTGTGGGTGTATCTGTACTTGGCCATATAAGACACTCAGTTTATAGAACTCAATTTCTAGTATTTGTTATTGGAGTAAATCTCCAAAAAGCTGATGAGGGAGCGGCCGCCAGAGATTTAGAGGAAGGAGCGGAGTGGGATGGAGAAGGGCAGGGACCATTTCATCCCCCAGATCTCCGGCTCTGGTGTTAATTTCCCAAGACGATTAGGAACAGGCTGACAGCAAATGTAGGGGTGTTCCAGTGGTGGGACCTCCATGAATTAGACCCCTATGCTGTATCTTGTGGATAGGCCATAAATGTCTGACATGGAAAGACCCCTTTAATCCTTGGGACTGTCAAATGAATGCATTTGGAGGCGTGGTCTATATAAATGGGAGTGGTCTGTGTGAGTTTTGTCTCGCGGTGGGCAGGGCCGTCTTTAATATTGATTGTACCCTGGGCAAGAATTTACTTGGGCCCCCTGGATCCCCCCTTCCCACACCCTAGCAGGCAATCACGCCCTCCACCACAACACACATACAACTGTAACGGTCGCGTACACACACACACAGGGGGGAGGGAAGTGATCACTGCGCTCCACCCTTACCCCTGGCCCTGCCTACTTGCCTCGCGAGTCCTAATGACAGGGGACAACTGGACGGCAATCCCTAACTTGGAGTAAGTGCAGGGATGACAGACAGACAAACAACAGGACGTGAACGGACAGAGTCAATACCAGGAAAGCTGCAAAGTACAAATGGAGCAAGCAGAGAATTGTCAGGAGAAGCCGGGGTCATAAATACCAGGAGAGCAGAGAAGTACAAGAGGAGTCCTAAGAGAGTAGTCAGGTGGGAGCCGAGGTCACAATAGCAGGACGGATGCGCAGTACAGGAGGATCAAGCAAAAGGATGGTCAAGACTGCTGGTATTCAGGAGAGGGCAAAGGAGAGCTAAGAACCGGGCCGGCACCTCTGCCTACCTGAAGCTTCCCTTACCTAAGAATTGCCCCATACAATAAAAACGCAGGACAACAGGTAACCTTTTAGCTGGGTGATGATCGGCCACAGCTTATTTATTTTATGCGGCAAAACCAAATAACAAAACCAAATAACTCAAACATGGTAACAGGTTTAACATCTACATAAACTAAACCTTATACCTCGTCATTCCTTTCACCTTCATTTATCTCATCTTCCTCTTATATCTCAACTTTCCCCTTTTTTTTTTTTTTTTATGTTTTAAAGTAAACTCTCCGCTAACACACCCATCCAAGGGCGGGAGGGTGGGCAACACGGCTTCCGCTGCAAAGAGGAAGTGCAGCAGCCGAGGAGGGGGCTATATACCCTGCTAGAGGGAGGGGACATCACTAACTCGTCCCTCCGTGACGTGCCACACATCCCCTTAACCCTTCAGTCCCTAAAAGCAACCGTCAAGGTGCTGTATCTTCCACGGCTAGGAAAGGGAAAAGGGGGCCACCAGTCCCTAAGCACCCTCCCTAGAAGTCGGGCGCTTGCCAGGAACAGGATCAGGTAAGTATTCAGCAGTCCAACAAATACCAGGAACCTAGAAATTAACAGGCAACCTGTAGCCAGCAGGCTGCCTGTATTTATAGTGGGGATTGAGGGTCATGTGACGTGGCCAGCGTCACATGACCGACAGACCAACCAGTCGAGCACCGAGTGATCAGCTCGGCGCTCAAGGCGGACTAGGAGCAGGGAGCCACCCAGCTAGTAAAGCCGCCCTGGGAATGAGGTCAAACACAGAACCTCATTCCAAAAGCTAAGCAACAGTTCTGCGGGCAATGGGGGACCGAGTGCACCTTCGGAACCCCGTGACAACAACCTCATCAATACAATGCACAGGAATGTGCAGTGTGTGAGTATATCATTGCCAACCCATTGCTTTCCCATAGGGAAGCATTGGGAGGCTATTGCGCATGCGTGGCTTCATAGAGATGCTTTGAAGCAATGCATTTCTATGAGGAGTGTTTAGCGTGAATGCCAGTGCTGCACGTTGTGCAGCACTGGGCTAGGAAGCACCTCTAGTGTCCGTCTGATGAGTGGCCACTAGATGTGTTCCTTGGCAGTAATATAAATACTGCCTTTTTTTCTGAAAAGGCAGTGTTTACATTAAAAAGCTTGCAGAGACATGCTATAGCCACCAGAACTACTACGTTTAGCTGTTGTGGTTCTGGTGACTATAGTGTCCCTTAATATAGAGGGGGAAAAGAATCAGCACAAAAGTATCAAATAATATGGCTGTATCATTATTTTAAAAATTAAAAAAGCACAACTTCTGACACAAATATATAGTATTTTTTTTTTTACAATGTGCAGATAATACTGTACTACTAACCCCTCCATCCACTCCTCCACCCCCCATCTCCAACCACCCAGCACCCTTACTCACATAATACAAGTAATATCTATAATATAGCTTACAGTGAATGACTGTAAATACTCACAGTTCTGAAGACTCCAGCGGCTCCGGATCAGTGCTCTGGGCAGCTGGGCTCAGGGCTGGAAGAGGGCACCGCTCTGCAGTTCAGGAAGGAGACCGGGGCTCGGGTCACCCTAGCGTTGCAGTGCCTCTGTGCAGTGTCGGACTGGGGTACTTAGGGCCCACCAGTGTAACTGATTCTTGGGGCCCACCTTAGGGCTCCTGAACACTAACTTATTTTTTTTCCGACATGTCTGTACAGTTCAATTGACTTCAATGGGGCTGAAAAAAATAAATAAAATAAAGACTCAGTGTGCATTCTGTGTCTGTATGTCTTTTCCATCACATTATACACAGCACATATTCGTGGTTATTATCACTGTGTAATCCAGCAGCGGTGGCCGTGCTTGCACACTATAGGTAAAGGTGTTCGCCTATGAGCACTTCCAGCCTTTCCCTATAGTGTGTAAGCACGGCCACCACTGATGGATTACATGATGGTAACAACCACGGATACGTGCTGTGTATAATGTGATGGAAAGGAGGCAATATGGAGTATCACAATACATTAGTAAGTGCCTTTTATTAACTGCATGATAAATGCCATTTACTGAAGTGAGACAAACCCTTTAACCCATTTAAAGACGACCTTTTATGGGTCCAGATATTATAAAATAAGTGGCACGTTAGGTAGGGCATCAAACAGGGATCTAATAGAGCTTACTATTATTCCTGGGTGCGGCTCCGTTCGCCCGCTGTGCCCCTGTTTAATTATCGCACCTGGTATGCAAATTACTAGCATCGGAACAGGGAGCAGATGCCAGGGTTTCTCAATTTGCGTCTCCTTCTCCCTGGCTGTAGCGATGTCCAATCACAGCCAGAGCGTCACAGCCAGGGAAAAAGAAACCTTCAGAAACATTACATCATATGTGACCGATATCAGCCGCTCCTCTTATAACGCTCCAGTACTGATATAACTTCCAGGGACATTACATCATATATTGGGCAGACTAGATGGGCCAAATGGTTCTTATCTGCCGACACATTCTATGTTTCTATGTTTCTATGACTGATATCAGCCGCTCCTCTTATAACGCTCCAGCGCTGATATAACCTCCAGAGACATTACATCATATGTGACCGATATCAGCCGCTCCTCTTATAACGCTCCAGTACTGATATAACCTCCAGAGACATTACATCATATATTGGGCAGACTAGATGTGCCAAATGGTTCTTATATGCCAACACATTCTATGTTTCTATGTCTGATATCAGCCGCTCCTCTTATAACGCTCCAGTACTGATATAACCTCCAGAGACATTACATCACATGTGACTGATATCGGTCACTCCTCTTATAATGCTCCATTACTGATATAACCTCCAGAGACATTACATCCTATGTGACCGATATCAGCCGCTCCTCTTATAACGCTCCAGCGCTGATATAACCTCCAGAGACATTACATCATATGTGACTGATATCAGCCGCTCCTCTTATAACGCTCCAGTACTGATATAACTTCCAGAGACATTACATCCTATGTGACCGATATCAGATGCTCCTCTTATAATGCTCCAGCACTGATATAAACTCCAGAGGGCAGGGGGTGATGTCAGAAAGTGAGGTGGTTGGTGGGCAGGGATCTGTGATGGGGCAAGGGACACAGGGGAACACTAGAGTTGCAGGGGCTCTGTAAGGTCAGGGGGGCACAGAATTGGACTTGAACACAGGTGATAGGCAGCACCTTCAGGACTGACCGCCCCCTATAGTAACTTACCCCCCTGCTGCTGTATGTAAGAAGGAAGCAGGGGCCAGTGAGGGGACTTCATACGTGAACTTCCAGCACCGCACAGTGACATGAGGCGCACTAACGTTACCTGAGGTGAAGTCTCTGCAGGCCAGTTCTGGTCTTTTCCTGCAGCCGCTGAAGGTCTGGGAGGAGTCCCCACCCCCTCCTCACACAGACTATCACACTGCAGAGAGGAGGGGGAGCTGCCTTCTCTTGGGGTCAGTAAACTTTAATATGGGCTGCCGATGGGGGCAGCTGTGAGTGGCCCCTATTTTGCTTCTTTGCAGCAGCCAGCAGGGTCCCTGACAGCGCTCAATTACTGCCCTGATGGTGACCCTGCTGCGCTGCTGACATCCACTTGATGATAATGTGGACCTGTCTGCACTGACTACACAGACATCGCGAGCCGCCTGCCCCCCCTCCCCCCGCACTTTCTCATTATTATGGTGACATTGGTTGGTGAGACTAGCGCAACAGTGCCGGAAGCTTGTGATGTCAGTGTCACATAAGAAAGATGTCCTTCACTATGCGAGTCATGCCGCTCTGCTCGCATAGTGAAGGATAGGGTTAGGATCGGGACGGGACAGGGAGCTGCCTTGGGCCCCCCAGGAGCAACTGGGCCCAGGGCAGCTGCCCCTTTTGCCCCGCGTTAAAGACGGCCCTGGCGGTGGGCGACCCCGCTACAGGAGCATGTAATTGGTCCATTATAGGAGAACATGTGTGCAGATTACTGATCTCTGAAGACGTTATGAAAAATATTATGTTATATATTATTTAATATTTATTTATTTTTTACTATATTATTTATCAATTTATTTGTATTTATTTTAATCACTTTGCACATTGTCTATAAGGTCAGTCACATGACTTCCTAGCCCCGGGCCCTGCATAACACATATCATTCAGATAGAACACCCAGAGGTTGGGGCTATGCTGGGAGGTGTAATTCCTTAGAAGGTAGAACATCATTGGTTGCTGTATGTTATAAATCCAGAGGTCGAGCTCTGCTAGGAGTTGTAGTTAGAATGTACTGGTTTATAAAAATAAAAATATTTTTTTTTTTATATTGTTTAAAAACTTCCATTAACTGGACTGAGCCATTGGCTGCCGATACTTGTGATGTCATCACCTTCTAGAATGGCTCCGCCCCCAAGTGACTGTGACATCACTCAAGAGTTCTATGTCGGGCATTGGAACCATCATTTCTGTGCAGTTGTATTGGTATGCTCAGGAGACTGCAGCATATTATTGATTGCTCCCCATTTTGGAGAATCTCATCGCGCATATTTTGCATCCAGAGTCTTTAAAAATGGAAAATCTCAGAAATTCTACCCGAAGAGGTAAGTGATCTCCTACGTACATAACATAAATGTTCTGGTACCTACCAATCACCGGCCTCAGGTGAGATTCTTGGGGGGGTTATATGGACTTATTAGTCATTTATATGATGTTTTGTTATTAGGACACAGTTCGGGAAGATCAGCCCCAGAAGGTGCCGCTCGTACCCGCGGTCTTCCTGGAGGCCAGACTTCCAGAGCACGTCATGCTCGACCGGCGCCATATGGACAGCAGACAGCCATGACTGGAGAAGAGCGGGCGTCCACTCCAGGGAGACGCAGAAGAACATCTACTGCCCCCAATAACACCACTGGCTGGAGGAGGACACGGCAGGCAGTGCGCCAGTTACACCAGGCGCTGGAGGAGCTGCCCATTAACATCATGGGCACAGCCGGCTCCAGAGGAGGTTGTGTCATCTGCCTCCTGGAGTTCGAGGTGGGAGAGTCGGTCACCACTCTCCCCTGATTTCCATGGAGCCTGTATAAGACCTTGGCTCCTGGAGAATCCAGTCTGCCCCCTGTGTCGCTCCCCGCTACTGACCAGATAATGGAGGACTGATATGGTATGTGGATTGTGTACCCTGTATAGAATAAGCCCCTTACACAGATGTCACCTCATCAGCCGACTACCAAGAAGCTGGAGGGTTGTCAGGTGAAGCATTCGCAGAATGCACGGCCGGGCGCTCTATTTCACTTCCTTGTGTATTGGCCCCAGGACCAGTTATTGGGGTCTTTTCCCTGACCTGGTAGCACTGGTTCTGATCCTGGATTTTGTATTTGATTTTAGCTATGATCCGATCTGATTTGACTATGATTTTGGATGATCCCTCTGTACCGCGCACTCGGCTCTGATTGACCCCCGTTGCTGACCCTGGACCGTACGACTATTCTTCTGCCTCCTGATTCTGTACCGCGCACTCGGCTCTGCTTGATCCTCGATGATGACCCCTGGACCGTACGACTATTCTTCTGCCTCCTGATTCTGTACTGCATACTCAGCCCTACTACATCTTCACTGTTCCTCTTCGGGTTGTCTGACCATCCTCCTGATCACTGCACCTGTTCTACAATCTCAGCTCTGCTAGTCCGATACATCATGGTAGGTGAATAGACTTTCCATTCGGTGTCCCTCATTGTACTCGTACCTCTAATCCTCCTAATAATCCAGCGGGCAAGTGACGAGCACCAAGTCCTGGCCCCAACACAGAGCCTTACACCCCAAACTCAGTCATGAGAAGGGGGTGCACGGAAATTGTGCCGTCCGGGAGGAGATTTCTCTAGATATGGGAGACGCAGATGATGACAATTCTGCATCTTCAATCTTCATTTCAGCAGCTTCTGAAGTTCAGATCTGGAGGATCCTGTAAATGCAGACGTTACTCCCAGGAGATTATGTCACGTCTATAATGTTGTCTTTTCTATTTGTCAGATTCTTTGCGGATGATTCGTGGCTTCAAGGGGAAGATCATCTCCAGTTTTGTCCAGTCCCTGCTGTGGACACAACGCGTTCAGCTCGGCCACATCCAGTGACTTCTGCGCCATCTTGCTATCTGTTCCATGTCGGCAGCTGCTCCAAAAAAGAGCAAATATAAATGTGGACTTTGTAATGTACTATAAAGACATTCTAGCCAAATACGTCACATATAATATATATATATATATCACTGGTCTGGGTTAATAATGGGTGTTGACACTTTTCGGTGCTTGACGGGGAAACATGGGCGACGATCATAAGTAAGGGCAATAAAGTCCATGGCAAGTAATAAAGAGTCCCAATAAGTATTGGCATATATCAAAGTGAAAATATAGTATTTTAGCATATAAAACTTTTAAGAGATGATCACAGAAAATGTCCTTCTGGGCATATGGCTTAAAACATTATAAAACATGTCCATAGCAAAATCCCAAATCAACCTGAAAAAAGGGTTAAAGGGAAAACATGTGCAAAAACAGGCACAAACGTGATGAAGAAAGTCTTGTCCGACAGAAGATAATAGGTCCAATGAACGCAGCTTTCTCCTGGTAGGTGGTTCGGATGGGCTCCAGTGGGACCTCTTGTTCAGTCTCTGGGAGACAAGTTTCATCTGAGTCCTCCCAATTTTCTGACTTAGGCCGCAGGCTGGTCACCGCTGTAGCGTACGGATCTCTCAGGCCCTCAGCAGGGGTGAATGCCACTTGTTCCCCCTCCCAGAGTTTATGCATGTACCCCAATAAGTAATTCCGCTTGACGGACCTTCGATTAACATATAGGTCCCGGCCTGTAGTGT
Organism: Bufo bufo; assembly: GCF_905171765.1. Classification (NCBI taxonomy): domain Eukaryota; kingdom Metazoa; phylum Chordata; class Amphibia; order Anura; family Bufonidae; genus Bufo; species Bufo bufo. Next base: position 196,487,458 of record NC_053391.1, on the reverse strand, counting down.
GATCTTTGATGAATCCAAAACCCCGGTCCTTATCAAAGGTGACGACCGTGCCCGACCTCCGTTCCAAGCTTGGCTGACAGTCTCTAGGGTCCTCATGGATGGCTTTGGCAACCTTTTCAAAGTAAATTTTTGTTTGAGTCGTCTTGAGCACCGCAGCAGCTCCTATCTCTTCCATGAGAGCAGGCCACAAGGGACTCAGCCTGAGAAAACTCTCACATGGCTGCCGACAGGGGTAGGGCGACATCTCCGATCCCGGAAAGTAGGCATATGGCTCACCAATCTCTTGTCCTGTCCCGGGCTGTGGCCCTCTAAGCGCAGAAGTCTCTCTTGGTGCTCCGCTCGCTGACATGTCCGGCAAAGCAGTCACTTCCAGTATCTCCGAAGGCAGACTCCGCCTTGTCTCTAGCACGCCCCCTAGGTACTCCAGTATAGGGGTGGCGGCGTGTATATTGTCCATGCAAATTAGGTTATGGCACAGCAGAAATACCATTCCCGCTTCTCAGCACAGTGGCGCCAATATTTTCACAATTTGAGGGGCTGTGACTTCGTTTTTACCGCCAAGCTGCTCTGTGATGTTGCAGAAAACAACCACAAGTACTTCTGGCGGCAATTTTAAGTGTAAAACAGTCCATTCAAATAAAGCAAGCAGCGCTATTGACTTGAAAAATCCACAATTTTGCAGTTTTAGAGATGCGGTTTTGTAGTAGAAGTGTAGCGCAATACATGCAGACAGTCTCTAAACAGCCTAAACAGGTTTTTTTGGCTCAATAAAAGCAATCCAACAGTTGGGGCTCATTCACAATAGGCAGTCTGTAATGGCGCAGGGGTTTTCAAATCCTGTTCACACAGTTCAGTAAAGGCACAAAGGAATGAATCCTGTTCGTGGTGACGCCAAGATTAATTATGCGGTATGTCAGATAGAGATGGCCTTGCGGTTCGCCCGGTGGTCGTTTTGCGGCGAACTTTGCGTGTTCGCGATTCGCCGAACATGCGAACATATGGAGAAATTCACGCCTGCCATATTCTTTTACATTATGAAGAACTTTGACCCATGACACATTCATCAGTTGGTACAGGACAGCCAATTGAGACATTTCAGCACATGGACATACCCCTTACCTTATAAATAAACCTGATCTGGCCGCCATTTTACATTCAGTGTTTTGCCAGTGTAGGGAGAGGTTGCTGTGTGGAGCAGGGACAGGCTGTTAGGGACACCAAACACTAGCTAATAGGGCCACATAAGTCCTTTTAAGGACTGGTATAGGTGTGCTATCGATAGGTGTGATACACAGAGGGGTGCAATATACTTATAATATACTTTAATAATGAGTCAAAAACACATAGATCTATATAGTGATCACCTGGAAGTCAGGGGCCTAGGGGCTAGGGGCTTACTAGGGCCATTTTTATATAGGGTAAGGTTCCAGACGGGGTCGCTCTTATCAGGGCGGGTGGTCTGTGGTTAGGTTATCAGGGCCAGAATAGCACCCCCCGGTAGGGCAATATCAGGAACAGATCTTTGCCCACCCTGTCCTTCAATACTACATCATCATCTAGCCCAGGGATAGATGTTTTTTGCTTTCCCTCCAGGATTCATGGATGTGCACTGGAACCCCCCGGATTGTGGTAGGACATATGGTTTCTGATTTGATGCCGCCGAGCACCTGATTTAGTGCCGCCGAGCACTTGTTATTGCCTACCACATCTATGCTTTTTGCTTTAAATTATTAAAGTTATTTATTTTCATTTTGAGGGATATCTTTTCCATTCACACGTCCGCAAAATGGGTCCACATCTGTTCCGCAATTTTGCGGAACGGGTGCAGACCAATTCATTTTCAATGGGGCCGGAATGTGATGTCCGCATACGCATTTGAGGATCTGCATCCGTGCTTCCGTTTCCGCAAAAAAATAGAACATGTCCTATTCTTGTCCGCAATTGCAGACAAGATTAGGCATTTTCTATTATAGTGCCGGCGATGTGCGGTCCCCAAATTGTGGAATGCACATTGCCATGTCTGTGTTTTACAGATCCGCAAAACACTTACATTATTAAAGGTTATGTTTTATCTTTATGTATATTCTAATGGATTGCCTTCCTTGTACAATGTTATAATATACTTTCTATGTTAGAAAGTATATTATAGTGCATTTGTATTGTGCAGCAGTTGTGTGCGGTTCTGCTGCGATACTGCAGGTATATAGAGGGACAAGTGTTATTGGAACAAATCATTTCTACTGGTGTGATATACCAGTCGTCCCCCCAAAAACTGATTGAAGTGGGGTGTTATATACCAATATACTTTCTTTATAGTTCATCTGGGTACTGTATAGTGCTTATGCGCATACGCAAAAATTATATTGCCGATAATTCGCACTGAAAAAAATAATAAATGGAGATCGCTAATTCGAATAATACATCTGGTATGTCACTGTCCATGTTGTGGGACTATTTGTGCACTTCTAGTAATTATTTCTTGGCTGCAAATAAGAGCTGAAGGTTTTTCAGGTTTGCCTGCCATTAAAATGAATGGGACCCGCCGTGAACTTGCGGTTCGCGAACATTTGATCGTGTTCGCGAACTGTCCCGGCAGATGTTCGTCCATTACTAATGCCAGACCAACAGGGGAATTATACGTGAGGTCACGGTGTGAGCAATGGGTGGGCCGAGGTAAATACAGTTCTGGTTACTCACGGTTATGTCGTCCCTGGGCAGGTCTGCACAAGTGATGAGGAGAACGGCACAAGAATTCTCTGGGGCACACTCTGGTGTAAGGGACACAGGCCAGATGGTGGTTTGTGGTGCCCTTGTTGTTCTGTATTAATGTGCCTATGGCAATGTCCCTTGTAGTCGTGATGCCACTACCTTTTGTGGTGGTACAACCATTTACTGTAGTGTTAACTGAGGAACCGAAGACTGAGACAAGGATGGTGCAATCCAACTTATAACTTTTACTGAACTTTGCTCCTGGTAACATTACATCTAAGTAATAAAGAGTCTGTTGGTACATCCAAGTATGAAATACAGTCTCATGCATACAGGGGTAAGGTAATGTAAGTCCTCAAAAGAAACAGGCTCTTAGTCCTATATATATATTTATGGTCAGGGCTAGGAAAGACGTCGGCGTACGCAGAAACTCCCGCCCTGAGCAAGGTGGCTGAATTATGCCAGGAGCCACGTCGTGGGTACACCAAGAAAGCGGGCATACCCAGTGGAAGCTGGAAAAAGGGGCGGGAGGGAGGGGCGTGATGCTCGGGCACCTGGCTGGACGGTAACGAGGGGCATAAGTAGCCAGACGCCCCTCCCACAAATGCAGGCTGGTAACAGCCTTACCTATTTATGGTCAGGGCAAGGAAAGACGTCGGCGTACGCAGAGACTCCCGCCCTGAGCAAGGTGGCTGAATTATGCCAGGAGCCACGTCGTGGGTACACCAAGAAAGGGGGCAAAAACAACAATTAGGAACAACTCTTTATTATAAGAATTACAAAGCCAAGGAACAAAAGGCACGCGATATCTCTACTTGAGGGTTGGGGATGTATCTGGTGAAACAAGAGGACCGCCACCGCCCCATGCACCGAATAACATGAGCTGGCACCTGATGCCGAGATGCTGCGGAGGCCGCCCCTATGCGGAAAGAATGCCCCGATATTACTTTAGGATCATAACCTAGATTTTGGGCAATGGCACGGATATAGGATATGAACTGCGAGGCATTGAGAGGTTTGCCTGCGTGTGGCAGGAGCGGGCTGTCTGGAAGTGAGTCCTGAATATGTAACAATAATTGGTGCAGCACCTGAACCGGGCACCAATTGTTGGTGGTCGGGTAGAATTTGACCTCAGTGGGTGGACCCGTCTGGCTGGTTTTGGTGGAGGGTAGGAGGAGAGTATAATGACCACGGCCCCATGACAGATGTTGCTTCAAAGGATGGCTCTGACAGTTTGAGCCGGCTAGAACTTCCCCGGGCCTAAGGAACCCATAAAAAATTAGATACATGGCCGCTTTTAGAATCAGGCTAGTGGAGGGCCCAAAAGGATTACCGTCCAACGATAAGGAGAGATCCCTAAACAACTCGCTAGACACTGGTTGCCTACGGCTAACGGACCCCTTACCCTCCTTTTGAATACCCCGAAGGGTGGCCTTAATAGCCTGGACGGAGAAAAACGACCTGCGGTGAGGATTAATCAGCATGAAGTGGTGTTGTAGTCCGGCTAAATAAAGTTTGATGGTATTGTGCGACAGAGATAGTTGAGAGTGACAATGACCTAAGAAGGACATGATATAGGAGGTTTCGGAATGATGACCCCTCGGATGAATCTTGGAGAATTTATCAAACGCTCTCAGGCCGGCCTGATAATTCCTCGCCGTATTGCGCGACAGAGATTTTCTGACCAGACCCTTGGCTTTGTCTATGAGAGAATCTAGACCAGAGTGTAACATAGTAACATAGTAACATAGTAACATAGTACATAAGGCCGAAAAAAGACATTTGTCCATCCAGTTCGGCCTGTTATCCTGCAAGTTGATCCAGAGGAAGGCAAAAAACCCTGTGAGGTAGAAGCCAATTTTCTCCACTTTAGGGGAATAAAAGAATCCTTCCCGACTCCAATCATGCAATCAGAATAACTCCCTGGATCAACGACCCCTCTCTAGTAGCTATAGCCTGTAATATTATTAAGCTCCAGAAATACGTCCAGGCCCCTCTTGAATTCCTTTATTGTACTCACCATCACCACCTCCTCAGGCAGAGAGTTCCATAGTCTCACTGCTCTTACCGTAAAGAATCCTCTTCTATGTTTGTGTACAAACCTTCTTTCCTCCAGACGCAGAGGATGTCCCCTCGTCACAGTCACAGTCCTGGGGATAAATAGCTGATGGGATAGATCTCTGTACTGACCCCTGATATATTTATACATATTAATTAGATCTCCCCTCAGTCGTCTTTTTTCTAAAGTGAATAACCCTAATTTTGATAATCTTTCAGGGTACTGTAGTTGCCCCATTCCAGTTATTACTTTAGTTGCCCTCCTCTAAACCCTCTCTAGCTCTGCTATGTCTGCCTTGTTCACAGGAGCCCAGAACTGTACACAGTACTCCATGTGTGGTCTGACTAGCGATTTGTAAAGTGGTAGGACTATGTTCATATCACGGGAATCTATGCCCCTTTTGATGCAACCCATTATCTTGTTGGCCTTGGCAGCAGCTGCCTGACACTGGTTTTTGCTGCTTAGTTTGCTGTTTATTAAAATTCCTAGATCCTTTTCCATGTCAGTGTTACCGAGTGTTTTACCATTTAGTATGTACCGGTGACTTGCATTTTTCCTTCCCATGTGCATAACCTTACATTTATCAGTGTTAAACCTCATCTGCCACTTATCTGCCCAAGTCTCCAATCTATCCAGATCCCTCTGTAGTAGTATACTGTCCTCATCAGTGTAAATTACTTTACAAAGTTTAGTGTCATCTGCGAAAATTGATACTTTACTATGCAAGTCTTCTACAAGATCATTAATAAATATATTGAAGAGAATAGGGCCCAATACTGACCCCTGAGGTACTCCGCTAGTGACAGTGACCTAATCTGAGTGTGTACCGTTAATAACCACCCTCTGTTTTCTATCACTCAGCCAGTTACTTACCCACATACAGATGTTTTCTCCCAGTCCGAGCATTCTCATTTTATATACTAACCTTTTATGCGGTACAGTGTCAAATGCTTTGGAGAAGTCCAGATATACGATATCCATTGATTCGCCGCTGTCAAGTCTAGAACTTACCCCCTCATAGAAACTGATTAAATTAGTTGGACATGACCGATCCCTCACGAAGCCATGCTGATATGGCGTTATTTGTTTATTTCCGTTGAGATGCTCTAATATAGCATCTCTCAGAAAACCTTCAAACAGTTTACCCACAACAGATGTTAAACTTACTGGCCTATAGTTTCCAGGCTCTGTTTTTGGCCCCTTTTTGAATATTGGCACCACATATGCCACGCGCCAATCCTGTGGGACATTCCCTGTCAGTATAGAGTCTGCAAATATCAGAAATAAGGGTCTGGCTATGACATTACTTAATTCCTTTAGGATACGGGGGTGTATGCCATTCGGTCCTGGCGATTTGTCTATTTTAATCTTTTTAAGTCGCTGATGTACTTCTTCCTGGGTCAGACAGGACACTTTTAATGGGGGATTTATTTTTGCATTCTGCATGTCATCTGACAATTTATTTTCCTCAGTGAATACATTGGAGAAAAAAATATTTAACAGCTTTGCTTTCTCCTCGTCGCTCTCTGCGACTCCCCCCTCATTACTCTTTAAAGGGCCAACACCTTCAGATTTATACTTTTTAACATTTATATAATTGAAGAACATTTTAGGGTTAGTTTTACTCTCTTTGGCAATTAATCTCTCGGTCTCTAGTTTGGCCGCTTTTATTTGTTTTTTACATGTTCTATTTTTTTCCTTATAGTTTTTCAGTGCTTCCGTGCAACCCTCCTGTTTTAGTGTTTTATATGCTTTCTTTTTGTCATTTATTGCTTTCTTTACAGTTCTGTTTATCCACATTGGTTTCTTTTTGTTCCTTAACCTTTTATTACCATACGGTATGTACCTCTCACAATGAGTTTTTAGGATGTTTTTAAAGATATCCCATTTTGTGTCTGTATTTGTGAGGACTTTGTCCCAGTTAGTTTGGCCTATGGCCTCTCTTAGTTGGCTAAATTTAGCTTTTTTGAAGTTTGGTATTTTTGTTCCTCCCTGTAGAAACGCTCTTTTGAATGATAATTGGAAGGTTATTACTTTATGGTCACTATTTCCCAGGTGTCCCCCGACCTGCACGTCTGTTGTTCTGTCCGGTCTATTGGTTAATACTAAGTCCAGTTGGGAGAGGTAATTGTCTTTGGTTATTGCCACGAACCTGTTTCCCTTATGAGATATACAAGTTTCAGTTTCCCAGTCTAGATCTGGGTAGTTGAAGTCCCCCATAATAACCACCTCATTATGATTTGCCGCCTCGTCTATCTCGTTTAGTAGTAGATTTTCTGTGGACTCTGGTATATTAGGTGGTTTATAGTAAACTCCTATTAGTAATTTATTGTTGTTTTTAGCTCCATGTATCTCTACCCATAGTGACTCCACATGTTCATGTCCCTCACTTATATCTTCTCGGACTGTGGGCTTTAGACAGGACTTTATATAAAGGCAGACCCCTCCCCCTCTCCGGTTTTGACGATCCTTTCTAAACAGACTGTAACCTTGTACATTAACTGCCCAGTCATAGCTATCATCCAGCCATGTCTCAGTTATTCCCACTATGTCATAGTCCTCCTCACACATCACTAATTCCAGTTCACCAGTTTTATTAGTCAGGCTTCTGGCATTAGTATACATACATTTGAGAGGTTTATGTATATTTTTTACCCTACACCTTTCCTTCTGAACTGTTCTAGTCCCTCCTTCCATTCCTCCCCCATTCTTATTACCTTGCCCCCGGTCTCTATCTGCACTATCTTCCCTTCCTATAACGTAATTACCCTCCCCCCCAGTCCCTAGTTTAAACACTCCTCCAACCTTCTAGCCATCTTTCTCCCCAGCACAGCTGCCCCTTCCCCATTGAGGTGCAGCCCGTCCCTACGATAGAGCCTGTAGCCGATAGAAAAATCGGCCCAGTTCTCCAGGAACCCAAACCCCTCCTTCCTACACCAGTTCTTGAGCCACTTGTTAATCTCCCTAATCTTCCATTGCCTTTCTTGTGTGGCTCGTGGTACAGGCAGTATTTTGGAAAATACTACCTTTGAGGTCCTTGCCCTCAGCTTTTGACCTAAATCCCTGAAATCATTTTTAAGGACTCTCCACCTACCTCTAACTTTGTCATTGGTTCCGATATGGACCATGACCGCTGGATCGTCTCCAGCCCCTCCCAGTAATCTGTCAACCCGATCCGCGATGTGTCGAACTCTAGCGCCAGGAAGACAGCACACTGTTCGGCGATCACGGTCTTTGTGACAGATTTCCCTATCTGTTCCCCTAATAATGGAGTCTCCCACTACCAGCACCTGTCTGGCCTGCCCTGCTCTCCTGGTTCCCTGCTTACTGGAGCTGACATTCCCCTGACTGGCAGAGGAAGTGTCTGGCTGCAGCAGTGCCGTCCCCGGACTGACATCCCCCTCATCTGCCAAACGTGCAAACTTGTTGGGGTGTGTCAGATCAGGGCTAGCCTCCCTGGCACTCTTCCCTCTACCCCGCTTTCTAACTTTTACCCAGCTAGCTACCTCACTTTCCTCAGCCTCCTCTCTGTCACCCTCCCCCTCATCTACCCCAAAGAGTGCTTGCTCGGTGAGAAGCAAACTCTTTTGCAAATTATCAATGCCTCTCAGTGTTGCAACTTGCCCATTTAGAGACTCGATCTGCGATTCCAAACGGGTAATTTGCTCACATCTAGAACAAAGATATACACCCTTGAACTCCTGTTCCAGGACTGCATACATCATGCAAGATGTGCACTGGACAGCGTTGAAAATTGTGCAACACATACTAAATGGGGAGAGTCAACGGAACAAGGGATTCCCAACCAGTCTCCCGAGCTGGTACTTGCCAAGCCTTAAGCTGCTTATCTTCTGTGATCTGACGAGTGCAGGTACATTCAGCTTAGAATAACCGTTGCCGAATTGAGGCACGGGCCACCTGACCGATCCGCGTCGGGCATTTCCTGAAAAAAAAACAGAAAATTAAAGCGGGAAAGAGCGTCCGCGGCCCTATTCTGTTCGCCTGAAATGTGGACACATTGCATATGAAAATTGTGGCGGAGGGACAACCAGACTAGTTTGCGCAACAAGGCCATAATCTTGAAGGACTGGGCCCTGCCTTTGTTAACAATGTCCACCAAGGTCTGACTATCCGTGACGAAGTCACCAATAGTGACCCCAAAACTGAGCTGCAGCCACGACGGGATACAGTTCCAGAAGGGGAGAAGATTTGAGAGCTGCTGAGTCTGAGGCTAATTCTGGCGGCCATCCGGCGGCCAGCCAGTGGGACCTGAAAATGGCAGCGAACCTGGAGAAGAAGAGTCCCACTGTGGAATGAACAGGGAAATGCCATTCCAGTCCGCGATGGCCTGGCTGTCCAGATGGACGACAGAATCCTGCTCTGGAGCAGAGGGCAGAAGACATAACAACCTGGAAAGAAAGGCCCTGCCTTGAGGCATAATTCTGGTGGCAAAGTTAAGCATCCCCAGCAAGGATTGCAACTCGACCTTGGTCAGAGAGTGGGACCGGACCGCCTGAGAGATAGCTGAGCGGATCCGAAGCAATTTCTCGCTGGGGAGGCTGGCCTCCATCTTGACTGTATCCAAAATGATGCCCAGGAAGGTGACCTTGGTGGCCGGACCCTCAGTCTTGGCGGCAGCGACAGGGACCTGAAGACGGGAAAAAATATCCAGCAGTGTGCTTGGAATGGATGGGACCTGTCTGAGCCTTTCTACAATAAGGAAGTCATCCAGGTAGTGGACGATCATGGATAAACCGCCGTGATGGATGAGGATCCAATGCAGGGCTTTGGCCAGTTGTTCAAAAAGCCACGGGCTACTTTTAGACCCAAAGGTGAGCCGGGTGGCGAAGTAGAATTTATCCGCCCACTTGATGCCATAATCCAAAGCTGCAGATGGATTGGAAGCTGATTAAAAGCATCGGCTATATCTACCTTGGCCAACCAAGCCCCGGCCCCTGCTTGCAGAATGTACTGAATGGCCTCATCGACTGAAGAATATTGCATAGAATATTCCTCAGAGGGAATGAGTGAGTTGAGACTGGGGATGGACAACATATGAGGCGCAGAGAGATCATAGATGAGACGCTTTTTATTAGAAGATTGCTTTGTAACAAGGCCAATGGGACTGATGCGCCATGATTGGAATGGAATCTCTGAAAAGGGAGCAATAATGAACCCTTTGTCGACCTCCAATTGGATGAGGGAAGTTACTGCTTCAGGATCGCTGGCAGCAGATAACAGATTGGGGCCTGCCCAGCAGCCCTGGGGAAGTGTAATAAGGCCAGTGTGGAAACCCTCTCTGAACCCATCCAACAAGAAGGTGACAAAAGGACGATCGGGGTGGTCCCGCAGAAGAACAGCCAGTAATTCCAAATTGATGTCGGCTAGTCAGGAATCCTTGGCTGTCTTCCTGGGACAGGAGGGACGGGGATGAGCCCGAAAACAAAGAGAACAAATGTGGAGCGCATGGCAGGAATTAAAGGCACAGCCCTTAGCATTAAAATTATTGCATACCTGGCTGCTACCGAGGTACAAAATTGGTCTGCCCAGCTTATCTAAGGAAGATGAAAACCTGGAGGACCCGGAAGGACCTGGCGAGGGAGCTGACTGCGGGGCTTGCACCGGATTAGGGCACCACTCAGTGGAATGAAAAATGGACTGGCAGATGGCACAAAGAGGGGCCTTGAGACCCGCAAAGTGTCGGCAAAACAACTCCATGTCCAAGTCTGCCCAGTTTGACACGAACTGAAACTGGTTCAGAGCAGCAGCGGCTTTGGCAGAAAAAGAACGATGGTAGTCGTAAAAAGCCGAGCCGCCGTATTTGTGCCCCAAGTCCGTAATCCGGTACAAATAAGTATCCAACTCTTCCCTGCGAGCTGGCTGAGCGGAGCACACCACGTCCCTGTAGAGGCTGAAGGCCAGAATGAACTCAGAAATAGATAACTTCCTATTTAGCCGAGCATCCTTAGCCTTCAACACTACAGAAACCTCTCCGCAGTTGATGACCCGATTCTCAGAAATATCCCGGGAGGCAATAAGTATGGACACCAAATTCACGTCCTTGCCTGCCAGGATATCCTTTTTGATATGCTCCGGAACAAAATGAGAAGGGGCGATTTGAGGAGTGGCAGAAGGCCTACCTGCAACGTCCTGAGGAATGGCAGGGGTGGCTGCCGAACCTGAATATTGCGGCCTGGTTTCCAAGACCCTAGCCTGAATGTCTGTGACCGAGCCAGCAAGACCACTGATGGAAGACTGGATCTGGGCTAGAGCCAGCTGTTTGGACTCGAAGTTGGATTGTTCCGCCATCGGACCCAAGGTCGTCATCAGCAGGCGATATAATTCAGCCTTGCGAGCAGACGCGGGATGCCGGATCCCCCTGCGATTAAGCTCGGCAATCAATTTCGGCACCGTCCAATTTCTCAAGGATGTGCCGCTGTTGTGCCCTGAGACGGAGGTTCCTGGCATGGAGATGTTGTCATCCATATCAGAGATGTGGGACATACTTGACCTGAGAAAAAAGATGAATTATGACCACCTAGAAAAATGGAAGAAGAAGCACAGACGGATGCGGAGAGAGCAGATGGGAGAATGTGAGAGACTGGAGGCGTGTAAAATGTTCATCGGATGAAAAAGACCTACCTGACAGGACACGAACGGATTTGGAAACCCGGCTCCAAAACCCCAATTGTTTATGTTGGAACTAATGAAATAAAATGACCCTGAGTATAAACCGACGTTTGACCCCGCCCCAGTAACTATCTCTAACTGACTTACCAGGGAACGCCTCAGAATTGCCTGGACGAAACGTAGGAAAAGCGCAAAAAGTAATAGCCAATCTAAAGGAAGGAAAAACAACGTCAGAATTAAAGATGATAGACGAGCGCCCTGAGTGATCCAGGAGAACACAGACACCCTGGGCGATCCAGGCACATTGAGACCCTGGGCGATCCAGGAGACACAGACACCCTGGGCGATCCAGGCACATTGAGACCCTGGGCGATCCAGGAGACACAGACACCCTGGGCGATCCAGGCACATTGAGACCCTGGGCGATCCAGGAGACACAGACACCCTGGGCGATCCAGGCACATTGAAACCCTGGGCAATCCAGGAGACACAGACACCCTGGGCGATCCAGGCACATTGAGACCCTGGGCGATCCAGGAGTAGAGATGGCCCGAACTATCCGACGGCGAACAGTTCCCGGCGAACATAGCTTGTTCGCGTTCGCCTCTGCCGGGCGAACACATGCGATGTTCGGTCCGCCCCCTATACATCATCATTGAGCAAACTTTGACCCTGTACCTCACAGTCAGCAGACACATTCCAGCCAATCAGCAGCATACCCTCCCTCCCAGACCCTCCCACCTCCTGCACAGCATCCATTTTAGATTCATTCTGAAGCTGCAGTCTTAGTGAGAGGAGGGAGACTGTAACTGCTGCTGATTTAATTGGGAAATCGATAGCTAGGCTAGTGAATTCAGTGTCCACTCCAGTCCTGAAAGACTCATCTGATCTCTGCTGTAAGGACAGCGTCCTGACAGCACCCCAAAAAGCCCTTTTTAGGGCTGCAACATTAGTCTGCTTTTTTTTTTTCCTTTATATACATATTGCAGTTGCCTGGCCTGCCTGTGTGTGAGGAGCTGCAGGCCCACAGACTGTAGTGTGCCCACTGCCAGTGCTCACCCCTGTCATTCCGTGTGGCACAGGACTTTGCTTAAAAAAAGGCACTTAATTTTTACACTTTAATCTAAGGTTAGTTGCCTGCCAGTGTGTGTCAGGCTGACTTCCACTGACTGTAGTGTGCCCACTGCCAGTGCCCACCACTCATACCGGCTGGCACAGGACTTTGCATAAAAAAGGCATTTAATTTTTACACTTTAGTGTAATTTCAGCTGCTTGCCTGCTGCTAGTGTGTGTCAGGCCGACTTCAACTGACTGTAGTGTGCCCACTGCCAGTGCCCACCCCTGTCATCCCGTGTGGCACAGGACTTTGCTTAAAAAAAAGGCACTTCATTTTTACACTTTAATCTAAGGTTAGTTGCCTGCCAGTGTGTGTCAGGCCGACTTCAACTGACTGTAGTGTGCCCACTGCCAGTGCCCACCCCTGTCATCCCGAGTGGCACAGGACTTTGCTTAAAAAATAGGCACTTAATTTTTACACTTTAATCTAAGGTTAGTTGCCTGCCAGTGTGTGTCAGGCTGACTTCCACTGACTGTAGTGTGCCCACTGCCAGTGCCCACCACTCATACCGGCTGGCACAGGACTTTGCTTAAAAAAGGCATTTAATTTTTACACTTTAATGTAATTTCAGCTGCTTGCCTGCTGCTAGTGTGTGTCAGGCCGACTTCAACTGACTGTAGTGTGCCCACTGCCAGTGCCCACCCCTGTCATACCGAGTGGCACAGGACTTTGCTTAAAAAATAGGCACTTAATTTTTACACTTTAATCTAAGGTTAGTTGCCTGCCAGTGTGTGTCAGGCTGACTTCCACTGACTGTAGTGTGCCCACTGCCAGTGCCCACCACTCATACCGGCTGGCACAGGACTTTGCTTAAAAAAGGCATTTAATTTTTACACTTTAATGTAATTTCAGCTGCTTGCCTGCTGCTAGTGTGTGTCAGGCCGACTTCAACTGACTGTAGTGTGCCCACTGCCAGTGCCCACCCCTGTCATACCGAGTGGCACAGGACTTTGCTTAAAAAATAGGCACTTAATTTTTACACTTTAATCTAAGGTTAGTTGCCTGCCAGTGTGTGTCAGGCTGACTTCCACTGACTGTAGTGTGCCCACTGCCAGTGCCCACCACTCATACCGGCTGGCACAGGACTTTGCATAAAAAAGGCATTTAATTTTTACACTTTAGTGTAATTTCAGCTGCTTGCCTGCTGCTAGTGTGTGTCAGGCCGACTTCATCTGACTGTAGTGTGCCCACTGCCAGTGCCCACCCCTGTCATACCGAGTGGCACAGGACTTTGCTTAAAAAATAGGCACTTAATTTTTACACTTTAATCTAAGGTTAGTTGCCTGCCAGTGTGTGTCAGGCTGACTTCCACTGACTGTAGTGTGCCCACTGCCAGTGCCCACCACTCATACCGGCTGGCACAGGACTTTGCATAAAAAAGGCATTTAATTTTTACACTTTAGTGTAATTTCAGCTGCTTGCCTGCTGCTAGTGTGTGTCAGGCCGACTTCAACTGACTGTAGTGTGCCCACTGCCAGTGCCAACCACTGATACCGGGTGGCACAGTAGCTTGCCGATAAATAAGGCATTTAATTTTTAGACAGTAGTCTAAATTCAGTTGCTTGCCTGCTGCCAGTGTGTGTCAGGCCCGCTTCCACTGACTGTAGTGTGCCCACTGCCAGTGCCAACCACTGATACCGGGTGGCACAGTAGCTTGCCGATAAATAAGGCATTTAATTTTTAGACAGTAGTCTAAATTCAGTTGCTTGCCTGCTGCCAGTGTGTGTCAGGCCCTCTTCCACTGACTGTAGTGTGCCCACTGCCAGTGCCAACCACTGATACCGGGTGGCACAGTAGCTTGCCGATAAATAAGGCATTTAATTTTTACACTTTAGTGTAATTTCAGTTGCTTGCCTGCTGCCAGTGTGTGTCAGGCCCGCTTCCACTGACTGTAGTGTGCCCACTGCCAGTGCCAACCACTGATACCGGGTGGCACAGTAGCTTGCCGATAAATAAGGCATTTAATTTTTAGACAGTAGTCTAAATTCAGTTGCTTGCCTGCTGCCAGTCAGTGTGTCAGGCCCTCTTCCACTGACTGTAGTGTGCCCACTGCCAGTGCCAACCACTCATACCGGGTGGCACAGTAGCTTGCCGATAAATAAGGCATTTAATTTTTACACTTTAGTGTAATTTCAGTTGCTTGCCTGCTGCCAGTGTGTGTCAGGCCCGCTTCTACTGACTGTAGTGTGCCCACTGCCAGTGCCAACCACTCATACCGGGTGGCACAGTAGCTTGCCGATAAATAAGGCATTTAATTTTTACACTTTAGTGTAATTTCAGTTGCTTGCCTGCTGCCAGTGTGTGTCAGGCCCGCTTCTACTGACTGTAGTGTGCCCACTGCCAGTGCCAACCACTGATACCGGGTGGCACAGTAGCTTGCCGATAAATAAGGCATTTAATTTTTAGACAGTAGTCTAAATTCAGTTGCTTGCCTGCTGCCAGTGTGTGTCAGGCCCGCTTCCACTGACTGTAGTGTGCCCACTGCCAGTGCCAACCACTGATACCGGGTGGCACAGTAGCTTGTCGATAAATAAGGCATTTAATTTTTACACTTTAGTGTAATTTCAGTTGCTTGCCTGCTGCCAGTGTGTGTCAGGCCCGCTTCCACTGACTGTAGTGTGCCCACTGCCAGTGCCAACCACTGATACCGGGTGGCACAGTAGCTTGCCGATAAATAAGGCATTTAATTTTTAGACAGTAGTCTAAATTCAGTTGCTTGCCTGCTGCCAGTGTGTGTCAGGCCCTCTTCCACTGACTGTAGTGTGCCCACTGCCAGTGCCAACCATTCATACCGGGTGGCACAGTAGCTTGCCGATAAATAAGGCATTTAATTTTTACACTTTAGTGTAATTTCAGTTGCTTGCCTGCTGCCAGTGTGTGTCAGGCCCTCTTCCACTGACTGTAGTGTGCCCACTGCCAGTGCCAACCACTGATACCGGGTGGCACAGTAGCTTGCCGATAAATAAGGCATTTAATTTTTAGACAGTAGTCTAAATTCAGTTGCTTGCCTGCTGCCAGTGTGTGTCAGGCCCACTTCCACAGACTGTAGTGTGCCCACTGCCAGTGCCAACCACTCATACCGGGTGGCACAGTACCTAGCACGCGTAGTACCACTTATCTAAAAAAAAAATGACAGGCAGAGGCAGGCCACCCCGCAGGGGCCGTCGTGGTCGTGGTGCTGTGATTTCCACTGTCCCTGGAATAATGCCCAGTTTTCAGAGGCCACGTACCCTGAACCCGAAAAATTCAGAGGACGTAGTTGACTGGCTTAGACAGGACACCCAATCTTCAACAGCTTCCGCTAAGAACCTTGACGCACCATCCTCCAACTCAGCTTCGGTCACCTGCTCTCAAGTTACCACGCACCCGCCCGTCGCCACTACCACCACAGCCACCACAGCCGCTTCACTTGATCCGTCAGAGGAGTTATTTACACATCAGTTGGATGCAATTAGTGATGCGCAACCATTATTGCCAGATGATGTAGATTACGGGGATATGTCTCAGTCAGGCAGGATTACACACATGGACGTACAGTGTGATGTTGTACCCGCTGCTGCTTCCTTTGCTTCCTTTGCTGAGGTGTCAGATACAAGTGAAGCGGTTGATGATGACGATGTGTCCACGGATGCCACGTGGGTGCCTGCTCGAAGAGAAGAAGAGGGGGAAAGTTCTGAAGGGGAGACAGAGAGAATGAGGAGACGAGTTGGAAGCAGGGGGAGGTCGTCGCAAGGAGTTAGTGGCACAGTCAGACAGCATGTATCGGCACCTGGGGTCAGCCAGACAGCACGCCAGTCAACGCATGCTGTTGCCACCACTAGAATGCCGTCATTGCAAAGCTCAGCAGTGTGGCATTTTTTTTGTGTGTCTGCCTCTGATAAAAGCAATGCCATTTGCAACCTGTGCCAAAAGAAACTGAGTCGTGGGAAGTCCAACACCCACCTTGGTACAACTGCTTTGCGAAGGCACATGATCTCACATCACAAACGCCTATGGGATCAACACATGAGTACAAGCAGCACACAAACTCAAAGCCACCATGCTCCTCCTGGTCCTGCATCTTCAGCCACGTCAACCACTGCTGTCCTCCCTGCCCCCTCTCAACCACCCGCCACTCCATCTCTCACCTTCAGCAGTTCCTGCTCATCTGCCCACAGTCAGGTGTCTGTCAAGGACATGTTTGAGCATAAGAAGCCAATGTCACAAAGTCACCCCCTTGCCCGGCGACTGACAGCTGGCTTGACGGAACTCTTAGCCCGCCAGCTTTTACCATACCAGCTGGTAGAGTCTGAGGCCTTCAAAAAATTTGTCGCTATTGGGACACCACAGTGGAAGGTACCCGGACGAAATTTTTTTTCAAAAAAGGCAATCCCAAACCTCTACCATGTCATTGAAAAGGAAGTCATGGCATCTCTGGCATACAGTGTTGGGGCAAGGGTCCATCTGACCACTGATACCTGGTCTGCAAAGCACGGTCAGGGCAGGTATATCACTTATACTGCGCATTGGGTCAACCTGCTGACGGCTGACAAGCATGGAATGCGTGGCTCTGCAGCGGAGTTGGTGACACCACCACGACTTGCAGGCAGACCTACTGCCACCTCCTCTACTCCTACTCCATCCTCTTTAATTTCCTCCTCGGCTGAGTCCTCTTCTGCTGCGGCGTCTGGCTGCACATCAACTGATTCCCCCCAGCTCCCCAGGGGCTATTCCACATCCCGGATACGACAGTGTAACGCTATCTTGGGGTTGACTTGCCTGAAAGCAGAGAGCCACACAGGACCAGCACTCCTGTCCGCCCTGAACGCACAGGTGGATCAGTGGCTGACCCCGCACCAACTGGAGATCGGCAAAGTGGTGTGTGACAATGGAAGCAATCTGTTGGCGGCATTAAATTTGGGCAAGTTGTCACATGTGCCGTGCATGGCACATGTGTTGAATCTCATCGTACAACGTTTTGTGTCTAAGTACCCAGGCTTACAGGACGTCCTCAAGCAGGCCAGGAAGGTGTGTGGCCATTTCAGGCGTTCCTACACGGCCATGGCGCACTTTTCCGATATTCAGCGGCGAAACAACATGCCAGTGAGGCGCTTGATATGCGACAGCCCGACACGTTGGAATTCAACACTCCTAATGTTCGACCGCCTGCTCCAACAAGAAAAAGCCGTCAACGAGTATTTGTATGACCGGGGTGCTAGGACAGCCTCTGCGGAGCTGGGAATCTTTTTGCCACGTTACTGGACACTCATGCGCAATGCCTGTAGGCTTATGCGTCCTTTTGAGGAGGTGACAAACCTAGTCAGTCGCACCGAAGCCACCATCAGCGACCTCATCCCATTTGTTTTCTTCCTGGAGCGTGCCCTGCGAAGAGTTCTGGATCAGGCTGTAGATGAGCGTGAAGAGGAAGAGGAAGAGTTGTGGTCACCATCACCACCAGAAACAGCCTTGTCATCATCGCTTGCCGGACCTGCAGCAACGCTGGAAGAGGAGTATGAGGAAGAGGAGTCAGAGGAGGAATGTGGCGGCTTTGAGGAGGAGGAAGACCAACCACAGCAGGCACCCCAGGGTGCTCGTTGTTGTCACCTATCTGGGACCCATGGTGTTGTACGTGGCTGGGGGGAAGAACAGACCGTCAATGACATCAGTGAGGACGAGGAACGGGAAATGAGAAGCTCTGCATCCAACCTTGTTCAAATGGGGTCTTTCATGCTGTCATGTCTGTTGAGGGACCCACGTATAAAAAGGATAAAGGAGAACGATCTGTACTGGGTGACCACGCTACTAGACCCCCGGTATAAGCAGAAAGTGGCAGAAATGTTACAAAATTACCGAAAGTCGGAAAGGATGCAGCAGTTCAAAACCAAACTAAAAAATATGCTTTACACAGCTTATAAGGGAGATGTCACAGCACAACGGGAATCTAACAGGGGAAGAGGTGAGTGTAATCCTCCTCCTACCACGGCGGCAAGGACTGGACGATTTACAGATGTGTTGTTGATGGAGGACATGCGGAGCTTTTTCAGTCCTACTCATCGCCACAGCCCTTCGGGATCCAGCCTTAGAGAACGACTCGACCGACAGGTAGCAGACTACCTCGCCTTAACAGCAGATATCGACACTCTGAGGAGCAATGAACCCCTTCACTACTGGGTGTGCAGGCTTGACCTGTGGCCTGAGCTATCCCAGTTTGCGATAGAACTTCTGGCCTGCCCTGCTTCAAGTGTCCTGTCAGAAAGGAGCTTCAGTGCAGCAGGAGGCATTGTCACTGACAAGAGAAGTCGCCTCGGTCAAAAAAGTGTTGATTACCTCACCTTCATAAAGATGAATGAGGCATGGATCCCGAAGGGACTGACAGTGGGGGATACGTTTGACTAACAAAAGGCCTGATTACATGCCTTGGCCTCAAAATGGTCCCCACGCTGCTGTATTTAATGTCTGCATACCGGATGACTTTCGTGAATTCTCCACCACCAACTAGGGTTCAAGCCGTAATGTTTTAGTCACTTTTCTGCCTGGAAAACATAAATTTTTCCGGCCGCTGCTACAATAGCGTCTGCAACAGTGCCATTATTTTTCAGGCATGTGTACATGCCTAATTTTTCTGTCCTATGGTGCAGCACTGTGGCTGCAAAAACAAACCAAAAAAAAAAGGCACATACAAGTGTCAATTCCCCTTCGTGATCGTTACCTTGTTGTGGTGAAGGGGCTTGCGTATCACAATGAAGCAATCATCATCACCTCTATAAAAGTGTGTTGGCAATGTTGCCACACCCCAGATGATAAGGCCGTTGCTTCATTATGGTCAGACCAAAAGCGATCGGGTGGCCACGCTACTAGACCCCCGGTATAAGCAGAAAGTGGCAGAAATGTTACCAAATTACCAAAAGTCAGAAAGGATGCAGCAGTTCAAAACCAAACTAAAAAATATGCTTTACACAGCTTATAAGGGGGATGTCAATGGGGGATTCGACAATGGTTAATCAATTCGACCGGATAGGGTCCGTAACAGGGATTAAACTGATAGCAATAGTACTAGTTAAGACACCACTCATATAGGGTGTCACAGCACATTGCTCTGTGCACGCGCAGTGCCCCAATTTGGGAGTAAGAGGACCGACCAAGCTGCTTTTTCCATCTCCCGGTTCCTGAAATCAATTCAGTTTAGTGTATGAGAGTTTGGTCTGTCACTGTGAAGGCAGTCGAAGGTACCCGGCCTAAATTTTTTTTCATAAAAGGCAATTCCTGATATGGGACGTAACAGGGATTAAACTGATGAGAATAATACTACAGAAAATACCACTCATATCGGTGGAGGGAGCCAGCGTTTTTTTAACCATCTCCCCGTTCAAAAAATCTATTTAATAAATGGCCCCCAGATTGGGGATGTTAGAGGGATTAAACTGATGAGAATAGTACTACAGAAAATACCACTCATATCGGGTGTGACAGTAAATTGCACGGCGCAGATGCAGTCACCGTGGTTTAAAACAGAGTGGAGGGAGCCAGCGTTTTTTTAACCATCTCCCCGTTCGAAAAATCTATTCAATAAATGGCACCCAGATTGGGGACGTTAGAGGGATTAAACTGATGAGAATAGTACTACAGAAAATACCACTCATATCGGGTGTGACAGTAAATTGCACGGCGCAGACGCAGTCACCGTGGTTTAAAACAGAGTGGAGGGAGCCAGGTTTTTTTTAACCATCTCCCCGTTCGAAAAATCTATTCAATAAATGGCACCCAGATTGGGGACGTTAGAGGGATTAAACTGATGAGAATAGTACTACAGAAAATACCACTCATATCGGGTGTGACAGTAAATTGCACGGCGCAGACGCAGTCACCGTGGATTAAAACAGAGTGGAGGGAGCCAGCGTTTTTTTAACCATCTCCCCGTCCGAAAAATCTGTTTAATAAATGGCCCCCAGATTGGGGAGTCGGGGACGTTAGAGGGATTAAACTGATGAGAATAGTACTACAGAAAATACCACTCATATCGGGTGTGACAGTAAATTGCACGGCGCAGACGCAGTCACCGTGGATAAAAACAAAGGGGAGGGAGCCAGCGTTTTTTTAACCATCTCCCCGTTCGAAAAATCAATTCAATTGACCTTTCGGGGACCCTTGGTGTTGTACGTGGCTGGGTGGAGGAAGAAACCTTCAATGACATCACCGGGACGTGGCTAGCTTGGTATCCAACCTTGTGCAAATGGGGAGTTTGCGGTTGTGCAAATGAACTGTTTGCGGTGCATTAAAAGGGGAGTTTGGTCTGTCAATGTCTGTGATGCGGGCGTAACCCTTACACTACCTGATCGATACAACATCATACCTGATCGTATACACACACTGGATGTTTTAAAGCACGTTATTCCAAACAATTTAGGAATGTTAGTTGATTTATGCCCTTTATGGATTAAAACCCGACTCTGCGTCCACTACGTAATTTTCCATGGGAGTTTTGCCATAGATCCCCCTCCGGCATGCCACAGTCCAGGTGTTAGACCCCTTGAAACAACTTTCTCATCACTATTGTGGCCAGAAAGAGTCCCTGTGGGTTTTAAAATTCGCCTGTCTATTGAAGTCTATGGCGGTTCGCCCGGTTCGCCAGTTCGCGAACATTTGCGGAAGTTCGCGTTCGCTGTTCGCGAACTGAAAATTTTATGTTCGCGACATTACTATCCAGGAGACACAGACACCCTGGGCGATCCAGGCACCATGAGACCCTGGGCGATCCAGAAGACACTAACACCCTGAAGGATCCAGGAGACACGGAGACCCTGGGTGGTCCAGGAGAACGGACAACCTGGGCGACCCAGGGACACCGACACCCCGAACGAACCAGGAGATACCGACAGCCTGAGCGATCCAGGGAATGTTAACCACATGAAAGTACCAAAACCGCAAGTTCTGGTAAAATGATGATAAAGCGGAGGAACAGACTGGACGACATGAGTATTGTCGCTCCGCGTTACCATCACATACATAGAGCCAGATCAACAGCTGCAGTAGCTCGCAGGACATCTGCTGAGCGCTGGATGTGAGGGACGTGTGTGGGAAGGTGAACCTGAAGTAAGTGCATAACTGCCCCTTAGCAAGCTGGCAGAGTGCAACCGGAACTGAGCCCCCTTGAATGGCCCGGGACCCCCACCTTGCATCAAGCCAAACGGCAAATGCTGGTGTGGCTCAGTTTATACCCCTACCAGCCTGCTAATGAACCAGGACCTAACCAACCCACTCATGACACCTCCGCACCGCATGTTAGATGCATAAAACCACACTGTGACGCCGCTCCCCGGCCCCGTCTACACCTTGCACCACCGGGTGCTGGAATCCAGGCTAGGCGTGAGGCTAAGCCGGAGCGGAGCTAGCTGAGCCCCGATTACCTGGGAGCCTGACGATCGGCGCTCCAGACCTCAGTAGCGCGTGCGCAGGAGACAGGAAGCAGGACCTCGGACGGCAGATGAGGGAGAGCGAATCCGCAAGTGATGCGTGATGCACGGGCGCCTGGCTGGACGGTAACAAGGGGCATAAGTAACAGCCTTACCTATATATATATATATATATATATATATATATACACAGTACAGACCAAAAGTTTGGACACACCTTCTCATTCAAAGAGTTTTCTTTATTTTCATGACTATGAAAATTGTAGATTCACACTGAGGGCATCAAAACTATGAATTAACACATGTGGAATTATATACATAAACAAGTGTGAAACAACAGAAAATATGTCATATTCTAGGTTCTTCAAAGTAGCCACCTTTTGCTTTGATTACTGCTTTGCACACTCTTGGCATTCTCTTGATGAGCTTCAAGAGGTAGTCCCCTGAAATGGTTTTCACTTCACAGGTGTGCCCTGTCAGGTTTAATAAGTGGGATTTCTTGCCTTATAAATGGGGTTGGGACCATCAGTTGTGTTGAGGAGAAGTCAGGTGGATACACAGCTGATAGTCCTACTGAATAGACTGTTAGAATTTGTATTATGGCAAGAAAAAAGCAGCTAAGTAAAGAAAAACGAGTGGCCATCATTACTTTAAGAAATGAAGGTCAGTCAGTCAGCCGAAAAATTGGGAAAACTTTGAAAGTAAGGGCTATTTGACCATGAAGGAGAGTGATGGGGTGCTGCGCCAGATGACCTGGCCTCCACAGTCACCGGACCTGAACCCAATCGAGATGGTTTGGGGTGAGCTGGACCGCAGAGTGAAGGAAATAGGGCCAACAAGTGCTAAGCATCTCTGGGAACTCCTTCAAGACTGTTGGAAGACCATTTCAGGGGACTACCTCTTGAAGCTCATCAAGAGAATGCCAAGAGTGTGCAAAGCAGTAATCAAAGCAAAAGGTGGCTACTTTGAAGAACCTAGAATATGATGAATTTTCAGTTGTTTCACACTTGTTTGTTATGTATATAATTCCACATATGTTAATTCATAGTTTTGATGCCTTCATAGTCATGAAAATAAAGAACTTTTAGCTATATATAAAAGCTACTGCTTCATAGGCTTTGAAGTAATAAAAGTCTTTGGCTGGTAATAACTCTCGCCTGATTCTAACCTGACTTGAAGGTGGTTTTCTGAATCTTTGAACTTCTATTTTCCAGTGTTTTTCTGACAGATGGCCTATCTGTCCTCAGGGTTTTGTCACGGCCTATGGTGTGCGCTGTGACACTGATGCTACACTTGCGGTTGTCTCGGCCATCTGGGTGATTGCCGTGACATGTTTGCCACGCATGTTGTTGCCTGCGGCAATGTGTAGCTTTCTATCCTTGTGTGTGCACTTCCCCTTTAAGTTGGTTCCTTCCTTTGTCTGGTGTTGGAAGGGTTAACTCCCTTCCTAGTGTTTTGTTAACACTGGGTTTATGTTTGTGTGGGTGTGGCTGCTTGGGCTATTTAGCCTCTGCTGGATGCCTGAAGCTGTGGGGTACTCCAGCCATGGTGTATGCTGGAGCTATCCTCCTGGTCTTCATATTCCATCTGTCCAGTGAGGGCCACCCTTGTGGTCATAGATGTTCTTGTGGTGTCTCACGTTATTGCAGCTATGGTGTCCTGGGTTCCTGTGTGGTTTGTGGTGTGTGCTGTGTCCTTTTATGTTGGTGTGGACATCATCCCTTGTGCACGGGTTCCAGTCAGTTTGTCTGTGGCAGGTAAGTGTGTTATGGGTGTCGCTTACCTGCCATCTCCATATGCTGTATGTGTTCCCCTCTCCTTGCAGCCTGGCCTTAGATAGAGACTCCTGTTCCTCCATTACTGCGATGAACAGGTCGTCTCTCCCCTGCTCCTAAGTGAGGGATTTCCAGGGAGATTCAGGATATTAGGTATCCAGGGTATGAGCCATCCCACCATCGGGGTCCGCTCATACGGTGAGAGGTCAGGGAGAGGATTAGGGATATTGTAGGAAGTGACCTGCTCCCTTATTACTCCTTTTTGGCCTGGCTGATCCCCTTTACCCTTTGACACCGCACGGTGGGGGGTTTCCCCCACTCCCCACTGTGACAGTTTAAACTGGAAGGTGTGGATGCCAGAAGCTGTGTCCTACACCTGCTTGCAAAGGTGCCTGGGAAGCCTTTAACAGCCTCCGGACCGCCTAATGCAGGATCGCGTTCCGGAGGCGGCAGCTCTGCGCACAGTCACGCATATACGCGTCATGTCGCGAGACGCGAGATTTCCCGTGAACGTGCGCACAAAGGTGCGCGCGTTCACAGGATCGGAAGGTAAGCAAGTGGATCTCCAGTCTGCCAGCGGCGATCGTTCGCTGGCAGGCTGGAGATGTGATTTTTTTAACCCCTAACAGGTGTATTAGACGCTGTTTTGATAACAGCGTCTAATATACCTGCTACCTGGTCCTCTGGTGGTCCCCTTTGCTTGGATCGACCACCAGAGGACACAGGCAGCTCAGTAATAAGTAGCACCAAACACCACTACACTACACCGCCCTGTCACTTATCAACCCCTTATTAACCCCTGATCACCCCTGATCACCCCATATAGACTCCCTGATCACCCCCCTGTCATTGACCACCCCCCTGTCATTGATCACCCCCTTGTAAGGCTCCATTCAGACATTCGTATGTTTTTTACGGATCCACGGATACATGGATCGGATCCGAAAAACACATACGGACGTCTGAATGGAGCCTTACAGGGGGGTGATCAGCCCATTAAGACTCCCTGATCACCACCCTGTCAGGCTCCATTCAGACGTCCGCATGTTTTTTACGGATCCACGGATACATGGATCGGATCCGCAAAACACATACGGATGTCTGAATGGAGCCTTACAGGGGGGTGATCAATGACAGAGGGGTGATCACCCCATATAGACTCCCTGATCACCCCCGTCATTGATCACCCCCCTGTCATTGATCACCCCCCTGTAAGGCTCCATTCAGACATTTTTTTGGCCCAAGTTAGCGGAATTATTATTATTATTTTTTTTTTTTCTTACAAAGTCTCATATTCCACTAACTTGTGTCAAAAAATAAAATCTCACATGAACTCACCATACCCCTCACGGAATCCAAATGCGTAAAATTTTTTAGACATTTATATTCCAGACTTCTTCTCACGCTTTAGGGCCCCTAAAATGCCAGGGCAGTATAAATAGCCCACATGGGACCCCATTTCGGAAAGAAGACACCCCAAGATATTCCGTGAGGGGCATATTGAATCCATGAAAGATTGAAATTTTTGTCCCAAGTTAGCGGAAAGGAAGACTTTGTGAGAAAAAAAAAAACAAAAAAAACAATTTCCGCTAACTTGTGCCAAAAAAAAAAAAAATCTATGAACTCGCCATGCCCCTCATTGAATACCTTGGGGTGTCTTCTTTCCAAAATGGGGTCACATGTGGGGTATTTATACTGCCCTGGCATTTTAGGGGCCCTAAAGCGTGAGAAGAAGTCTGGGATCCAAATGTCTAAAAGGAATTTGGACCCCTTTGCGCATCTAGGCTGCAAAAAAGTGTCACACATGTGGTATAGCCGTACTAAGGAGAAGTTGGGCAATGTGTTTTGGGGTGTCATTTTACATATACCCATGCTGGGTGAGATAAATATCTTGGTCAAATGCCAACTTTGTATAAAAAAAATGGGAAAAGTTGTCTTTTGCCGAGATATTTCTCTCACCCAGCATGGGTATATGTAAAATGACACCCCAAAACACATTGTTCAACTTCTCCTGAGTACGGCGATACCACATGTGTGACACTTTTTTGCAGCCTAGGTGGGCAAAGGGGCCTACATTCCAAAGAGCACCTTTAGGATTTCACAGGTCATTTTTTTACAAATTTTGATTTCAAAATACTTCCCACACATTAGGGCCCCTAAATTTCCAGGGCAGTATAACTACCCCACAAGTGACCCCATTTTGGAAAGAAGACACCCCAAGGTATTCCGTGAGGGGCATGGCGAGTTCCTAGAATTTTTTATTTTTTGTCAAAAGTTAGCGGAAAATGATGATTTTTTATTTTTTTTTCTTACAAAGTCTCATATTCCACTAACTTGTGACAAAAAATAAAAACTTCCATGAACTCACTATGCCCATCACGAAATACGTTGGGGTGTCTTCTTTCCAAAATGGGGTCACTTGTGGGGTAGTTATACTGCCCTGGCATTCTAGGGGCCCTAATGTGTGGGAAGTATTTTGAAATCAAAATGTGTAAAAAATGACCTATGAAATCCTAAAGGTGCTCTTTGGAATGTGGGCCCCTTTGCCCACCTAGGCTGCAAAAAGTGTCACACATGTGGTATCGCCGTACTCAGGAAAAATTGGGAAATGTGTTTTGGGGTGTCATTTTACATATACCCTTGCTGGGTGAGATAAATATGTTGGTCAAATGCCATCTTTGTATAAAAAAAAATGGGAAAAGTTGTCTTTTGCCGAGATATTTCTCTCACCCAGCATGGGTTTATGTAAAATGACACCCCAAAACACTTTGCTCAACTTCTCCTGAGTACGGCGATACCACATGTGTGACACTTTTTTGCAGCCTAGGTGGGCAAAGGGGCCCACATTCCAAAGAGCACCTTTAGGATTTCACAGGTCATTTTTTACACATTTTGATTTCAAACTACTTCCCACACATTAGGGCCCCTAAACTGCCAGGGCAGTATAACTACCCCACAAGTGACCCCATTTTGGAAAGAAGACACTCCAAGGTATTCTTTGAGGAGCATGGCGAATTCCTAGAATTTTTTAGTTTTTGTCACAAGTTAGTGGAATATGAGACTTTGTAAGGAAAAAAATAAAATAAAAAAAATCATCATTTTCCGCTAACTTGTGACAAAAAATAAAAAGTTCTATGAACTCACTATGCCCATCAGCGAATACCTTAGGGTGTCTAATTTCCGAAATGGGGTCATTTGTGGGATGTTTGTACTGTTTGGCCATTGTAGAACCTCAGGAAACATGACAGGTGCTCAGAAAGTCAGAGCTGCTTCAAAAAGCAAAAATTCACATTTTTGTACCATAGTTTGTAAACGCTATAACTTTTACCCAAACCATTTTTTTTTACCCAAACATTTTTTTTTATCAAAGACATGTAGAACAATAAATTTAGAGAAAAATTTATATATGGATGTCGTTTTTTTTGCAAAATTTTACAACTGAAAGTGAAAAATTTCATTTTTTTGCAAAAAAAACCGTTAAATTTTGATTAATAACAAAAAAAGTAAAAATGTCAGCAGCAATGCAATACCACCAAATGAAAGCTCTATTAGTGAGAAGAAAAGGAGGTAAAATTCATTTGGGTGGTAAGTTGCATGACCGAGCAATAAACAGTGAAAGTAGTGTAGGTCAGAAGTGTAAAAAGTGGCCTGGTCATTAAGGGTGTTTAAGCTATAGGGAGGCTGAGGTGGTTAAGTATGGCCGTCTGCTATGCTTTGACTTTAAGACAATATAAAAATGCCCTTGAATACTTGCTTTAGTAGCTGGACACTGGTCACCCTGGAGGAGTGAGCTGTAGAAGTGGACTTCTCACCTCTGGGTGGAATTTTGTAGGCCTTAACCCTGGACTGTGGAGCCAACAGGGAGAGAGTAGAGAGGCAGGAGGCCTCCCTCCAGCAGCAAGCTACATCATGGCTGCACACTGATTAAACTTCAGGGAAGACCTAACTAGGCGAGAGCTAAGCTATATATACACTGTAACACTGCCCCATCTAGTGGAGAAACTCGTGTAGTGCACCCTACCTAGGCCTGTGTAAAGGATCTTACACATAGAATCACATAGTGACATGGGAGAATATGACATGAGATGAAGTGCAGCATACAGGCATAATATATGACAATAAAAAAACAATAAAACAAGTTTTCGGTGCGCACAATCACGTAGTGGGACACTGCACATGTGAGGGGGTGAGTTGGATCTCAGCTCTTCTTACTGGACCTCCACAGCGGACAGAAATGTCGCCAAATATTTGTGTGGATTTGTAAACCCGGTAACAGCAAAGTGGATGAGATTTTACCGAATTCCCTCCACGCTGCAGATATTTTCCTCCTGGACATTGAGGGCAGGTTTATAATTATTTTCCTCATTGAATTCAATGGAAATGAAGAAATCTGTGGTCAGGTAGAGCGGAGTATTTATCTGTAGATTATCTGCAGACACTGTTTTACAATCACTAAACCCGATTCCTTAAGTTCCCAGGGTGACTCTTGCCCGATGCTTTCTGTATTCTGGCCCCCATAAGTGTTTTACTTAAAAATGTTCTTTTTTAAAAAAAAATTAAGCTAAATAAAGGCTAAAGAAGAGATTCTATAAAGGTAAGCAAGGTATTAATACATCAACATCTATTCAGCTATGCTGGTGATTTCATTAGCATAACATATATGACAGATGCACTTTATTTGTTGCGTTTTCATTTTCTATAAAAAGGCCCATTAAAATCTTCAGCACCAGGCCCATGATGCTCTTAATCTGGCCCTGCCTCTCCTGACATGTCTGTTTTCGTGACTATTTGTATTCCCATAATCTAATTCCAGAGAATATTTCTAAGAATTCTGTATTGTTCTGTTACTCTTTTATTCTTGCTAGAAATGTATAAAAAAAATAGGTATTTATAAGGCTGTTACCAGGTGGAGTTTACAATTGCAGAGTCTGACACTGGGAGCTGTGCAATCAGTGCTGACAGTATCAGACTGTGGGGACACGCCGCATTGACATGAAACATGGTAGCATCCAGTTTGTCATTTATTGATACGTTTCTAGGTGGAATAGCAGAGGAATGACACAACACAGGGATAAAGAAAAGATTCTCCAGATAAGTTACTTCATGGGGACATGTCAGGAGGGGTGAGGGCTCCTCTGTGATGTGCTGTGGGTGTATCTGTACTTGGCCATATAAGACACTCAGTTTATAGAACTCAGTTTCTAGTATTTATTATTGAAGTAAATCTCCAAAAAGCTGATGAGGGAGCGGCCGCCAGAGATTTAGAGGAAGGAGCGGAGTGGGATGGAGGAAGGCAGGGACCATTTCATCCCCCAGATCTCCGGCTCTGGTGTTAATTTCCCAAGACGATTAGGAACAGGCTGACAGCAAATGTGGGGGTGTTCCAGTGGTGGGACCTCCATGAATTAGACCCCTATGCTGTATCTTGTGGATAGGCCATAAATGTCTGACATGGAAAGACCCCTTTAATCTTGGGGACTGTCAAATGAATGCATTTGGAGGCGTGGTCTATATAAATGGGAGTGGTCTGTGTGAGTTGTGTCTCGCGGTGGGCGACCCCGCTACAGGATCATGTGATTGGTCTATTATAGGAGAACATGTGTGCAGATTACTGATCTCTGAAGACGTTATGAAAAATATTATGTTATATACTATTTATTATTTATTTATTTTTTACTATATTATTTATCAATTTATTTGTATTTATTTTAATCACTTTGCACATTGTCTATAAGGTCAGTCACATGACTTCCTAGCCCCGGGCCCTGCATAACACATATCATTCAGATAGAACACCCAGAGGTTGGGGCTATGCTGGGAGGAGTAATTCCTTAGAAGGTAGAACATCATTGGTTGCTGTATGTTATAAATCCAGAGGTCGAGCTCTGCTAGAAGTTGTAGTTAGAATGCACTGGTTTGTTAAAAAAATAAAAATAAATGTTTTATATTGTTTAAAGGGTTTCTGTCACCCCATTAAACCGTTTTTTTTTTTTTTTTCCTTTACTAATATTCCCTATAGTGCGATCTCATGATACATAAGCAAATTAATCATTTTGGTTCAGTAGAATTTGCTAAAAATCGATTTTTAAAATATGCTAATTACCTTGCTACCAGCAAGTAGGGCGGCTACTTGCTGGTAGCAGCCGCATCCTCCGATGGTAATGACGCCCCCTCGGCATGCTGATTGACAGGGCCAGGGAAGGGAATCGTTCTCTGCTGGCGCTGTTAGAATTTGAAATCTCGCGCCTGCGCCGTACCTGTCTTCAATCGGCGCAGGCGCACTGAGAGGCGGCCGCTCGCTCGACCGCTCCATCCTCAATGCGCCTGCGTCGATGACGTCATCAAGTACACCCGGAAGAGATTTATTATTAATAATCGTTGGTGGTATAGTGTTAATAACTGTCATTTTTATAAAATTATTTATTCCCATTTCGTTGGTGGTTTTTGTGGCAGCATGCTTATTATGTACATACTTACCTGATTCGAGCATCCAGCGACGTCACCAGACTCTCCGCCTCCTTCCAGCGATGCCGGCGTCTTCTCTTCCGGGTGTACTTGATGACGTCATCGACGCAGGCGCATTGAGGATGGAGCGTCGAGCGAGCGGCCGCCTCTCAGTGCTCCTGCGCCGATTGAAGACAGGTACGGCGCAGGCGCGAGATTTCAAATTCTAACAGCGCCAGCAGAGAACGATTCCCTTCCCTGGCCCTGTCAATCAGCATGCCGAGGGGGCGTCATTACCATCGGAGGATGCGGCTGCTACCAGCAAGTAGCCGCCCTACTTGCTGGTAGCAAGGTAATTAGCATATTTTAAAAATCGATTTTTAGCTAATTCTACTGAACCAAAATGATTAATTTGCTTATGTATCATGAGATCGCACTATAGGGAATATTAGTAAAGAAAAAAAAAACGGTTTAATGGGGTGACAGAAACCCTTAGAATGTACTGGTTTGTAAAAAAAATAAAAATAAATGTTTTATATTGTTTAAAAACTTCCATTAACTGGACTGAGCCATTGGCTGCCGATACTTGTGATGTCATCACCTTCTAGAATGGCTCTGCCCCCAAGTGACTGTGACATCACTCAGGAGTTCTATGTCGGGCATTGGAACCATCATTTCTGTGCAGTTGTATTGGTATGCTCAGGAGACTGCAGCATATTATTGATTGCTCCCCATTTTTTGGAATCTCTGCGCATATTTTGCATCCAGAGTCTTTAAAAATGGAAAATCTCAGAAATTCTACCCGAAGAGGTAAGTGATCTCCTACGTACATAACATACATGTTCTGGTACCTACCAATCACCGGCCTCAGGTGAGATTCTTGGGGGGTTATATGGACTTTTTAGTCATTTATATGATGTTTTGTTATTAGGACACAGATCGGGAAGATCAGCCCCGGAAGGTGCGGCTCGTACCCGCGGTCTTCCTGGAGGCCAGACTTCCAGAGCACGTCATGCTCGACCGGCGCCATATGGACAGCAGACAGCCATGACTGGAGAAGAGCGGGCGTCCACTCCAGGGAGACGCAGAAGAACATCTACTGCCCCCAATAACACCACTGGCTGGAGGAGGACACGGCAGTCTGTGCGCCAGTTACACCAGGCGCTGGAGGAGCTGCCCATTAACATCATGGGCACAGCCGGCTCCAGAGGAGGTTGTGTCATCTGCCTCCTGGAGTTCGAGGTGGGAGAGTCGGTCACCACTCTCCCCTGCTCCCATGATTTCCATGGAGCCTGTATAAGACCATGGCTCCTGGAGAATCCAGTCTGCCCCCTGTGTCGCTCCCCGCTGCTGACCAGATAATGGAGGACGGATATGGTATGTGGATTGTGTGCCCTGTATAGAATAAGCCCCTTACACAGATGTCACCTCATCAGCCGACTACCAAGGAGCTGGAGGGTTGTCAGGTGGAGCATTCGCAGAATGCACGGCCGGGCGCTCTATTTCACTTCCTTGTGTATTGGCCCCTGGACCAGATATTGGGGTCTTTTCCCTGACCTGGTAGCACTGGTTCTGATCCTTGATTTTGTATTTGATTTTAGTTATGATCCGATCTGTTTTGACTATGATTTTGGATGATCCCTCTGTACCGCGCACTCGGCTCTGATTGACCCCCGTTGCTGACCCTGGACCATACGACTATTCTTCTGCCTCCTGATTCTGTACCGCGCACTTGGCTCTGCTTGATCCTCGTTGATGACCCCTGGACCGTACGACTATTCTTCTGCCTCCTGATTCTGTACTGCATACTCAGCCCTACTACATCTTCATTGTTCCTCTTCGGGTTGTCTGACCATCCTCCTGATCACTGCACCTGTTCTACAATCTCAGCTCTGCTAGTCCGATACATCATGGTAGGTGAATAGACTTTCCATTCGGTGTCCCTCATTTTACTCGTACCTCTAATCCTCCTAATAAACCAGCGGGCAAGTGACGAGCACCAAGTCCTGGCCCCAACACAGAGCCTTACACCCCAAACTCAGTCATGAGAAGAGGGTGCACAGGAATTGTGCCGTCCGGGAGCAGATTTCTCTAGACATGGGAGACACAGATGGTGACAATTCTGCATCTTCCATCTTCATTTCAGCAGGTTCTGAAGTTCAGATCTGGAGGATCCTGTAAATGCAGACGTTACTCCCAGGAGATGTTGTCGCGTCTATAATGTTGTCTTTTCTATTTTTCAGATTCTTTGCGGATGATTCGTGGCTTCAAGGGGAAGATCATTTCCAGTTTTGTCCAGTCCCTGCTGTGGACACAACGCGTTCAGCTCGGCCACATCCAGTGACTTCTGCGCCATCTTGCTATCTGTTCCATGTCGGCAGCTGCTCTAAAAAAGAGCAAATATAAATGTGGACTTTCTAGGCAAATACGTCACATATAATATATATATATATATATATATATATCACTGGTCTGGGTGAATAATGGGTTTTGACACTTTTCGGTGCTTGACGGGGAAACATGGGCGACAATCATAAGTAAGGGCAATAAAGTCCATGGCAAGTAATAAAGAGTCCCAATAAGTATTGGCATATATCAAAGTGCAAATATAGTATTTTAGCATATAAAACGTTTAAGAGATGATCACAGGAAATGTCCTTCTGGGCATATGGCATAAAACATTATAAAACATGTCCATAGCAAAATCCCAAATCAACCTGAAAAAAGGGTTAAAGGGAAAACATGTGCAAAAACAGGCACAAACGTGATGAAGAAAGTCTTGTCCGACAGAAGATAATAGGTCCAATGAACGCAGCTTTCTCCTGGTAGGTGGTTCGGATGGGCTCCAGTGGGACCTCTTGTTCAGGCTCTGGGAGACAAGTTTCATCTAAGTCCTCCCA
Organism: Bufo bufo; assembly: GCF_905171765.1. NCBI lineage: Eukaryota > Metazoa > Chordata > Amphibia > Anura > Bufonidae > Bufo > Bufo bufo. The sequence goes on along the minus strand of NC_053391.1, from coordinate 196,454,435 downwards.
ATTTTCTGACTTAGGCTGCAGGCTGGTCACCGCTGTAGCGTACGGACCTCTCAGGCCCTCAGCAGGGGTGAATTCCACTTGTTCCCCCTCCCGGAGGTTATGCATGTGCCCAGGTAAGTAATTACGCTTGACGGACCTTCGATTAACATATAGGTCCCGGCCTGTAGTGTGGTCTTTGATGAATCCAAAACCCCAGTCCTTATCAAAGGTGATGACCGTGCCCGACCTTTGTTCCAAGCGGGGCTGACAGTCTCTAGGGTCCTCATGGATGGCTTTGGCGACCTCCTCAAAGTAAATTTTTGTTTGAGTCTATGAGAGCAGGCCACAAGGAACTCAGCCTGAGAAAACTCTGACATGGCTGCCGGCAGGGGTAGGGCGACATCTCCGATCCCGGAGAGTAGGCAGGTGGCTCACCCATCTCTTGTCCTGTCCCGGGCTGTGGCCCCCTAAGCGCAGAAGTCTCTCTTGTTGCTCCGCTCGCTGACATGTCCGGCAAAGCAGTCACTTCCAGTATCTCCAAAGGCAGACTCCGCCTTGTCTCTAGCACGCCCACTAGGCACTCCAGTATAGGGGTGGCGGCGCGTATATTGTCCATGCAAATTAGGTTATGGCACAGCAGAAATACCATTCCCGCTTCTTAGCACAGTGGCGCCAATATTTTCACATTTTGAGGGGCTGTGACTTCGTTTTTACCGCCAAGCTGCTCTGTGATGTTGCAGCAAACAACCACAAGTACTTCAGGCGGCAATTTTAAGTGTAAAACAGTCCATTCAAATAAAGCAAGCAGCGCTATTGACTTTTGAAAAATTCACAATTTTGCAGTTTTAAAGATGCGGTTTTGTAGTAGAAGTGTAGCGCAATACATGCAGACAGTCTCTAAACAGCCTAAACAGTTTTTTTGGCCCAATAAAAGCAATCAAACAGTTGGGGCTCATTCACAATAGGCAGTCTATAATGGCGCAGGGGTTTGCAAATCCTGTTCACACAGTTCAGTAAAGGCACAAAGGAATGAATCCTGTTCGTGGTGACGCCAAGATTAATTATGCGGTATGCCAGATAGAGATGGCCTTGCGGTTCACCCGGTGGTCGTTTTACGGCGAACTTTGCGTGTTCGCGATTCGCCGAACATGCGAACATATAGAGAATTTTGCGCCCGCCATATTCTTTTACATTATGAAGAACTTTGACCCATGACACATTCATCAGGTGGTACAGGACAGCCGATTGAGACATTTCAGCACATGGACATACCCCCTACCTTATAAATAAATCTGATCTGGCCGCCATTTTACATTCAGTGTTTTGCCAGTGTAGGGAGAGGTTGCTGTGTGGAGCAGGAACAGGCTGTTAGGGACACCAAAAGCTAGCTAGTAGGGCCACAAAAGTCTTTTTAAGGACTGGTATAGGTGTGCTATCGATATGTGTGATACACAGAGGGGTGCGATATACTTATAATATACTTTTATAATGAGTCAAAAACACATAGATCTACAGGGTGGGCCATTTATATGGATACCTTAATTAAATGGGAATGGTTGGTGATATTAACTTCCTGTTTGTGGCACATTAGAATATGTGAGGGGGGAAACTTTTCAAGATGGGTGGTGACCATGGTGGCCATTTTGAAGTCGGCCATTTTGAATCCAACTTTTGTTTTTTTAATAGGAAGAGGGTCATGTGACACATCAAACTTATTGGGAATTTCACAAGAAAAACAATGGTGTGCTTGGTTTTAACTTTATTCTTGCATGAGTTATTTACAAGTTTCTGACCACTTATAAAATGTGTTCAATGTGCTGCCCATTGTGTTGGATTGTCAATGCAACCCTCTTCTCCCACTCTTCACACACTGATAGCAACACCGCAGGAGAAATGCTAGCACAGGCTTCCAGTATCCGTAGTTTCAGGTGCTGCAAATCTCGTATCTTCACAGCATAGACAATTGCCTTCAGATGACCCCAAAGATAAAAGTCTAAGGGGGTAAGATCGGGAGACCTTGGGGGCCATTCAACTGGCCCACGACGACCAATTCACTTTCCAGGAAACTGTTCATCTAGGAATGCTCGGACCTGACACCCATAATGTGGCGGTGGGTGCATCATCTTGCTGGAAAAACTCAGGGAACGTGCCAGCTTCAGTGCATAAAGAGGGAAACACATCATCATGTAGCAATTTCGCATATCCAGTGACCCCCTTAGACTTTTATCTTTGGGGTCATCTGAAGGCAATTGTCTATGCTGTGAAGATACGAGATGTGCAGCACCTGAAACTACGGATACTGGAAGCCTGTGCTAGCATTTCTCCTGCGGTGTTGCTATCAGTGTGTGAAGAGTGGGAGAAGAGGGTTGCATTGACAATCCAACACAATGGGCAGCACATTGAACACATTTTGTAAGTGGTCAGAAACTTGTAAATAACTCATGCAAGACGCCACGGAGAAAGGCTGAAGCGTGGGACGCCACGGCAGAAGTCCTCCCGCGGACCTGAGTGAGTGAGCCCACAGAGGACGCAGTGAGTAACACTAAATACAAGTGGAAATATACCGAACCGCTACAAGAAAAGCGGTATCAGCACTGAGATTACAAATGTGCTGGACAATTGACTTTGTACATCTAGCATACTGAAACCCCGATACCGCTATAGATGATGGACAATCTGATCTCGGTCTAAAATAATATTTCATCCTAGACCATTCAATATCTTGTATTTCAGATGATATTATAAGACCTCAATTGCTACGCATTTAGGACTGTGTGGCTTTATATGAGACTATGAAGTGTTGAATAGATCTGTATCAGATAATCATTATTGAATATATTTGAAGTGCAATATCTATCAGCTTCTGTTTGCTTCGCAGACGACTGTGATCCAATAGCCCTACCGAATAGGAGGGACACGGATGCAGCCTGCTGCGGCTGGCAGTCAGAACTTGATACATTAGAGATACCCATCTCTCTGGCTTACACATAAGCTATATATACGTTTTATGTCATTTTATGAATTTTACCCTGGTGCACACAGGACACACGTTAATTGTTTAATAAATAATTTTATTTGATTCCCACGTGTATGCCGAATTGTTTGAGTGCCGGTTCTATCCAATTTTTACTATATCCATTAGAACCAAGGGGGTGTTTCTTTGAACCTGTGCACCTATCGTGACAAATCAGAGTGAGCCATCTGCTTATCACCTTTTGTATAATATACTTTCTATGTTAGAAAGTATATTATCGTGCATTTGTATTGTGCGGCAGTTGTGTGCGGTTCTGCTGCGATACTGCAGGTATATAGAGGGACAAGTGTTATTGGAACAAATCATTTCTACTGGTGTGATATACCAGTCCCCCCCAAAAAAACTGATTGAAGCGGGGTGTTATATGCCAATATACTTTTTTTATAGTTCATCTGGGTACTGTATAGTGCATTTGCGCATGCGCGTCCCCGAAAATTATATTGCCGATATTTCGCACTGAAAAAAATAATAACTGGAGATCGCAAATTCGAATAATACATCTGGTATGTCACTGTCCATGTTGTGGGACTATTTGTGCACTTCTAGTAATTATTTATTGGCTGCAAATATGAGCTGAAGGTTTTTCAGGTTTGCCTGCCATTAAAATGAATGGGACCCGCCGTGAACTTGCGGTTCGCGAACATTTGATCGCGTTCGCGAACCGTCCCAGATTAATAATGCCAGACCAACAGGGGAATTATACGTGAGGTCACGGTGTGAGCAATAGGTGGGCCGAGGTACCGTAAATACAGTTCTGGTTACTCACGGTTATGTCGTCCCTGGGCAGGTCTGCACAAGTGATGAGGAGAACGGCACAAGAATTCTCTGGGGCACACTCTGGTGTAAGGGACACAGGCCAGATGGTGGTTTGTGGTGCCCTTGTTGTTCTGTATTAATGTTCCTATGGCAATGTCCCTTGTAGTCAGGATGCCAGTACCTTTTGTGGTGGTACAACCATTTACTGTAGTGTTAACTGAGGAACCGAAGACTGAGACAAGGATGGTGCAATCCAACTTATTACTTTTACTGAACTTTGCTCCTGGTAACATTACATCTAAGTAATAAAGAGTCTGTTGGTACATCCAAGTATGAAATACAGTCTCATGCATACAGGGGTAAGGTAATGTAAGTCCTCAGAAGAAACAGGCTCTTAGTCCTATATATATATATTTATGGTCAGGGCTAGGAAAGACGTCGGCGTACGCAGAGACTCCCGCCCTGAGCAAGGTGGCTGAATTATGCCGGGAGCCACGTCGTGGGTACACCAAGAAAGGGGGCAAAAACAACAATTAGGAACAACTCTTTATTATAAGAATTACAAAGCCAAGGAACAAAAGGCACGAGATATCTCTACTTGAGGGTTGGGGATGTATCTGGTGAAACAAGAGGACCGCCACCGCCCCATGCACCGAATAACATGAGCTGGCACCTGATGCCAAGATGCTGCAGAGGCCACCCCTATGCGGAAAGAATGCCCCGATATTACTTTAGGATCATAACCTAGACCTTGGGCAATGGCACGGATATAGGATAGGAACTGCGAGGTATTGAGAGGTTTGCCTGCGTGTGGCAGGAGCGGGCTGTCTGGAAGTGAGTCCTGAATATGTAACAATAATTGGTGCAGCACCTGAACCGGGCACCAATTGTTGATGGTCGGGTAGAATTTGACCTCAGTGAAAGTACCCGTCTGGCTGGTTTTGGTGGAGGGTAGGAGGAGAGTATAATGACCACGGCCCCATGACAGATGTTGCTTCAAAGGATGGCTCTGACAGTTTGAGCCGGCTAGAACTTCCCCGGGCCTAAGGAACCCATAAAAAATTAGATACAAGGCCACTTTCAGAATCAGGCTAGTGGAGGGCCCAAAAGGATTACCGTCCAACGATAAGGAGAGATCCCTAAACAACTCGCTAGACACTGGTTGCCTACGGCTAACGGACCCCTTACCCTCCTTTTGAATACCCCGAAGGGTGGCCTTAATAGCCTGGACGGAGAAAAAGGACCTGCGGTGAGGATTAGTCAGCATGAAGTGGTGTTGTAGTCCGGCTAAATAAAGTTTGATGGTATTGTGCGACAGAGATAGTTGAGAGTGACAATGAGCTAAGAAGGACATGATATAGGAGGTTTCGGAATGATGACCCCTTGGATGAATCTTGGAGAATTTATCAAACGCTCTCAGGCCGGCCTGATAATGCCTCGCCGTATTGCGCGACAGAGATTTTCTGACCAGACCCTTGGCTTCGTCTATGAGAGAATCTAGACCAGAGTGAGGGTGCCGAATTGAGGCACGGGCGCACCTGACCGATCCGCGTCGGGCATTTCCTGAAAAAAAACCTGAAAATTAAAGCGGGAAAGAGCGTCCGCGGCCCTATTCTGTTCGCCTGAAATGTGGACACATTGCATATGAAAATTGTGGTGGAGGGACAACCAGATTAGTTTGCGCAACAAGGCCGTGATCTTGAAGGACTGGGCCCTGCCTTTGTTAACAATGTCCACCAAGGTCTGACTATCCGTGACGAAGGTCACAGAAGCGTTAGACCAATTGTGACCCCAAACCTGAGCTGCCGCCACGACGGGATACAGTTCCAGAAGGGGAGAAGATTTGAGAACTGCGGAGTCTGAGGCTAATTCTGGCGGCTAAGCGGCGGCCAGCCAGTGGGACCTGAAAATGGCAGCGAACCCGGAGGAACCCGCGGCATCGGAAAAAACAAGGGGAGAAGAAGAGTCCCACTGTGGAACGAACAGGGAAATGCCATTCCAGTTGGAGAGAAAACTGTTCCACATGACCAGGTCCGCGATGGCCTGGCTGTCCAGATGGACGACAGAATCCTGCTCTGGAGCAGAGGGCAGAAGACATAACAACCTGGAAAGAAAGGCCCTGCCTTGAGGCATAATTCTGGTGGCAAAGTTAAGCATCCCCAGCAAGGATTGCAACTCGACCTTGGTCAGAGAGTGGGACCGGACCGCCTGAGAGATAGCTGAGCGGATCCTAAGCAATTTCTCGCTGGGGAGGCTGGCCTCCATCTTGACTGTATCCGAAATGATGCCCAGGAAGGTGACCTTTGTGGCCGGACCCTCAGTCTTGGCGGCAGCGACAGGGACATGAAGACGGGAAAAAATGTCCAGCAGTGTGCGTGGAATGGATGGGACCTGTCTGGGCCTTTCTACAATAAGGAAGTCATCCAGGTAGTGGACGACCATGGATAAACCGCCGTGATGGATGAGGATCCAATGCAGGGCTTTGGCCAGTTGTTCAAAACGCCACGGGCTACTTTTAGACCCAAAGGTGAGCCGGTTGGCGAAGTAGAATTTATCCGCCCACTTGATGCCATAATACCTCCAAAGCTGCGGATGGATTGGAAGCTGTTTAAAAGCATCGGCTATGTAACGGAACGCCTAGCACCCCGACCGGGTTCCTCCATCGATAGATGCTCCTAGTGCTTCCAGAGGACTCCAAGCACTCCACTCGACACCGTCAGCACTGCAGACCCCTCGAACCGCCGAAGCTTGGTGGAGGTCTCGCCGTCTCCTACCCACCCTGGACCTACGACAAGGCTCCAGGCCCCAGTGGGTGAACCTCTCCTAAATCCAGAGACAGAAACCAGGAGCAAGCTCTTACAAGAGCTTATACTCAGGGGAGTATTATGATATAGCAATCCCCAAGAGTGTAGTTATCCCATGAGCCAAACATGAGCCAAGACTTCATGAAGGTATAAAACAGGCACTCTCTTTATTTTAACATACAAGCATTTTATACACATCTTCCAAAAAAGTTACCACCCCAGGGTTTTGTAAAAACAGCCAATAACCACGTACAATACACTCAGACACTCCCACACAAAATCCTCCCCTCTGTCCGTGATAGAATTACCTCACACTGGGTTGATGCAATCATCACAGGCAAGCAAATACACAATATCCTCTGTCCTGGAGACAACCAAGAAGTAATTCAATTATCTCTCAGGACAAAGGACATCGCCAATACACACAGAGAGACAATGGAACAGACCTCCCTACTCAACGTATACAATGTCCCACCCTTTTCAATACACATAGACATTTAACATCCCAAAATGGCACGAATTAGACCAGGGTTCAAGTTAGTCCAAGTCATTTGTGAACAAATGAGGCCTGGCTGATGAGAGGGCCCATAATCCTGGGGCAAGAGGCTAGTAAACAGTCCTCTCCAAAACCCAGTGGCGAGGTTGGTTTCGCCACAGGCTATATCTACCTTGGCCAACCAAGCCCCTGCCCCTGCTTGCAGAATGTACTGAATGGCCTCATCGACTGAAGAATATTGCATAGAATATTCCTCAGAGGGAATGAGTGGAGTTGAGACTGGGGATGGACGACATATGAGGCGCAGAGAGATCATAGATGAGACGCTTTTTATTAGAAGATTGCTTTGTAACAAGGCCAATGGGACTGATGCGCCATGATTGGAATGGAATCTCTGAAAAAGGACCAATAATGAACCCTTTGTCGACCTCCGATTGGATGAGGGAAGTTACTGCTTCAGGATCGCTGGCAGCGGATAACAGATTGGGGCCTGCCCAGCAGCCCTGGGGAAGTGTAATAAGGCCAGTGTGGAAACCCTCTCTGAACCCATCCAACAAGAAGGTGACAAAAGGACGATCGGGGTGGTCCCGCAGAAGAACAGCCAGTAATTCCAAATTGATGTTGGCTAATCAGGAATCCTTGGCTGTCTTCCTGGGACAGGAGGGACGGGGATGAGCCCGAAAACAAAAGAGAACAAATGTGGAGCGCACGGCAGGAATTAAAGGCACAGCCCTTAGCATTAAAATTATTGCATACCTGGCTGCTACCGAGGTACACAATTGGTCTGCCCAGCTTATCTAAGGAAGATGAAGACCTGGAGGACCCGGAAGGACCTGGCGAGGGAGCTGACTGCGGGGCTTGCACCGGATTAGGGCACCACTCAGTGGAATGAAAAATGGACTGGCAGATGGCACAAAGAGGGGCCTTGAGACCCGCAAAAGTGTCGGCAAAACAACTCCATGTCCAAGTCTGCCCAGTTTGACACGAACTGAAACTGGTTCAGAGCAGCAGCGGCTTTGGCAGAAAAAGAACGATGGTAGTCGTAAAAAGCCGAGCCGCCGTATTTGTGCCCCAAGTCCGTAATCCGGTACAAATAAGTATCCAACTCTTCCCTGCGAGCTGGCTGAGCGGAGCACACCACGTCCCTGTAGAGGCTGAAGGCCAGAATGAACTCGGAAATAGATAACTTCCTATTTAGCCGAGCATCCTTAGCCTTCAACACTACAGAAACCTCTCCGCAGTTGATGACCCAATTCTCAGAAATATCCTGGGAGGCAATAGGTATGGACGCCAAATTCACGTCCTTGCCTGCCAGGATATCCTTTTTGATATGCTCCGGAACAAAATGAGAAGGGGCGATTTGAGGAGTGGCAGAAGGCCTACCTGCAACGTCCTGAGGAATGGCAGGGGTGGCTGCCGAACCTGGATATTGCGGCCTGGTTTCAAAGACTGCTACCCTAGCCTGAATGTCCGTGACCGAGCCAGCAAGACCACTGATGGAAGACTGGATCTGGGCTAGAGCCAGCTGTATGGACTCGAAGTTGGATTGTTCCGCCATCGGACCCGGGGCCGTCATCAGCAGGCGATATAATTCAGCCTTGCGGACAGACGCGGGATGCCGGATCCCCCTGCGATTAAGCTCGGCAATCAATTTCGGCACCGTCCAATTTCTCAAGGATGTGCCGCTGTTGTGCCCTGAGACGGAGGTTCCTGGCATGGAGATGTTGTCATCCATATCGGAGATGTGGGACATACTTGACCTGAGAAAAAAGATGAATTATGGCCACCTAGAAAAATGGAAGAAGAAGCACAGACGGATGCGGAGAGAGCGGATGGGAGAATGTGAGAGACCGGAGGCGTGTAAAATGTTCATCGGATGAAAAAGACCTACCTGACAGGACACGAACGGATTTGGAAACCCGGCTCCAAAACCCCAATTGTTTATGTTGGAACTAATGAAAGAAAATGACCCTGAGTATAAACCGACGTTTGACCCAGCCCCAGTAACCATCTTTAACCGACTTACCAGGGAACGCCTCAGAATTGCCTGGACGAAACGTAGGAAAAGCGCAAAAAAGTAATAGCCAATCTAAAGGAAGGAAAAACAACGTCAGAATTAAAGATGATAGACGAGCACCCTGAGTGATCCAGGAGAACACAGACACCCTGGGCGATCCAGGCACATTGAGACCCTGGGCGATCCAGGAGACACAGACACCCATGGCGATCCAGGCACATTGAGACCCTGGGCGATCCAGGAGACACAGACACCCTGGGCGATCCAGGCACATTGAGACCCTGGGCGATCCAGGAGACACAGACACCCTGGGCGATCCAGGCACCATGAGACCCTGGGCGATCCAGAAGACACTAACACCCTGAAGGATCCAGGAGACACGGAGACCCTGGGTGGTCCAGGAGAACGGGCGACCCAGGGACACCGACACCCCGAACGAACCAGGAGATACCGACAGCCTGAGCGATCCAGGGAATGTTAACCACATGAAAGTACCAAAACCGCAAGTTCTGGTAAAATGATGATAAAGCGGAGGAACAGACTGGACGACATGAGTATTGTCGCTCCGCGTTACCATCACATACATAGAGCCAGATCAACAGCTGCAGTAGCTCGCAGGACATCTGCTGAGCGCTGGATGTGAGGGACGTGTGTGGGCAGGTGAACCTGAAGTAAGTGCATAACTGACCCTTAGCAAGCTGGCAGAGTGCAAACGGAACCGAGCCCCCTTGAATGGCCCGGGACCCCCACCTTGCATCAAGCCAAACGGCAAATGCTGGTGTGGCTCAGTTTATGACCCTACCAGCCTGCTAAAGAACCAGGACCTAACCAGCCCACTCATGACACCGCCGCACCGAATGTTAGATGCATAATACCACACTGTGACGCCGCTCCCCGGCCCCGTCGCCTGTACTAGCGTGAGTGATTCATGCTGGGGGAGAGCGGCGTCTACACGTTGCACCACCGGGTGCTGGAATCCAGGGTAGGCGTGAGCCTAAGCCGGAGCAGAGCTAGCTGAGCCCCGATTACCTGGGAGCCTGACAGGAAGCGGGACCTCGGACGCAAGATGAGGGAGAGCGAATCCGCAAGTGATGCGTGATGCTCGGGCGCCTGGCTGGAAGGTAACGAGGAGCATAAGTAGCCAGACGCCCCACCCACAAATGCAGGCTGGTAACAGCCTTACCTATATATATATATATATATATATATATATATACACAGTACAGACCAAAAGTTTGGACACACCTTCTCATTCAAAGAGTTTTCTTTATTTTCATGACTATGAAAATTGTAGATTCACACTGAAGGCATCAAAACTATGAATTAACACATGTGGAAATATATACATAACAAACAAGTGTGAAACAACTGAAAATATGTCATATTCTAGGTTCTTCAAAGTAGCCACCTTTTGCTTTGATTACTGCTTTGCACACTCTTGGCATTCTCTTGATGAGCTTCAAGAGGTAACATAGTAACATAGTACATAAGGCCGAAAAAAGACATTTGTCCATCCAGTTCGGCCTGTCATCCTACAAGTTGATCCAGAGGAAGGCAAAAAAACCCTGTGAGGTAGAAGCCAATTTTCCTCACTTTAGGGGAATAAAAAATTCCTTCCCGACTCCAATCAGGCAATCAGAATAACTCCCTGGATCAACGACCCCTCTCTAGTAGCTATAGCCTGTAATATTATTACACTCCAGAAATACATCCAGGCCCCTCTTGAATTCCTTTATTGTACTCACCATCACCACCTCCTCAGGCAGAGAGTTCCATAGTCTCACTGCTCTTACCGTAAAGAACCCTTTTCTATGTTTGTGTACAAACCTTCTTTCCTCCAAACGCAGAGGATGTCCCCTCGTCACAGTCACAGTCCTGGGGATAAATAGATGATGGGATAGATCTCTGTACTGCCCCCTGATATATTTATACATAGTAATTAGATCTCCCCTCAGTCGTCTTTTTTCTAACGTGAATAACCCTAATTTTGATAATCTTTCAGGGTACTGTAGTTGCCCCATTCCAGTTATTACTTTAGTTGCCCTCCTCTGGACCCTCTCCAGCTCTGCTATGTCTGCCTTGTTTACAGGAGCCCAGAACTGTACACAGTACTCCATGTGTGGTCTGACCAGTGATTTGTAAAGTAGTAGGAATATGTTCTCATCACGGGCATCTATGCCCCTTTTGATGCAACCCATTATCTTATTGGCCTTGGCAGCCGCTGCCTGACACTGTTTTTTGCAGCTTAGTTTGCTGTTCAGTCCCCTGAAATGGTTTTCACTTCACAGGTGTGCCCTGTCAGGTATAATAAGTGGGATTTCTTGCCTTATAAATGGGGTTGGGACCATCAGTTGCGTTGAGGAGAAGTCAGGTGGATACACAGCTGATAGTCCTACTGAATAGACTGTTAGAATTTGTATTATGGCAAGAAAAAAGCAGCTAAGTAAAGAAAAATGAGTGGCCATCATTACTTTAAGAAATGAAGGTCAGTCAGTCAGCCGAGAAATTGGGAAAACTTTGAAAGTAAGGGCTATTTGACCATGAAGAAGAGTGATGGGGTGCTGAGCCAGATGACCTGGCCTCCACAGTCACCGGACCTGAACCCAATCAAGATGGTTTGGGGTGAGCTGGACCGCAGAGTGAAGGCAAAAGGGCCAACAAGTGCTAAGCATCTCTGGGAACTCCTTCAAGACTGTTGGAAGACCATTTCAGGGGACTACCTCTTGAAGCTCATCAAGAGAATGCCAAGAGTGTGCAAAGCAGTAATCAAAGCAAAAGGTGGCTACTTTGAAGAACATAGAATATGACGAATTTTCAGTTGTTTCACACTTGTTTGTTATGTTTGTAATTCCACATGTGTTAATTCATAGTTTTGATGCCTTCATAGTCATGAAAATAAAGAAAACTCTTTGAATGAGAAGGTGTGTCCAAACTTTTGGTCTGTACTGTATATATATATATATATATATATATATATATATATAAAAGCTACTGCTTCATAGGCTTTGAAGTAATAAAAGTCTTTGGCTGGTAATAACTCTCGTCTGATTCTAACCTGACTTGAAGGTGGTTTTCTGAATCTTTGAACTTCTATTTTCCAGTGTTTTTATGACAGATGGCCTATCTGTCCTCAGGGTTTTGTCACGGCCTATGGTGTGCGCTGTGACACTGTTGCTACACTTGCGGTTGCCCGTGGCAATGTGTTGCTGTGTGAGCATGCGCTGGCAGTGTCTCGGCCATCTGGGTGATTGCCGTGACATGTCTGCCACGCATGTTGTTGCCTGCGGCAATGTGTAGCTTTCTATGCATGTGTGTGCACTTCCCCTTTAAGTGGCTTCCTTCCTTTGTCTGGTGTTGGAAGGGTTAACTCCCTTCCTAGTGTTTTGTTAACACTGGGTTTATGTTTGTGTGGGTGTGGCTGCTTGGGCTATTTAGCCTCTGCTGGATGCCTGAAGCTGTGGGGTACTCCAGCCATGGTGTATGCTGGAGCTATCCTCCTGGTCTTCATATTCCATCTGTCCAGTGAGGGCCACCCTTGTGGTCATAGATGTTCTTGTGGTGTCTCACGTTATTGCAGCTATGGTGTCCTGGGTTCCTGTGTGGTGTGTGCTGTGTCCTTTTATGTTGGTGTGGACATCATCACTTGTGCACGGGTTCCAGTCAGTGTGTCTGTGGCAGGTAAGTGTGTTATGGGTGTCGCTTACCTGCCATCTCCATATGCTGTATGTGTTCCCCTCTCCTTGCAGCCTGGCCTTAGATAGAGACTCCTGTTCCTCCATTACTGCGATGAACAGGTCATCTCTCCCCTGCTCCTAAGGGAGAGATTTCCAGGGAGACTCAGGATATTAGGTATCCAGGGTATGAGCCGTCCCACCATCGGGGTCCGCTCATACGGTGAGAGGTCAGGGAGAGGATTAGGGATGTTGTAGGAAGTGACCTGCTCCCTTATTACTCCTTTTTGGCCTGGCTGATCCCCTTTACCCTTTGACACCGCACGGTGGGGGGTTTCCCCCACTCCCCACCGTGACAGGTTTAAACTGGAAGGTGTGGATGCCAGAAGCTGTGTCTTACACCTGCTTGCAAAGGTGCCTGGGAAGCCTTTAACCGCCTCCGGACCACCTAACGCAGGATCGTGTTCCGGAGGCGGCAGCTCTGCGCACAGTCACGCATATACGCGTCATCTCGCGAGACGCGAAATTTCCTGTGAACGTGCGCACACAAGTGCGCGCGTTCACAGGATCGGAAGGTAAGCGAGTGGATCTCCAGCCTGCCAGCGGCGATCGTTTGCTGGCAGGCTGGAGATGCAATTTTTTTTAACCCCTAACAGGTATATTAGACGCTGTTTTGATAACAGCGTCTAATATACCTGCTACCTGGTCCTCTGGTGGTCCCCTTTGCTTGGATCGACCACCAGAGGACACAGGCAGCTCAGTAATAAGTAGCACCAAACACCACTACACTACACCCCCCCCCCCCTGTCACTTATTAACCCCTTATAAACCCCTGATCACCCCATATAGACTCCCTGATCACCCCCCTGCCATTCAGACGTCCGTATGTTTTTTACGGATCCACGGATACATGGATCGGATCCGCAAAACACATACGGACGTCTGAATGGAGCCTTACAGGGGGGGTGATCAATGACAGGGGGGTGATCACCCCATATAGACTCCCTGATCACCCCCCTGTCATTGATCACCTCCCTGTCATTGATCACCCCCCTGTAAGGCTCCATTCAGACGTCCGTATGTTTTTTACGGATCCACGGATACATGGATCGGATCTGCAAAACACATACGGACGTATGAATGGAGCTTTACAGGGGGGTGATCAATGACAGGGGGGTGATCACCCCATATAGACTCCCTGATCACCCCCCTGTCATTGATCACCCCCCTGTCATTGATCACCCCCCTGTAAGGCTCCATTCAGACATTTTTTTGGCCCAAGTTAGCGGAAATAGTTTTTTTTTTTTTTCTTACAAAGTCTTATATTCCACTAACTTGTCTCAAAAAATAAAATCTCACATGAACTCACCATACCCCTCACGGAATCCAAATGCGCAAAAATTTTTAGACATTTATATTCCAGACTTCTTCTCACGCTTTAGGGCCCCTAAAATGCCAGGGCAGTATAAATACCCCACATGTGACCCCATTTCGGAAAGAAGACACCCCAAGATATTCCGTGAGGGGCATATTGAATCCATGAAAGATTGAAATTTTTGTCCCAAGTTAGCGGAAAGGGAGACTTTGTGAGAAAAAAATAAAATAATCAATTTCCGCTAACTTGTGCCAAAAAAAAAAAAATATTTCTATGAACTTGCCATACCCCTCATTGAATACCTTGGGGTGTCTTCTTTCCAAAATGGGGTCACATGTGGGGTATTTATACTGCCCTGGCATTTTAGGGGCCCTAAAGCGTGAGAAGAAGTCTGGGATCCAAATGTCTAAAAATGCCCTCCTAAAAGGAATTTGGGCCCCTTTGCGCATCTAGGCTGCAAAAAAGTGTCACACATGTGGTATCGCCGTACTCAGGAGAAGTTGGGAAATGTGTTTTGGGGTGTCATTTTACATATACCCATGCTGGGTGAGATAAATATTTTGGTCAAATGCCAACTTTGTATAAAAAGAAAATGGGAAAGGTTGTCTTTTGCCGAGATATTTCTCTCACCCAGCATGGGTAAATGTAAAATGACACCCCAAAACACATTGCACAACTTCTCCTGAGTACGGTGATACCACATGTGTGACACTTTTTTGCAGCCTAGGTGTGCAAAGGGGCCCACATTCCAAAGAGCACCTTTAGGATTTCACAAATCATTTTTTACACATTTTGATTTCAAAATACTTCCCACACATTAGGGCCCCTAAATTGCCAGGGCAGTATAACTACCCCACAAGTGACCCCATTTTGGAAAGAAGACACCCCAAGGTATTCCGGGAGGGGCATGGCGAGTTCCTAGAATTTATTTATTTTTTGTCACAAGTTAGCGGAAAATGATGATTTTTTTTTTTTTTCTTACAAAGTCTCATATTCCACTAACTTATGACAAAAAATAAAAACTTCCATGAACTCACTGTGCCCATCACGAAATACCTTGGGGTGTCTTCTTTCCAAAATGGGGTCACTTGTGGGGTAGTTATACTGCCCTGGCATTCTAGGGGCCCCAATGTGTGGGAAGTATTTTGAAATCAAAATGTGTAAAAAATGACCTGTGAAATCCTAAAGGTGCTCTTTGGAATGTGGGCCCCTTTGCCCACCTAGGCTGCAAAAAAGTGTCACACATGTGGTATCGCCTTACTCAGCAGAAGTTGGGCAATGTGTTTTGGGGTGTCATTTTACATATACCCATGCTGGGTGAGATAAATATCTTGGTCAAATGCCAACTTTGTATAAAAAAAATGGGAAAAGTTGTCTTTTGCCGAGATATTTCTCTCACCCAGCATAGGTATATGTAAAATGACACCCGAAAACACATTGCCCAACTTCTCCTGAGTACGGCGATACCACATGTGTGACACTTTTTTGCAGCCTAGGTGGGCAAAGGGGCCCATATTCCAAAGAGCACCTTTAGGATTTCACAGGTCATTTTTTACACATTTTGATATCAAAATACTTCCCACACATTAGGGCCCCTAAATTGCCACAGCAGTATAACTACCCCACAAGTGACCCCATTTTGGAAAGAAGACACCCCCAGGTATTCTGTGAGGGGCATGGCGAGTTCCTAGAATTTTTTTTTTTTGTCACAAGTTAGTGGAATATGAGACTTTGTAAGGAAAAAAAAAAAAAATCATCATTTTCCGCTAACTTGTGACAAAAAATAAAAAGTTCTATGAACTCACTATGCCCATCAGCGAATACCTTAGGGTGTCTACTTTCCGAAATGGGGTCATTTGTGGGGTGTTTGTACTGTCTGGGCATTGTACAACCTCAGGAAACATGACAGGGGCTCAGAAAGTCAGAGCTGCTTCAAAAAGCAAAAATTCACATTTTTGTACCATAGTTTGTAAACGCTATAACTTTTACCCAAACCATTTTTTTTTTTTACCCAAACATTTTTTTTTATCAAAGACATGTAGAACAATAAATTTAGAGAAAAAAATTATATATGGATGTCGTTTTTTTTGCAAAATTTTACAACTGAAAGTGAAAAATGTCATTTTTTTGCAAAAAAACCCGTTAAATTTCGATTAATAACAAAAAAAGTAAAAATGTCAGCAGCAATAAAATACCACCAAATGAAATCTCTATTAGTGAGAAGAAAAGGAGGTAAAATTCATTTGGGTGGTAAGTTGCATGACCGAGCAATAAACGGTGAAAGTAGTGTAGGTCAGAAGTGTAAAAAGTGGCCTGGTCATTAAGGGTGTTTAAGCTATAGGGGGGCTGAGGTGGTTACGTATGGCCGTCTGCTATGCTTTGACTTTAAGACAATATAAAAATCCCCTTGAATACTTGCTTTAGTAGCCGGACACTGGTCACCCCGGAGGAGTGAGCTGTAGAAGTGGAATTCTCACCTCTGGGTGGAATCTTGTAGGCTTTAACCCTGGACTGTGGAGCCAACAGGGAGAGAGTAGAGAGGCAGGGGGCCTCCCTCCAGCAGCAAGCTACATCATGGCTGCACACTGACTAAACTTCAGGGAAGACCTAACTAGGCGAGAGCTAAGCTATATATACACTGTAACACTGCCCCATCTAGTGGAGAAACTCGTGTAGTGCACCCTAACTAGGCCTGTGTAAAGGATCTTACACATAGAATCACATAGTGACATGGGAGAATATGACATGAGATGAAGTGCAGCATACAGGCATAATATATGACAATAAAAAAACAATAAAACAAGTTTTCGGTGCCCACAATCACGTCGTGGGACACTGCACATGTGAGGGGGTGAGTTGGATCTCAGCTCTTCTTACTGGACCTCCACAGCGGACAGAGATGTCGCCAAATATTTGTGTGGATTTGTAAACCCGGTAACAGCAAAGTGGATGAGATTTTACTGAATTCCCTCCACGCTGCAGATATTTTCCTCCTGGACATTGAGGGCAGGTTTATAATTATTTTCCTCATTGAATTCAATGGAAATGAAGAAATCTGTGGTCAGGTGGTAGAGCGGAGTATTTATCTGTAGATTACCTGCAGACACTGTTTTGCAATCACTAAACCCGATTCCTTAAGCTCCCAGGGTGACTCTTGCCCGATGCTTTCTGTATTCTGGCCCCCATAAGTGTTTTACTTAAAAATGTTCATTTTTTTTATTTTTTAAGCTAAATAAAGGCTAAAGAAGAGATTCTATAAAGGTAAGCAAGGTATTAATACATCAACATCTATTCAGCTATGCTGGTGATTTCATTAGCATAACATATATGACAGATGCACTTTATTTGTTGCGTTTTCATTTTCTATAAAAAGGCCCATTAAAATCTTCAGCACCAGGCCCACGATGCTCTTATCCGGCCCTGCCTCTCCTGACATGTCTGTTTTCGTGACTATTTGTATTCCCATAATCTAATTCCAGAGAATATTTCTAAGAATTCTGTATTGTTCTGTTACTCTTTTATTCTTGCTAGAAATGTATAAAAAAAATAGGTATTTATAAGGCTGTTACCAGGTGGAGTTTACAATTGCACAGTCTGACACTGGGAGCTGTGCAATCAGTGCTGACAGTATCAGACTGCGGGGACACGCCGCATTGACATGAAACATGGTAGCATCCAGTTTGTCATTTATTGATACGTTTCTAGGTGGAATAGCAGAGGAATGACACAACACAGGGATAAAGAAAAGATTCTCCAGATAAGTTACTTCATGGGGACATGTCAGGAGGGGTGAGGGCTCCTCTGTGATGTGCTGTGGGTGTATCTGTACTTGGCCATATAAGACACTCAGTTTATAGAACTCAGTTTCTAGTATTTATTATTGAAGTAAATCTCCAAAAAGCTGATGAGGGAGCGGCCGCCAGAGATTTAGAGGAAGGAGCGGAGTGGGATGGAGGAAGGCAGGGACCATTTCATCCCCCAGATCTCCGGCTCTGGTGTTAATTTCCCAAGACGATTAGGAACAGGCTGACAGCAAATGTGGGGGTGTTCCAGTGGTGGGACCTCCATGAATTAGACCCCTATGCTGTATCTTGTGGATAGGCCATAAATGTCTGACATGGAAAGACCCCTTTAATCTTGGGGACTGTCAAATGAATGCATTTGGAGGCGTGGTCTATATAAATGGGAGTGGTCTGTGTGAGTTGTGTCTCGCGGTGGGCGACCCCGCTACAGGATCATGTGATTGGTCTATTATAGGAGAACATGTGTGCAGATTACTGATCTCTGAAGACGTTATGAAAAATATTATGTTATATACTATTTATTATTTTTTTTTATTTTTTTTACTATATTATTTATCTATTTATTATTATTTATTTTAATCACTTTGCACATTGTCTATAAGGTCAGTCACATGACTTCCTAGCCCCGGGCCCTGCATAACACATATTATTCAGATAGAACACCCAGAGGTTGGGGCTATGCTGGGAGGTGTAATTCCTTAGAAGGTAGAACATCATTGGTTGCTGTATGTTATAAATCCAGAGGTACGAGCTCTGCTAGAAGTTGTAGTTAGAATGTACTGGTTTGTAAAAAAAATAAAAATAAAAGTTTTATATTGTTTAAAAACTTCCATTAACTGGACTGAGCCATTGGCTGCCGATACTTGTGATGTCATCACCTTCTAGAATGGCTCCGCCCCCAAGTGACTGTGACATCACTCAGGAGTTCTATGTCGGGCATTGGAACCATCATTTCTGTGCAGTTGTATTGGTATGCTCAGGAGACTGCAGCATATTATTGATTGCTCCCCATTTTTGGGAATCTCATTGAACATATTTTGCATCCAGAGTCTTTAAAAATGGAAAATCTCAGAAATTCTACCCGAAGAGGTAAGTGATCTCCTACGTACATAACATACATGTTCTGGTACCTACCAATCACCGGCCTCAGGTGAGATTCTTGGGGAGGTATTTGGACTTTTTAGTCATTTATATGATGTTTTGTTATTAGGACACAGTTCGGGAAGATCAGCCCTGGAAGGTGCCGCTCGTACCCGCGGTCTTCCTGGAGGCCAGACTTCCAGAGCACGTCAGGCTCGACCGGCGCCATATGGACAGCGGACAGCCATGACTGGAGAAGAGCGGGCGTCCACTCCAGGGAGACGCAGAAGAACATCTACTGCCCCCAATAACACCACTGGCTGGAGGAGGACACGGCAGGCAGTGCGCCAGTTACACCAGGCGCTGGAGGAGCTGCCTATTAACATCATGGGCACAGCCGGCTCCAGAGGAGGTTGTGTCATCTGCCTCCTGGAGTTCGAGGTGGGAGAGTCGGTCACCACTCTCCCCTGCTCCCATGATTTCCATGGAGCCTGTATAAGACCTTGGCTCCTGGAGAATCCAGTCTGCCCCCTGTGTCGCTCCCCGCTGCTGACCAGATAATGGAGGACTGATATGGTATGTGGATTGTGTACCCTGTATAGAATAAGCCCCTTACACAGAAGTCACCTCATCAGCCGTCATTCAAGGAGCTGGAGGGTTGTCAGGTGAAGCATTCGCAGAATGCACGGCCGGGCGCTCTATTTCGCTTCCTTGTGTATTGGCCCCTGGACCAGTTATTGGGGTCTTTTCCCTGATCTGGTAGCGCTGGTTCTGATCCTTGATTTTGTATTTGATTTTAGTTATGATCCGATCTGTTTTGACTTTGATTTTGGATGATCCCTCTGTACCGCGCACTCGGCTCCGATTGACCCCCCGTTGCTGACCCTGGACCGTACGACTATTCTTCTGCCTCCTGATTCTGTACCACGCACTCGGCTCTGCTTGATCCTCGTTGATGACCACTGGACCGTACGACTATTCTTCTGCCTCCTGATTCTGTACTGCATACTCAGCCCTACTACATCTTCATTGTTCCTCTTCGGGTTGTCTGACCATCCTCCTGATCATTGCACCTGTTCTACGATCTCAGCCTGCTAGTCCTATACATCATAGTAGGTGAATAGACTTTCCATTCGGTGTCCCTCATTGTACTCGTACCTCTAATCCTCCTAATGAACCAGCGGGCAAGTGACAAGAACCAAGTCCTGGCCCCAACACAGAGCCTTACACCCCAAACTCAGTCATGAGAAGGGGGTGCAGGGGAATTGTGCCGTCCTGGAGGAGATTTCTCTAGACATGGGAGACGCAGATGGTGACAATTCTGAATCTTCCATCTTCATTTCAGCAGGTTCTGAAGTTCAGATCTGGAGGATCCTGTAAATGCAGACGTTACTCCCAGGAGATTATGCCACGTTTATAATGTTGTCTTTTCTATTTGTCAGATTCTTTGGGGATGATTCGTGGCTTCAAGGGGAAGATCATCTCCAGTTTTCACCAGTCCCTGCTGTGGACACAACGCGTTCAGCTCGGCCACATCCAGTGACTTCTGCGCCATCTTGCTATTTGCTCCATGTCGGCAGCTGCTCCAAAAAAGAGCAAATATAAATGTGGACTTTGTAATGTACTATAAAGACATTCTAGGCAAATACGTCACATATAATATATTTATATTTATATATCACTGGTCTGAGTGAATAATGGGTGTTGACACTTTTCGGTGCTTGACGGGGAAACATGGGCGACGATCATAAGTAAGGGCAATAAAGTCCATGGCAAGTAATAAAGAGTCCCAATAAGTATTGGCATATATCAAAGTGCAAATATAGTATTTTAGCATATAAAACGTTTGAGAGATAATCACAGAAAATGTCCTTCTGGGCATATGGCTTAAAACATTATAAAACATCCCAAATCAACCTGAAAAAAGGGTTAAAGGGAAAACATGTGCAAAAACAGGCACAAACGTGATGAAGAAAGTCTTGTCCGACAGAAGATAATAGGTCCAATGTACGCAGCTTTCTCCTGGTAGGTGGTTCGGATGGGCTCCAGTGGGACCTCTTGTTCAGTCTCTGGGAGACAAGTTTCATCTGAGTCCTCCCAATTTTCTGACTTAGGCTGCAGCCTGGTCACCGCTGTAGCGTACGGACCTCTCAGGCCCTCAGCAGGGGTGAATTCCACTTGTTCCCCCTCCCAGAGTTTATGCATGTACCCCGGTAAGTAATTCCGCTTGACGGACCTTCGATTAACATATAGGTCCCGGCCTGTAGTGTGATCTTTGATGAATCCAAAACCCCGGTCCTTATCAAAGGTGACGACCGTGCCCGACCTCCGTTCCAAGCGGGGCTGACAGTCTCTAGGGTCCTCATGGATGGCTTTAGCGACCTCCTCAAAGTAAATTTTTGTTTCAGTCGTCTTGAGCACCGCAGCGGCGCCTATCTCTTCCATGAGAGCAGGCCACAAGGAACTCAGCCTGAGAAAACTCTCACATGGCTGCCGGCAGGGGTAGGGCGACATCTCCGATCCCGGAGAGTAGGCAGGTGGCTCACCCATCTCTTGTCCTGTCCCGGGCTGTGGCCCCCTAAGCGCAGAAGTCTCTCTTGTTGCTACGCTCGCTGACATGTCCGGCAAAGCAGTCACTTCCAGTATCTCCGAAGGCAGACTCCGCCTTGTCTCTAGCACGCCCCCTAGGTACTCCAGTATAGGGGTGGCGGCGCGTATATTGTCCATGCAAATTAGGTTATGGCACAGCAGAAATACCATTCCCGCTTCTCAGCACAGTGGCGCCAATATTTTCACGCTTTGAGGGGGCTGTGACTTAGTTTTTACCGCCAAGCTTCTCTGTGATGGCGCAGCAAACAACCACAAGTACTTCAGGCGGCAATTTTAAGTGTAAAACAGTCCATTCAAATAAAGCAAGCAGCGCTATTGACTTTTGAAAAATCCACAATTTTGCAGTTTTAAAGATGCGGTTTTGTAGTAGAAGTGTAGCGCAATACATGCAGACAGTCTCTAAACAGCCTAAACAGTTTTTTTTGGGCCCAATAAAAGCAATCCAACAGTTGGGGCTCATTCACAATAGGCAGTCTGTAATGGCGCAGGGGTTTGCAAATCCTGTTCACACAGTTCAGTAAAGGCACAAAGGAATGAATCCTGTTCGCGGTGACGCCAAGATTAATTATGCGGTATGTCAAATAGAGATGGCCTTGCGGTTCGCCCGGTGGTCGTTTTGCGGCGAACTTTGCGTGTTCGCAATTCGTCGAACATGCGAACATATGGAGAAATTTGCGACCGCCATATTCTTTTACATTATGAAGAACTTTGACCCATGACACATCCATCAGGTGGTACAGGACAGCCAATTGAGACGTTTCAGCACATGGACATACCCCCTACCTTATAAATAAATCTGATCTGGCTGCCATTTTACATTCAGTGTTTTGCCAGTGTAGGGAGAGGTTGCTGTGTGGAGCAGGGACAGGCTGTTAGGGACACCAAACGCTAGCTAATAGGGCCACAAAAGTCTTTTTAAGTACTAGTATAGGTGTGCTATCAATAGGTGTGATACACAGAGGGGTGCGATATACTTATAATATACTTTAATAATGAGTCAAATACACATAGATCTATATAGTGATCACCTGGAAGTCAGGGGCTAGGGTCTAGGGGCTTACTAGGGCTTACTCCTTTTTTATATAGGGTAAGGTTCCAGACAGGGTCGCTCTTATTAGGGCGGGTGGTCTCTGGTTAGGCTATCAGGGCCAGAATACCACCCCCCTGTAGGGCAATATCAGGGACAGTTCTTTGCCCACCCTGTCCTTCAATACCACATCATTATCTAACCCAGGGATGGATGTTTTTTGCTTTCCCTCCGGGATTCATGGATGTGCACTGGAACCCCCCGGATTGTGGTAGGACATATGGTTTCTGATTTGATGCAGCCGAGCACTTTTTATTGCCTACCACATCTATGCTTTTTGCATAACTTTAATAATTTAATTTATTTTCATTTTGAGGGATATCTTTTCCATTCACACGTCCGCAAAATGGGTCCGCATCCGTTCCGCAATTTTGTGGAACGGGTGCAGACCCATTCATTTTCAATGGAGCCGGAATGTGATGTCCGCATACGCATTTGAGGATCCGCATCCGTGCTTCCGTTTCCGCAAAAAAATAGAACATGTCCTATTCTTGTCTGCAATTGCAGACAAGATTAGGCATTTTCTATTATAGTGCCGGCGATGTGCGGTCCCCAAATTGTGGAATGCACATTGCCGATGTCTGTGTTTTGCAGATCCGCAAAACACTTACATTATTAAAGGTTATGTTTTATCTTCATGTATATTCTAATGGATTGCCTTCCATGTACAATGTTATAATATACTTTCTATGTTAGAAAGTATATTATAGTGCATTTGTATTGTGCGGCAGTTGTGTGCGGTTCTGCTGCGATACTGCAGGTATATAGAGGGACAAGAGTTATTGGAACAAATCATTTCTACTGGTGTGATATACCAGTCGCCCCCCCAAAACTGATTGAAGCGGGGTGTTATATACCAATATAGTTTCTTTATAGTGCATTTCGGTACTGTATAGTGCATTTGCGCATGCGCGTACGCGAAAATTATATTGCCGATATTTCGCACTGAAAAAAATAATAAATGGAAATCGCAAATTTGAATAATACATCTGGTATGTCACTGTCCATGTTGTGGGACTATTTGTGCACTTCTAGTAATTATTTCTTGGCTGCAAATATGAGCTGAAGGTTTTTCAGGTTTGCCTGCCATTAAAATGAATGGGACCCGCCGTGAACTTGCGGTTCGCGAACATTTGATCGCGTTCGCGAACCGTCCCGGCAGATTAATGATGCCAGACCAACAGGGGAATTCTAAGTGAGGTACGGTGTGAGCAATAGGTGGGCCGAGGTAAATACAGTTCTGGTTACTCACAGTTATGTCGTCCCTGGGCAGGTCTGCACAAGTGATGAGGAGAACTGCACAAGAATTCTCTGGGGCACACTCTGGTGTAAGGGACACAGGCCAGATGGTGGTTCGTGGTGCCCTTGTTGTTCTGTATTAATGTGCCTATGGCAATGTCCCTTGTAGTTGTGATGCCAGTAACTTTTGTGGTGGTACAACCATTTACTGTAGTGTTAATTGAGGAACCGAAGACTGAGACAAGGATGGTGCAATCCAACTTATAACTTTTACTGAACTTTGCTCCTGGTAACATTACATCTAAGTAATAAAGAGTCTGTTGGTACATCCAAGTATGAAATACAGTCTCATGCATACATGTCCTCAGAAGAAACAGGCTCTTAGTCCTATATATATATATATATATATATATATATATATATACAGTACAGACCAAAAGTTTGGACACACCTTCTCATTCAAAGAGTTTTCTTTATTTTCATGACTATGGAAATTGTAGATTCACACTGAAGGCATCAAAACTATGAATTAACACATGTGGAATTATATACATAACAAACAAGTGTGAAACAACTGAAAATATGTCATATTCTAGGTTCTTCAAAGTAGCCACCTTTTGCTTTGATTACTGCTTTGCACACTCTTGGCATTCTCTTGATGAGCTTCAAGAGGTAGTCCCCTGAAATGGTTTTCACTTCACAGGTGTGCCCTGTCAGGTTTAATAAGTGGGATTTTTTGAGTTATAAATGGGGTTGGGACCATCAGTTGCGTTGAGGAGAAGTCAGGTGGATACACAGCTGATAGTCCTACTGAATAGACTGTTAGAATTTGTATTATGGCAAGAAAAAAGCAGCTAAGTAAAGAAAAACGAGTGGCCATCATTACTTTAAGAAATAAAGGTCAGTCAGCCGAAAAATTGGGAAAACTTTGAAAGTAAGGGCTATTTGACCATGAAGGTGAGTGATGGGGTGCTGCGCCAGATGACCTGGCCTCCACAGTCACCGGACCTGAACCCAATCAAGATGGTTTGGGGTGAGCTGAACCGCAGAGTGAAGGCAAAAGGGCCAACAAGTACTAAGCATCTCTGGGAACTCCTTCTGGGGACTGTTGGAAGACCATTTCAGGGGGACTACCTCTTGAAGCTCATCAAGAGAATGCCAAGAGTGTGCAAAGCAGTAATCAAAGCAAAAGGTGGCTACTTTGAAGAACCTAGAATATGACGAATTTTCAGTTGTTTCACACTTGTTTGTTATGTATATAATTCCACATGTGTTAATTCATAGTTTTGATGCCTCCATAGTCATGAAAATAAAGAAAACTCTTTGAATGAGAAGGTGTGTCCAAACTTTTGGTCTGTACTGTATATATATATATATAAAAGCTACTGCTTCAGAACAGGCTTTGAAGTAATAAAAGTCTTTGGCTGGTAATAACTCTCATGAGTGGTCCCTAACTCTTGTTCCTACCTGTTCATGGGCCATGACAGCCACATAAAATCCAGGGAATGCAGGTCAGCATGCAAGCCAAGTACACTTTGCTTGTAACCCCGTCCGGTGCCATTACAGCTTTCATCGGATCCAGGGATGCAAGTACCAACATGCATGCTGAACCCACCATATACTTCTCCTGGAGCCAGATGGCTAATGGTAGGTTCTATACAAGCAGACTCAGTTTTATACTGACTTTAAAACCAGCCTCAAGGACAGATTAACTGGTCAGGTGTGCAATGACTCCAAGGAGATCGCCACGCCTCCAATATATACTACAAAGAAAAAAATAAGGGGTTGGGTCAGCACAACCTGCCTGTAGGTGCAGATCACTATGGCGAAATACATATATAAACGGAAAATGCAAATGTGATCGCACACTACATCCAGCACTCTGCCCTCCATGCTGGATGAGACATTGGTTTATATTTTGGCCAAAGCATAGTAAGCCACTCACCGCGTCAAGGTCGTCTCATGAGTGGTCCCTAACTCTTGTTCCTACCTGTTCATGGGCCATGACAGCCACATAAAATCCAGGGAATGCAGGTCAGCATGCAAGCCAAGTACACTTTGCTTGTAACCCCGTCCGGTGCCATTACAGCTTTCATCGGATCCAGGGATGCAAGTACCAACATGCATGCTGAACCCACCATATACTTCTCCTGGAGCCAGATGGCTAATGGTAGGTTCTATACAAGCAGACTCAGTTTTATACTGACTTTGAAACCAGCCTCAAGGACAGATTAACTGGTCAGGTGTGCAATGACTCCAAGGAGATCGCCACGCCTCCAATATATACTACAAAGAAAAAAATAAGGGGTTGGGTCAGCACAACCTGCCTGTAGGTGCAGATCACTATGGCGAAATACATATATAAACGGAAAATGCAAATGTGATCGCACACTACATCCAGCACTCTGCCCTCCATGCTGGATGAGACATTGGTTTATATTTTGGCCAAAGCATAGTAAGCCACTCACCGCGTCAAGGTCGTCTCATGAGTGGTCCCTAACTCTTGTTCCTACCTGTTCATGGGCCATGACAGCCACATAAAATCCAGGGAATGCAGGTCAGCATGCAAGCCAAGTACACTTTGCTTGTAACCCCGTCCGGTGCCATTACAGCTTTCATCGGATCCAGGGATGCAAGTACCAACATGCATGCTGAACCCACCATATACTTCTCCTGGAGCCAGATGGCTAATGGTAGGTTCTATACAAGCAGACTCAGTTTTATACTGACTTTAAAACCAGCCTCCATGACAGATTAACCGGTCAGGTGTGCATGACTCAAAGGAGATCGCCACGCCTCCAATACATACTACAAAGAAAAAATTTTGGGAATTGAGTCAGCACAACCTGTATATAGCTGCAGATCACTATGGCGAAATACATATACAAACGGAGAATACAAATGTGATCGCACTCTATATCCAGCATTCTGCCCTGCCTCCATGCTGGATGTTACATTGGTGTACATTTTGGCCAAAGCGTAATAAGCCACTCAGACGACCTTGACGCGGTGAGTGGCTTACTATGCTTTGGCCAAAATATAAACCAATGTCTCATCCAGCATGGAGGGCAGAGTGCTGGATGTAGTGTGCGATCACATTTGCATTTTCCGTTTATATATGTATTTCGCCATAGTGATCTGCACCTACAGGCAGGTTGTGCTGACCCAACCCCTTATTTTTTTCTTGGTAATAACTCTCGTCTGATTCTAACCTGACTTGAAGGTGGTTTTCTGAATCTTTGAACTTCTATTTTCCAGTGTTTTTCTGACAGATGGCCTATCTGTCCTCAGGGTTTTGTCACGGCCTATGGTGTGCGCTGTGACACTGTTGCTACACTTGTGGTTGCCCGTGGCAACATGTTGCTGTGTGAGCATGCGGTGGCAGTGTCTCGGCCATCTGGGTGATTGCCGTGACATGGTTGCCACGCATGTTGTTGCCTGTGGCAATGTGTAGCTTTCTATGCTTGTGTGTGCACTTCCCCTTTAAGTGGCTTCCTTCCTTTGTCTGGTGTTGGAAGGGTTAACTCCCTTCCTAGTGTTTTGTTAACACTGGGTTTATGTTTGTGTGGGTGTGGCTGCTTGGGCTATTTAGCCTCTGCTGGATGTCTGAAGCTGTGGGGTACTCCAGCCATGGTGTATGCTGGAGCTATCCTCCTGGTCTTCATATTCCATCTGTCCAGTGAGGGCCACCCTTGTGGTCATAGATGTTCTTGTGGTGTCTCACGTTATTGCAGCTATGGTGTCCTGGGTTCCTGTGTGGTTTGTGGTGTGTGCTGTGTCCTTTTATGTTGGTGTGGACATCATCACTTGTGCACGGGTTCCAGTCAGTGTGTCTGTGGCAGGTAAGTGTGTTATGGGTGTCGCTTACCTGCCATCTCCATATGCTGTATGTGTTCCCCTCTCCTTGCAGCCTGGCCTTAGATAGAGACTCCTGTTCCTCCATTACTGCGATGAACAGGTCGTCTCTCCCCTGCTCCTAAGTGAGGGATTTCCAGGGAGACTCAGGATATTAGGTATCCAGGGTATGAGCCGTCCCACCATCGGGGTCCGCTCATACGGTGAGAGGTCAGGGAGAGGATTAGGGATGTTGTAGGAAGTGACCTGCTCCCTTATTACTCCTTTTTGGCCTGGCTGATCCCCTTTACCCTTTGACACTGCACGGTGGGGGGTTTCCCCCACTCCCCACCGTGACAGGTTTAAACTGGAAGGTGTGGATGCCAGAAGCTGTGTCCTACACCTGCTTGCAAAGGTGCCTGGGAAGCCTTTAAGTATGGCCGTCTGCTATGCTTTGACTTTAAGACAATATAAAAATCCCCTTGAATACTTGCTTTAGTAGCTGGACACTGGTCACCCCGGAGGAGTGAGCTGTAGAAGTGGACTTCTCACCTCTGGGTGGAATCTTGTAGGCTTTAACCCTGGACTGTGGAGCCAACAGGGAGAGAGTAGAGAGGCAGGAGGACGCCCTACAGCAGGCAGCTACATCATGGCTGCACACTGACTAAACTTCAGGGAAGACCTAACTAGGCCAGAGCTAAGCTATATATATACTGTAACACTTCCCCATCTAGTGGAGAAACTAGTGTAGTGCACCCTAACTAGGCCTGTGTAAAGGTTCTTACACATAGAATCACATAGTGACATGGGAGAATATGACATGAGATGAAGTGCAGCATACAGGCATAATGTATGACAATAAAAAAACAATAAAACAAGTTTTCGGTGCCCACAATCACGTCGTGGGACACTGCACATGTGAGGGGGTGAGTTGGATCTCAGCTCTTCTTACTGGACCTCCACAGCAGACAGAAATGTCGCCAAATATTTGTGTGGATTTGTAAACCCGGTAACAGCAAAGTGGATGAGATTTTACTGAATTCCCTCCACGCTGCAGATATTTTCCTCCTGGACATTGAGGGCAGGTTTATAATTATTTTCCTCATTGAATTCAATGGAAATGAAGAAATCTGTGGTCAGGTGGTAGAGCGGAGTATTTATCCGTAGATTACCTGCAGACACTGATTTACAATCACTAAACCCGATTCCTTAAGTTCCCAGGGTGACTCTTGCCCGATGCTTTCTGTATTCTGGCCCCCATAAGTGTTTTACTTAAAAATGTTTTTTTTTTTTTTTTTTTAAGCTAAATAAAGGCTAAAGAAGACATTCTATAAAGGTAACCAAGGTATCGATACATCAACATCTATTCAGCTATGCTGGTGATTTCATAAGCATAACATATATGACAGATGCACTTTATTTGTTGCATTTTTATTTTCTATAAAAAGGCCCATTAAAATCTTCAGCACCAGGCCCATGATGCTCTTAATCCGGCCCTGCCTCTCCTGACATGTCTGTTTTCGTGACTATTTGTATTCCCATAATCTAATTCCAGAGAATATTTCTAAGAATTCTGTATTGTTCTGTTACTCTTTTATTCCTGCTAGAAATGTATAAAAAAAATAGGCATTTATAAGGCTGTTACCAGGTGGAGTTTACAATTGCACAGTCTGACACTGGGAGCTGTGCAATCAGTGCTGACAGTATCAGACTGCGGGGACACGCCGCATTGACATGAAACATGGTAGCATCCAGTTTGTCATTTATTGATACGTTTCTAGGTGGAATAGCAGAGGAATGACACAACACAGGGATAAAGAAAAGATTCTCCAGATAAGTTACTTCATGGGGACATGTCAGGAGGGGTGAGGGCTCCTCTGTGATGTGCTGTGGGTGTATCTGTACTTGGTCATATAAGACACTCAGTTTATAGAACTCAATTTCTAGTATTTGTTATTGGAGTAAATCTCCAAAAAGCTGATGAGGGAGCGGCCGCCAGAGATTTAGAGGAAGGAGCGGAGTGGGATGGAGAAGGGCAGGGACCATTTCATCCCCCAGATCTCCGGCTCTGGTGTTAATTTCCCAAGACGATTAGGAACAGGCTGACAGCAAATGTGGGGGTGTTCCAGTGGTGGGACCTCCATGGATTAGACCCCTATGCTGTATCTTGTGGATAGGCCATAAATGTCTGACATGGAAAGACCCCTTTAATCCTTGGGACTGTCAAATGAATGCATTTGGAGGCGTGGTCTATATAAATGGGAGTGGTCTGTGTGAGTTTTGTCTCGCGGTGGGCAGGGCCGTCTTTAATATTGATTGTACCCTGGGCAAGAATTTACTTGGGCCCCCTGGATCCCCCCTTCCCACACCCTAGCAGGCAATCACACCCTCCACCACAACACACATACAACTGTAACGGTCGCGTACACACACACACAGGGGGGAGGGAAGTGACCACTGCGCTCCACCCTTACCCCTGGCCCTGCCTACTTGCCTCGCGAGTCCTAATGACAGGGGACAACTGGACGGCAATCCCTAACTTGGAGTAAGTGCAGGGATGACAGACAGACAAACAACAGGACGTGAACGGACCGAGTCAATACCAGGAAAGCTGCAAAGTACAAATGGAGCAAGCAGAGAATTGTCAGGAGAAGCCGGGGTCATAAATACCAGGAGAGCAGAGAAGTACAAGAGGAGTCCTAAGAGAGTAGTCAGGTGGGAGCCGAGGTCACAATAGCAGGACGGATGCGCAGTACAGGAGGATCAGGCAAAAGGATGGTCAAGGAACAGGATCAGGTAAGTATTCAGCAGTCCAACAAATACCAGGAACCTAGAAATTAACAGGCAACCTGTAGCCAGCAGGCTGCCTGTATTTATAGTGGGGAGTGAGGGTCATGTGACGTGGCCAGCGTCACATGACCGACAGACCAACCAGTCGAGCACCGAGTGATCAGCTCGGCGCTCAAGGCGGACTAGGAGCAGGGAGCCACCCAGCTAGTAAAGCCGCCCTGGGAATGAGGTCAAACACAGAACCTCATTCCAAAAGCTAAGCAACAGTTCTGCGGGCAATGGGGGACCGAGTGCACCTTCGGAACCCCGTGACAACAACCTCATCAATACAATGCACAGGAATGTGCAGTGTGTGAGTATATCATTGCCAACCCATTGCTTTCCCATAGGGAAGCATTGGGAGGCTATTGCGCATGCGTGGCTTCATAGAGATGCTTTGAAGCAATGCATTTCTATGAGGAGTGTTTAGCGTGAATGCCAGTGTTGGACGTTGTGCAGCACTGGGCTAGGAAGCACCTCTAGTGTCCGTCTGATGAGTGGCCACTAGATGTGTTCCTTGGCAGTAATGTAAATAATGCCTTTTTTTCTGAAAAGGCAGGGTTTACATTAAAAAGCTTGCAGAGACATGCTATAGCCACCAGAACTACTACGTTTAGCTGTTGTGGTTCTGGTGACTATAGTGTCCCTTAATATAGAGGGGGAAAAGAATCAGCACAAAAGTATCAAATAATATGGCTGTATCATTATTCTAAAAATTAAAAAAGCACAACTTCTGACACAAATATATAGTATTTTTTTTTTACAATGTGCAGATAATACTGTACTACTAACCCCTCCATCCACTCCTCCACCCACCATCTCCAACCACCCAGCACCCTTACTCACATAATACAAGTAATATCTATAATATAGCTTACAGTGAATGACTGTAAATACTCACAGTTCTGAAGACTCCAGCGGCTCCGGATCAGTGCTCTGGGCAGCTGGGCTCAGGGCTGGAAGAGGGCACCGCTCTGCAGTTCAGGAAGGAGACCGGGGCTCGGGTCACCCTAGCGTTGCAGTGCCTCTGTGCAGTGTCGGACTGGGGTACTTAGGGCCCACCAGTGTAACTGATTCTTGGGGCCCACCTTAGGGCTCCTGAACATTAACTTATTTTTTTTCCCCCATGTCTGTACAGTTCAATTCACTTCAATGGGGCTGAAAAAAATAAAAAAATAAAGACTGTGTATTCTGTGTCTGTATGTCTTTTCCATCACATTATACACAGCACATATTCGTGGTTATTATCACTGTGTAATCCAGCAGCGGTGGCCGTGCTTGCACACTATAGGTAAAGGTGTTGGCCTATGAGCACTTCCAGCCTTTCCCTATAGTATGTAAGCACGGCCACCACTGACGGATTACATGATGGTAACAACCACGGATACGTGCTGTGTATAATGTGATGGAAAGGAGGCAATATGGAGTATCACAATACATTAGTAAGTGCCTTTTATTAACTGCATGATAAATGCCATTTACTGAAGTGAGACAAACCCTTTAACCCATTTAAAGAGGACCTTTTATGGGTCCAGACATTATAAAATAAGTGGCACGTTAGGTAGGGCATCAAACAGGGATCTAATAGAGCTTACTATTATTCCTGGATGCGGCTCCGTTCGCCCGCTGTGCCCCTGTTTAATTATCGCACCTGGTATGCAAATTACTAGCATCGGAACAGGGAGCAGATGCCAGGGTTTCTCAATTTGCGTCTCCTTCTCCCTGGCTGTAGCGATGTCCAATCACAGCCAGAGCGTCACAGCCAGGGAAAAAGAAACCTTCAGAAACATTACATCATATGTGACCGATATCAGCCGCTCCTCTTATAACGCTCCAGTACTGATATAACTTCCAGGGACATTACATCATATATTGGGCAGACTAGATGGGCCAAATGGTTCTTATCTGCCGACACATTCTATGTTTCTATGTTTCTATGACTGATATCAATCGCTCCTCTTATAACGCTCCAGTACTGATATAACCTCCAGAGACATTACATCACATGTGACCGATATCAGCCGATCCTCTTATAACGCTCCAGTGCTGATATAACCTCCAGAGACATTACATCATATGTGACTGATATCGGCCGCTCCTCTTATAATGCTCCATTACTGATATAACCTCCAGAGACATTACATCACATGTGACTGATATCGGACGCTCCTCTTATAACGCTCCAGTACTGATATAACCTCCAGAGACATTACATCACATGTGACTGATATCGGCCGCTCCTCTTATAATGCTCCATTACTGATATAACCTCCAGAGACATTACATCCTATGTGACCGATATCAGCCGCTCCTCTTATAACGCTCCAGTGCTGATATAACCTCCAGAGACATTACATCACATGTGACTGATATCAGCCGCTCCTCTTATAACGCTCCAGTGCTGATATAACCTCCAGAGACATTACATCATATGTGACTGATATCGGTCACTCCTCTTATAACGCTCCAGTGCTGATATAACCTCCAGAGACATTACATCATATGTGACTGATATCAGCCACTTCTCTTATAACGCTCCAGTACTGGTATAACCTCCAGAGACATTACATCCTATGTGACCGATATCAGCCGCTCCTCTTATAACGCTCCAGTGCTGATATAACCTCTAGAGACATTACATCGTATGTGACTGATATCGGCCGCTCCTCTTATAACGCTCCAGTACTGATATAACTTCCAGAGACATTACATCCTATGAGACCGATATCAGCCGCTCCTCTTATAATGCTCCAGCACTGATATAAACTCCAGAGGGCAGGGGGTGATGTCAGAAGGTGAGGTGGTTGGTGGGCAGGGATCTGTGATGGGGCAAGGGACACAGGGGAACACTAGAGTTGCAGGGGCTCTGTAAGGTCAGGGGGGCACAGAATTGGACTTGAACACGGGTTATAGGTAGCACCTTCAGGACTGACTGCCCCCTACAGTAACTTACCCCCCTGCTGCTGTATGTAAGAAGGAAGCAGGGGTCAGTGAGGGGACTTCATACGTGAACTTCCAGCACCACACAGTGACATGAGGCACACTACCGTTACCTGAGTTGAAGTCTCAGAGT
Organism: Bufo bufo; assembly: GCF_905171765.1. NCBI lineage: Eukaryota > Metazoa > Chordata > Amphibia > Anura > Bufonidae > Bufo > Bufo bufo. The sequence goes on along the minus strand of NC_053391.1, from coordinate 196,420,748 downwards.
CTCTGCAGGCCAGCTCTCATCTTTTCCTGCAGTCACTGAAGGTCTGGAGGAGTCCCCGCCCCCTCCTCACACGGACTATCACACTGCAGAGAGGAGGGGGAGCTGCCTTCTCTTGGGGTCAGTAAACTTTAACCACCTCAGCCCCCAGTGCTTAAACACCCTGAAAGACCAGGCCACTTTTTACACTTCTGACCTACACTACTTTCACCGTTTATTGCTCGGTCATGCAACTTACCACCCAAATGAATTTTACCTCCTTTTCTTCTCACTAATAGAGCTTTCATTTGGTGGTATTTCATTGCTGCTGACATTTTTACTTTTTTTGTTATTAATCGAAATTTAACGATTTTTTTGCAAAAAAATTACATTTTTCACTTTCAGTTGTAAAATTTTGCAAAAAAAAACGACATCCATATAGAAATTTTGCTCTAAATTTATAGTTCTACATGTCTTTGATAAAAAAAAAATGTTTGGGTAGAAAAAAAATGGTTTGGGTAAAAGTTATAGCGTTTACAAACTATGGTACAAAAATGTGAATTTCCGCTTTTTGAAGCAGCTCTGACTTTCTGAGCACCTGTCATGTTTCCTGAGGTTCTACAATGCCCAGACAGTACAAACACCCCACAAATGACCCCATTTCTGAAAGTACACACCCTAAGGTATTCGCTGATGGGCATAGTGAGTTCATAGAACTTTTTATTTTTTGTCACAAGTTAGCGGAAAATTATGATTTTTTTTTTTTTTTTTTTTTTCTTACAAAGTCTCATATTCCACTAACTTGTGACAAAAAATAAAAAGTTCTATGAACTCACTATGCCCATCAGCGAATACCTTGGGGTCTCTTCTTTCCAAAATGGGGTCACTTGTGGGGTAGTTATACTGCCCTGGCATTCTAGGGGCCCAAATGTGTGGTAAGGAGTTTGAAATCAAATTCAGTAAAAAATGACCTGTGAAATCCGAAAGGTGCTCTTTGGAATATGGGCCCCTTTGCCCACCTAGGCTGCAAAAAAGTGTCACACATCTGGTATCCCCGTACTCAGGAGAAGTTGAGGAATGTGTTTTGGGGTGTCTTTTTACATATACCCATGCTGGGTGAGATAAATATCTTGGTCAAATGACAACTTTGTATAAAAAAATGGGAAAAGTTGTCTTTTGCCAAGATATTTCTCTCACCCAGCATGGGTATATATAAAATGACACCCCAAAACACATTCCCCACCTTCTCCTGAGTACGGAGATACCAGATGTGTGACACTTTTTTGCAGCCTAGGTGGGCAAAGGGGCCCATATTCCAAAGAGCACCTTTCGGATTTCACTCGTCATTTTTTACTGAATTTGATTTCAAACTCCTTACCACACATTCGGGCCCCTAGAATGCCAGGGCAGTATAACTACCCCACAAGTGACCCCATTTTGGAAAGAAGAGACCCCAAGGTATTCCGTGAGGGGCATGGCGAGTTCCTAGAATTTTTTATTTTTTGTCACAAGTTAGTGGAAAATGATGATTTTTTTTTTTTTTTTTTTTCATACAAAGTCTCATATTCCACTAACTTGTGACAAAAAATAAAAACTTCCATGAACTCACTATGCCCATCAGCGAATACCTTGGGGTCTCTTCTTTCCAAAATGGGGTCACTTGTGGGGTAGTTATACTGCCCTGGCATTCTAGGGGCCCAAATGTGTGGTAAGGAGTTTGAAATCAAATTCAGTAAAAAATGACCTGTGAAATCCGAAAGGTGCTCTTTGGAATATGGGCCCCTTTGCCCACCTAGGCTGCAAAAAAGTGTCACACATCTGGTATCCCCGTACTCAGGAGAAGTTGAGGAATGTGTTTTGGGGTGTCTTTTTACATATACCCATGCTGGGTGAGATAAATATCTTGGTCAAATGACAACTTTGTATAAAAAAATGGGAAAAGTTGTCTTTTGCCAAGATATTTCTCTCACCCAGCATGGGTATATATAAAATGACACCCCAAAACACATTCCCCACCTTCTCCTGAGTACGGAGATACCAGATGTGTGACACTTTTTTGCAGCCTAGGTGGGCAAAGGGGCCCATATTCCAAAGAGCACCTTTCGGATTTCACTTGTCATTTTTTACTGAATTTGATTTCAAACTCCTTACCACACATTTGGGCCCCTAGAATGCCAGGGCAGTATAACTACCCCACAAGTGACCCCATTTTGGAAAGAAGAGACCCCAAGGTATTCCGTGAGGGGCATGGCGAGTTCCTAGAATTTTTTATTTTTTGTCACAAGTTAGTGGAAAATGATGATTTTTTTTTTTTTTTTTTTCATACAAAGTCTCATATTCCACTAACTTGTGACAAAAAATAAAAACTTCCATGAACTCACTATGCCCATCAGCGAATACCTTGGGGTCTCTTCTTTCCAAAATGGGGTCACTTGTGGGGTAGTTATACTGCCCTGGCATTCTAGGGGCCCAAATGTGTGGTAAGGAGTTTGAAATCAAATTCAGTAAAAATTGACCTGTGAAATCCGAAAGGTGCTCTTTGGAATATGGGCCCCTTTGCCCACCTAGGCTGCAAAAAAGTGTCACACATCTGGTATCCCCGTACTCAGGAGAAGTTGAGGAATGTGTTTTGGGGTGTCTTTTTACATATACCCATGCTGGGTGAGATAAATATCTTGGTCAAATGACAACTTTGTATAAAAAAATGGGAAAAGTTGTCTTTTGCCAAGATATTTCTCTCACCCAGCATGGGTATATATAAAATGACACCCCAAAACACATTCCCCACCTTCTCCTGAGTACGGAGATACCAGATGTGTGACACTTTTTTGCAGCCTAGGTGGGCAAAGGGGCCCATATTCCAAAGAGCACCTTTCGGATTTCACTTGTCATTTTTTACTGAATTTGATTTCAAACTCCTTACCACACATTTGGGCCCCTAGAATGCCAGGGCAGTATAACTACCCCACAAGTGACCCCATTTTGGAAAGAAGAGACCCCAAGGTATTCGCTGATGGGCATAGTGAGTTCATGGAAGTTTTTATTTTTTGTCACAAGTTAGTGGAATATGAGACTTTGTATGAAAAAAAAAAAAAAAAAAAAAAATCATCATTTTCCACTAACTTGTGACAAAAAATAAAAAATTCTAGGAACTCGCCATGCCCCTCACAGAATACCTTGGGGTGTCTTCTTTCCAAAATGGGGTCACTTGTGGGGTAGTTATACTGCCCTGGCATTTTAGGGGCCCAAATGTGTGGTAAGGAGTTTGAAATCAAATTCAGTAAAAAATGACGAGTGAAATCCGAAAGGTGCTCTTTGGAATATGGGCCCCTTTGCCCACCTAGGCTGCAAAAAAGTGTCACACATCTGGCATCTCCGTACTCAGGAGAAGGTGGGGAATGTGTTTTGGGGTGTCATTTTATATATACCCATGCTGGGTGAGAGAAATATCTTGGCAAAAGACAACTTTTCCCATTTTTTTATACAAAGTTGTCATTTGACCAAGATATTTATCTCACCCAGCATGGGTATATGTAAAAAGACACCCCAAAACACATTCCTCAACTTCTCCTGAGTACGGGGATACCAGATGTGTGACACTTTTTTGCAGCCTAGGTGGGCAAAGGGGCCCATATTCCAAAGAGCACCTTTCGGATTTCACAGGTCAATTTTTACTGAATTTGATTTCAAACTCCTTACCACACATTTGGGCCCCTAGAATGCCAGGGCAGTATAACTACCCCACAAGTGACCCCATTTTGGAAAGAAGAGACCCCAAGGTATTCGCTGATGGGCATAGTGAGTTCATGGAAGTTTTTATTTTTTGTCACAAGTTAGTGGAATATGAGACTTTGTAAGAAAAAAAAAAAAAAAAAAAAAATCATCATTTTCCACTAACTTGTGACAAAAAATAAAAAATTCTAGGAACTTGCCATGCCCCTCACGGAATACCTTGGGGTGTCTTCTTTCCAAAATGGGGTCACTTGTGGGGTAGTTATACTGCCCTGGCATTTTCCAGGGGCCCTAATGTCTGGTAAGTAGGTAAATGACCTGTGAAATCTGAAAGGTGCTCTTTGGAATGTGGGCCCCTTTGCCCACCTAGGCTGCAAAAAAGTGTCACACATCTGGTATCTCCGTACTCAGGAGAAGGTGGGGAATGTGTTTTGGGGTGTCATTTTACATATACCCATGCTGGGTGAGATAAATATCTTGGCAAAAGACAACTTTTCCCATTTTTTTTATACAAAGTTGGCATTTGACCAAGATATTTATCTCACCCAGCATGGGTATATGTAAAATGACACCCCAAAACATATTCCCCAACTTCTGCTGAATACGGAGATACCACATGTGTGACACTTTTTTGCAGCCTAGGTGGGCAAAGGGGCCCAAATTCCTTTTAGGAGGGCATTTTTAGACATTTGGATACCAGACTTCTTCTCACGCTTTGGGGCCCCTAAAATGCCAGGGCAGTATAAATACCCCACATGTGACCCCATTTTGGAAAGAAGACACCCCAAGGTATTCAATGAGGGGCATGGCGAGTTCATTGAAAAAAAAAAATTTTGGCACAAGTTAGCGGAAATTGATTTTTTGGATTTTGTTCTCACAAAGTCTCCCTTTCCGCTAACTTGGGACAAAAATTTCAATCTTTCATGGACTCAATATGCCCCTCAGCGAATACCTTGGGGTGTCTTCTTTCCAAAATGGTGTTATTTGTGGGGTGTTTGTACTGCCCTGGCATTTGAGGGTCTCCACAATCATTACATGTATGCCCAGCATTAGGAGTTTCTGCTATTCTCCTTATATTGAGCATACGGGTAATGAGATTTTTTTTTTCCGTTCAGCCTCTGGGCTGAAAGAAAAAAATGAACGGCACAGATTTCTTCATTCGCATCGATCAATGTGGATGAAAAAATCTCTGCCAAAAAAAAAAAAAAGGAGGGGAAAGGCGTCTGCCAGGACATAGGAGCTCCGCCCAACATCCATACCCACTTCAGCTCGTATGCCCTGGCAAACCAGATTTCTCCATTCACATCAATCGATGTGGATGAATAAATCATTGCCGGGATTTTTTTTTTTATATATACAAAGTGTTTGCCAAAGTATATGAACACCGCCACCTCCTCAGCTCATATGCCTCGGCAAACATATCTTTTACTGCAGAGGAGAAATCTCGTCTTGCAGCGCCGCATACACCGACTTGCGTGTAATCTGACAGCAGCGCAATGCTTCTG